>NC_040905.2:214232623-214565760 GCF_004126475.2 Phyllostomus discolor | reverse complement strand
GCGTGGGGCTCCCTCTGGCGGCCCTAAGGAAAGGTGTGTGCAGGCCCCTCCAACCTCTGGCAGGGCCTTGTCGATTCCTAGCGTGGGTCTTCACGAGGTCTTTCTTCCCTGGGTGGGTGGTGCCCCTGACAGACCGAACTCCCCCTCACCAACACAGCACCTAACCCAGTCCCTGGGTTAGGGCGCACCCTAGTGGCCATCTTCACTGCCTCCGGAGGTCACGTTCTTCGGTGCTGTCCAACTACAACCTCGTTTTGGGGACAGTACAGCCCGGCACTGTCCAAACGTGCGGTCGCTAAGCCTGCTGGGTAGAACACTAATTTTCTTCAATGGTACCATCGCCTTCTCCCGCATCAGCTCGTGGCTGTGCCCGGATGGCCCGTACAGCCTACCAGGCGTGTCAAACTCAATTCCACCGAGGGCCACATCAACCTCGAGGTTACCCTCAAAGGGCCGGATGTAGTTTTAGGACTCTGTAAATGTAACTGCTCCGTAACAGGTGAGAGCTCGGCGCTGCCACCAGGTAGAAACAGGTGCCCACGGGACTCGGCCCACAGGTCTTGAGTTTGCCACCTGTGGCCGAAACCGAACTGGCCAAGGGACCCCTGCCCTCCGAGAATGCTGGCGTTTCACCCTGCGCTCGTGCATCGCCTGCCCCGGGCGCTGCCACTCACGTGGGGTCCTCCAGCTGGTCCTCCTGCACGCACTCTGCTGTGCCGGCCGGCAGCGCTGGGGGGGCGGGGCGGGGGAGAGGGGGCGGGGAGGGGAACACCAGGGAAGGAGGAGCAGTCGAGGTCCAGCCCCTTTGACTTCGGGCTCTGCACCGTGGATGTCCAGGCCCTGTGCACGCCTCCACTTCCATGTATGCTTCTTTCCCCGTTCTGGGCCCAGCTGTCCTGCCCGCGGTCCTGTCCACAGTCTCGCCGCGGGGCCCGGAGCGCACCCTGCTGGCCCGTGGGGGCCCGCCGAGGTCTGCCGGCCGGTAGGGGGCGCAGGAGCCCGGTCTTCCGCGTGGTAGCAACGGCGGCCGGAAGTCCCGCCCCGATGCCCGGAAAGAGTCTGGAGGGAGCAACCGCGGAAGGACGGCAAATGCCTGCTGCAGCTCTGGTGTGCTCGCGGCACTCTGGTGCCCGGCTCTGACCCCGACCCCGCTCTCACCTGGCCTTGGCCGCGACCCAGGCTTGCACGCTGGCTTCGTCCCCCGTCCCCCTCAGCTCGGCCTCCAGCAGCCCGGCGTCCTCCGGCTGCTGTGGGACTGGCCGTCCCCTGCAGCTGCTGCAGGCAGTGGACACGGAGTACACCGCGGACTCGGTGGAGTGGTGCCCGCTGGAGGGCTGCCGGCGCGTGCTGGCCTGCGGCACCTACCAGCTGCGGGCGCCGGAGGGCGAGGTGCGCGCTGGCCCTGGCTTGGCAGCCTGGTCGTGCGTGTCCGCGCGCGCGCCCGGAGGCGTCCCCCCGGGGAGGGGCCGAGGCCGGGAGAGCTCCTGGAGGGGCAGGTTACACAGCTCCAGAGAGGCAGAGCCTACCCGACGTGGAGATCTCTCTGGCTAGGGAGCTGGAAGGAAAGTCTAGAGGGAGTCATGGGGTGGAGATGCGGCCTTGGCCTTGTGGCCAGGATGTAGGTTGGATGCGTGCACTGTGGCTCCAACTTACGCGCAAAATCTCAACTAAAGAGGGGTCCAGACCAGGACCCTTGACAGTGAGAACGGGCCCTGGGGCCCAGGGTGCAGCCAGGACTGTCTCTGTGGGGCCCTGAGCACAGCTGGCCCGTGCACCGGTTCCGAAGGCTGTGCTGGGCCCGCACATCCACACGCTCACCGGTGCCCTGCAGGAGAGGAGACATTTGTCCAGCTGGGAAGGCCGGGGGTTGCACCCGGGCGGGACCCAGTCTCCGCAGACCTTCCCTCGCTCCCTGTGCCAGCGTCAGCGTCTGGCAGGGTGATTGGGACACGGCTGCGTCTTTCGTAGGGTGAGCGGGACGCCACTGCGCCGCAGACCCGACTCGGCCGTCTGTACCTGTACAGTTGCAATGACAACCTCTCTGCGTGCTCCCTGGCCGAGATCCAGAGGAGAGACTCTTCTGCCATCCTGGACATGAAATGGTACGGACTCGGTAACCACCCCCCTGTCTGGAGTCTGTCTCGTGGTCAGGGCGCCTGACGTCTGGCAGCATTCGACAAGATGGGGCAACATCTGAGCTGTGGGTTCACTCCTTCTCCATCCTGCCCCCGTGGGCGGCTGCAGGATGAAGCAGATTTGGGGTTCATTTCCTTTGTCAGTTTCCAAGCCTCATAGTTAATATTCTGAGAAGCAATGCCAGTGTTTTGATTCATACGCTGGGGGATCTCGCTGGAACAGAACCGCAGGCTCCAGAACAGTGTAGGGGCTGAGGTTTAAGTGGTAAGTTCCTGTGCCCTGGGCACGCCCCCTGTTCTGAGTGGCCTGTGGATTCTCTCCTCAGGTGCCACGTTCCGGTGGCCGGCCAGGCCCTCTTGGGTGTGGTGGACGCTGGCGGGCACACAGAGCTGTTCCGACTGGTGGGATCCGAGGTCAGTGACTGGGGATGGGCTTTGTAGGGGGTGGAAGGAACCGGAACGGAGCGGGTTTGGGAGGGAGACTGACACCAACGCTTTTGCAGGACGTTTCCCGTGCAGCGGTGAACTTGATCACCAAACGTTCTAAGGTAGCACGCAGTGTATTTTAAACCACTGCAGAACCACTGGGTTCTGCACCTGACACTGAGAGGAGGGCACTTATGTGTCACCAGGCTGACAGGCTGTTGGTTTACCTGTCAACAGGTCTGGAAGTTCTTCCCTAAGGAGAGCCTGGACCAGCGTTCCGGGGTGGACGCTGCTGGGGCCGAGAACATCGGTGGCTTTTCCCCCAAGGGCAGGGTCCTTCCCGTGACAGTCAGCAGAGCACGTGGTCAGCTCGTGAACTTCTCAGACGTGTGCCAGCTGTCTGCAAGGACAGCCCTGACCGTTGGGAGTCCTGCAATGTGGGGAGGTGGACAGCCCGCAGGACCATGCCTGCCCCTGGGGCACACGTCCTGCTGTGAGTGGCCTGGGGCGCTGGCTTTGTGGCCGCTGAGGGTGTGTGCGGAAAGGGCCTCGCTCCAGGCTGACTGGCAGCAGCAGCCCTGTCCTGGGAGTGAGGGAGGACGGCCCGGGGCAGACCGCCCGGGGAGCAGGCTGGGGGCCGCACAGTCCGCCCGAGAGCGCCTTGGTGGAGCCGCCAGCCGGGAGGCTGCGGGTGCAGTGGGGCACGTGCCGGGCTGCTGAGGCGATAAGACTCACGTGGGCTTTAGAAGACAGGAACAGCACTTCAATGGCTGGTCGTGACTTCTGAAAGGGAAACCCAAGGAAAGGGTCCGTCGCCTATGCCCCTGGAGACACGACGTGCCAGCCTTCCTGGAGGCCTGGGGAGCGAGAGGGTGTGCACCAGGGCACTTCCCAAACAGGCCACCGTGTGAGAGTGCCCAGTGGGTGTAGGTGGCGTGGGGTCTGAGGAGGAGAGGTGTCTGTCTCCCCGAATCACAGGTGCGGGAAGTCCTACAGGCGTGTGGAGGGCAGGGCCCGTTCTGCAGCATCCAAGGGCTCTCTCAGTTGCTGGCGGCCCGAGGCCCGCCTGGCAGTGGGCGAGGGAACGCCGGCCGGCTGGGGCCGGCTGGAGCCGGAGGAGCGGTCTTCCCAGGGCCCTGGGCTGCTCCCGACAGCGTCCCTTCTCTCCAGGGGAGCGCGCACACCCTGCAGCTGGCGGCCAGCTTTGCCCTGGACGAGCAGTGTCTGGCCTTGTCACTGGACTGGTCCACTGGGAAAACCGGAAGGTGAGGGTCCCCATCTTTGCTCCGAGGACCCATCCCCTGTTCTCGCAGGAGAGAACTCGGGCCCCCTGTACGAGCCTCGACTGCTCGCGCGCCTGGGCTGTCGGGCCAGCGCCAGCCTGAGGAGCAGAGGCTGCAGCCTCTGGGGAACAAGGAGTGGTGTTTCCACCAGGAGCGGCGGGCACGGACCTGCTGCGGCAGGCTGGGTGGCGGCGCTGGCCTCTGCCGGGTGCCCCAGCCGGCCCCGTAAGAAGCGTGGTCTCTCCCGGGACCTGGCTTGGGGGCATCGAGTGTCAGCGCCAGGGGCCGGAAGAGGGCCGTGAGTTTGGGTCTCTGAGTGACCTTCAGCGGGGTTTCTCCATTGGCCCTCTGTGTCTAGGGCCAGCGGCCAGCCCCTGAAAATCATTAGCAGCGACTCCAAGGGACAGCTGCACCTCCTGAAGGTGGACGAGGCGGGGCCGGGCCCACGGGCTGTGGCCACGTGGCAGGCCCACGGCTTCGAGGCCTGGGTCGCCGCCTTCAACTACTGGCAGACGGATATCGTGTACTCAGGTCGGTGCTCCTCCGCTGGCCTCGGTCACCTGTCCTCACCCCTCTCCCTCTCCCTCTCCCTCTCCCTCTCCGAGGACGTGCTGGGGGCGGGGGGGGGGGGGGGGGCTAGCCCAGGAGGCGCTGTTCGGCGCCCAGGCCGGGGTCCCTCCGGCCCTCGTGCTGGCTCAGAGCGGCAGAGGCTGCAGCAGCGGGACATCGGGGAGGAGCTGGCACGGCCAGAATGACCGGAGGGACTCGAGTGGGAGCAGGTGCCATCAGAGGTCACAGGGCGCCAGGCCACAGGAAGGACCCGGGCTCTGGCTGTGCGTGAGGCATTGCGTGGGGCGTCCTCCCAGGGAGGGGCTTCTCTGCCCTTCCCCCCCCCCAGGGCGCCCTCTTCAGGCCCACAGACGCGGCTGCAGCGCAGGGCTGCCTGTCCTGGGGGGCTGTCCCTGGGGCTCTGCTGCCTGGTGGCGCCCTGAGCCACCCAGGAGAAGCCACCCCCGGCACTGCCATGGCCCATGGGTGTTTCTGTTTCCACGCAGGTGGGGACGACGGCCTTCTGAAAGGCTGGGACACCAGGACGCCCAGCACGCCTGTGTTCACCAGCAGGAGGTAAACCCTGCGGGTCCGGCGCCGGGCTGGCGCGGGCAGCGCCGTCCCGTGACCGTGGACTCTGGCAACGGCGGCCCTGCCCTGGCCGGCTGAGGTGTCGCCCTTCTGCTCGCAGACACTCGATGGGCGTGTGCAGCGTGCAGAGCAGCCCCCACTGGGACGGCATCCTGGCCACGGGCAGGTGAGGCCCTTTGCCGGCTCCCCGGGGCCTTTCTCGGGGGGGGCGTGGCGATGTCAGGTGGGCAGCTCCCACGCGGGGTGGGGGTGGAGGTGGGGGCCGGGGGCTTGGCCCTGGGGCGGTGAGTGGGGTGGGTCCCCAGGAGGTGCGCCCCGAGGAGGGGCTCTGCCACCCACTGCTGGGGTGTCTGGTCCCAGCTACGACGAGCACGTCCTGCTGTGGGACTCCCGGAACATGGGGCGGCCCTTCGCAGACGTGCCCGTGCAGGGCGGCGTGTGGAGGCTCAAGTGGCACCCGTGGCGTGGCCACCTGCTGCTGGCAGCCTGCATGCACGGCGGCTTCCGGGTCCTCGACTGCAGGCAGGCCCTCGGTGAGTGGGGCCGTGGCGGCGGTGGGCGGGGGTGGGGGGCTCCCCGTTCCCCGGCCCCTCGCTCCCCCACGTCTGCCCCCACACTGCCAGCGTCGCCTGCGCTCGGTGACGCTCTCGGCTCGTGCGAGAGGCCGTCCGTGTCACGTGGTGTCGGAGCCACTCGGGCCGTCTGCCCACGCGTCCTCTTCCACCTTCTCCTTCCGGCCTGTGTCTGCAGAGCGTCTTCTGCGGCAGGTGACGCGCTGCCGGCCTCCGTGGGGCGTGTCGGGAGCCACCTGGCACTGCTGGTGCCGTCACTGCCGATGTTCATTTGGTCACTGGGGCCGGAGGGCAGCCCCAGCCCCTGCACTGGAGAGAGGCTGTCTCCCTGGTGACCCAGTCGCCGTGGCCAGTGCGCGTCGCCCTGCGCTCCTCCGCAGACCCAGTTGTAGAGAGAGGGGCAGGGTGGGGAGGGAGAGGGAAACATCGATCGGGTGCCTTAGCTCGTGCCCTGACTGGGGATCCGACCTCCAACCCGGGCACGTGCCCCGAAGGCGAACAGACCCGGCGACCTTTCGGTTTGCGGGCCGACGCTCCAGCCAGCTGTACTGCACCCGCCAGGGCCCCCACTCACCGCCTGCAGATGACGTGTGTCACTGGGTTTTGGTCGTGATTGTGCGTCTTTCTGCAAAAATGAGTGTGTCTGTATGTATATTCACACACCTCCTCTCGCACAAAACGCACCCCTTACACACTGCGGTGCTTCACTTGTTGCACTTTAAAACACAGCAGGGGCCACGGTGGGTTTCCAGAGACCTTCCTGGTCCTGCGGGAGGTGCAGGCACTGCTCCGTGGTGGTGCCGCCCCGCCTTCGTCTGGGAGCGTCTGGGGTTGTTTCCGGCGTTTCACGGTTACAGATGACGCTTCAGGTGCGTTCTGCTTTGTGAAGGCGTGTCTCCAGGGGCCCTGCCCGGCCGTGGGACCGCGGGGTCGCGGATCCGCCAGCCCGGTGAGCTCGCCCGCTTGCCACAGCCTGGGGGACGGAGCCGGGCCGGGGGGCGGAGCTTCGCGTCCGGCGCGTGAGCGGTGGCCGCCCAGCACGCATGCGTGAAGTCGAAGGTGGTTTCGTCTGTCGGACGGAGGGCTCGTCTCACAGTTTTGTTTCTGCGGATTAATCTGTCTTCTGTCCGTTTTTCTGTCCGGTTTCTGGTCTGTTTTGGTTTTGTAGCTTCAGTGCCTGCGTGCCTGTGGCGGCAGAGACACCCTTTGTCTCTGGCCCGAGCTGCAAATGCTGGCGCTGCCTTGGTTTTGCTTGTGTGTTCTTCCCTCATGCGGGAGGGGGGTTTTTCTTAGTGTAAATTTTAATTTTTTACTCTAATTTTTATTGGTTGATTTTAGAGACAGAGAGGAAGGTAGAGGTGGGGGGAGAGAAACATCCGTTTGTCGTTCCACTTGCTCAAGCATCTTGGACCGATTCCTGCGTGCGCCCTGACCGGGGATCGAACCCACAGCCTTGGTGCATCAGGATGATGCTCTCACCCACTGGACTGCCCAGCCCGGCCCAGTTTTTTGTGTGCTTTTTTGAAATGTAATTAAACGTGTAGGTAGTTTTTCGTTGACTCCGGATGCTGAGCCTTAGTTACAAAGCCTTTCCCTCCCACACTCAGGCTACAGAGGAACCCCCAGTGTCTCCTTCTAGCACTTCCTGTGGCTTCCGTTGCACGCCGAGGGAACCCGGGTCTGCACCCTTGGGTATGGTGCCCCTGCCGTCCCAGCACCGTCCCGGGGGGCTCCAGGAGCACCGAGGGGCCGCCTGTCTCCTGGTGGCTCTGCGTGCCCTGTGCTCGGTGCCCTGTCGCCCTCTGCTGCCCAGGCATGGTGCTGTGCTTGTCGTCCTGGGGCCCTGCCTCTGGCTCCTCTTCTCAGCGTTTTCCTGGCTGCCTTGTGTCCTGAGCTGGAGGGTCCGTGTACCTCGTCTCATAGAAAAGCTCACTGGGTTTTTTTATAGGGGTTGCGTGAAACATAAGCGAACTTCACAACAGATTTGTCACTGGGGTCATCCTACTCAAGAAAAAGGACACGCTTCTACTTGTTCAAGTCTGTTTCTCTCTTTCTTTGTTTTAAAGGTTTTACTTATTTGTTTGTTTTTAGAGAGAGGGAGAGGGAGAAAGAGAAGGAGAGAAACATCAGTGTGTGGTTGCCTCTTGTGTGCCCCCACCGGGGACCTGGCCTGCAGCCCAGGCCTGTACCCTGACTGGGAATCGAACCAGCGACCCTCTGGTTAGCAGGCCGGTGCTCAGTCCCCTGAGCCTGCCGCCCGGCCCGTGTGGTAAGCTGTGAAGCTCCTGGGCGTCTCCGTGTCTGTGGCCGTGTCGTCACGTTGGGTTTGTCACGTTCAGGTTGCGGTGCTGCTGGCTGGGCACCCTCTGCTCCTGGGGGTGGAGGTGCTGGCAGCTGGACCCACCTGTTCCTGGGGGCCCCAAGCCCGAGGAGCGGCGGCCTGTGCAGCAGGAGGCCTGTTGTGCTCCCGGGGCTGCTAGTGGTTGTCAGCTGAAAGGCTGTCGGGGCGCTCAGTGTCCCAGAGACCTGTCCCAGGTCCCTCCCGGGCGTCAATGTGGAGGAACCGGGACGGGTCCCTGGGGAGCACCCCTGCTGTCTGGGGAGCTCAGGGCCTCGCCCCCGCCCTCCCCAGGAGCTGCTGTCCGCACGCGGCCAAGGTCTCCTGTGTCTGTGCTGTGTTCTCGGCGAGCTTCCTCCCCCCAGCGTCCACCGGGTCTGCCAGCAGTGGCCTTCGCCCTTGCTCGGTCTGATGGCGATTCAGGGCCCTGGGCACAGGCCCCACACTGGGAGGCAGCGGCAGCCGCCCTTCCCGAGTGTGGGGTGTCCAGGCTCCAGGCCTCCCGCTGGGGACCCTGCCCGAAGCCTGCACCCAGGTCACCGGGCAGGCTCAGCCCTGCCCTGGACCCAAGGCCACCTGGCGTTTGGAGACACCTCATCATTTCCTTTTCCGTAAGGGCGGCTTTCGGAGGCCTGCTGCAGTGCCTCCTGGAGCTCTTTCAGTCGCGCCCTCCAGCCTCTCAGTTGCCGTGGCAACTCACTGTCCGAAAGCTCCCGCGGAGTCCTCTGCGACTCCTCCCCGAGCGGAAGGCCAACCCCGTAGCCCAGGGAGCGGCACTGGCGGGACTCTGAGCTTTCAGACGGGCTGAGGGCACTGCTGCCGCGCTCCCGGTCTGCGGTTCCTTGGACGAGTCAGGCCCTCGTGCTTCACAGGCGCCTGTCTCTCCACCCGGGCATCCCCTTTGTCCTCTGCCCCCCAGTCTCCACCGGGCCCTCCCCCGGGAAGGCAGCGTTTCCATGGGGCCCGCAGCCAGGCTGAGCGTGCTCAGTGGCAGGGCGCCTCCTGACAGCTGCGTGTCTGCCACTCCTGCTGGACAGTGCTGCTCCCGGCAGAGTCTCCCTCTGAGGGTGGGCCAGGCCGTCGGTTGGCGGGGACGAGCCAGCTCTGAGTAACTCGGCATTTCCCATGTTCTGTCCCTCACAGAGGAGAAGCAGGACGCGTGCACGGTGCCTCTGTCCCACGCGCTGCCCAGCTCGCTGGTGTACGGAGCCGACTGGTCCTGGCTCGCCCCCTGCTGTGTGCCCCACGCCCAGCAGCCGGCGGAAGACGAGGCAGGGGGTCAGTTGCCAGGGCCTCCAGCCCTCGGTTGTTCAGCAGCAGGTGACAGAGGGGGTGGCCCCATGCTCCAGAGTGGAAGTCAGGGAAGGACTTCTCTCCAGCCGCCCACGGAGGGCCAGCCACGCACCCCAGGGCCCAGGCTCTGTGACTCCGACCAGTGTGTGGGCGCAGCGGACCTTGACGTCGGCCTGTTCGCCACTTGTTCCTTTTACGACCACGTCCTTCACCTCTGGCGGTGGGAGCCGGGGGCAGGGGTGGGGGCCCAGTCTGAAGCCGTCAAGAGCGTGTCTGTGCATGAACTGCCCTGCCCCCCCCCCCCCCGGAGGCGTGTGCTGCAGGCTGTGCCGCTCGGTGCGGGGCTCACGCCTCCGGGGACCCAGTGTCCTCAGGGAACAAAGCCGTTGGCGTCCCTGACATGACCTTTACCTGCTGGGCCCTGCAAAGTGGGGACCCGGGCGGGGGCCTGTCCTGGTTCCCAAGCTTATCGGTTTTATGTGGTTTGGACTTTCACTTCTTTAAGCAATATTTATATTAAATGAAGTTTTGCAGCCTTTTTTAAAAGAGAGTTTGCTTATTTATTCTTAGGGGGGAAGGGAGGGAGAAAGAGGGAGAGAAACACCCACTGGTTGCCTGTCACGTGCCCCCAACCAGGACTGAACCCAGATTGACCAGTGACCTCACACTTTGCGGATGGGGCCCAACCCGCGGAGCCACAGCAGCCAGGGCATGTGAAACAGCCGAGGTTGTTTTTGAAGCTATAGTGTCACCAGAGCGGTGTCACACGAACTTTCAGAGAACACCCACCAAGGCACCCGAGCACGTCCACCAGCCTGCTCTGCAGGGAGCAGGAGGCTGTGTCCTTCTCGCTGGACATGAGGGGTCCCCAGAGTGGCTTCCAGACGCTGCACACGAGAACCGGACACAGGGCTGGGCTTGTGACGCCGGCTCTCACCCAGCCCTTGGCCACCTGTCACAGGCCACTGGAAGCTGTCAGAGCCCCGGCGTCGCTGCTGCTGAATTTCCGACTGCGATCACCGCTGCACGGGAAAGAGCCCAACGCAGCTTGGGAGGTGCCCGCAGGTCAGGCATGCAGTAAGAGGTTACCCTGTGCCGCGTGATCAGCCCCCAGCTGATGGCCCTCTCCTTTCCATACAGAAACAGTGACCCACCTTGCCCCACTGTCAGAGTTCGTTAGGTTACGAAATACAGAGAGAGCACAGGAGACGGGAGCAGCTGTCACTGAGACAGGTGGACCCCAGGAGACGCTGTCGAGCCCTAGTTGGGGCTCATCCTGTGGTGCAGCCTCCACCTGTTTGCCCCAAGGGGAGCCGTTCCTTTCACCTGACCTCCCCCACCCGACCCCCGCGAACACACCCACCATCAGTAGTACCTGGAGAAGGACCTGGTCCGTGCACCCAGCCCCGCCAGGCCGAGCGCTTCATCTCACGAAGGCCACATGCCAAACCTCACTCTGCGGAGCCAGGACCTTTATTAGAAACCAGGGGAGGGGGAGGAACTCCGGGCGCCGGGGCCCCGAGTGTTAGGGTGGCCAGGGTGTGGGCTGTGAAAGAACTCCCAGAAGAAAGTGCAGGCGACAAAGTTTTATTTCTATTTTCCCAAGAGAGGGAAAGGGCTGGGCGCGGGGGACGCACCAGCCCAGAAGGGTTGGGACTCTGCGTTTTCCTGGGATCAAGACGGGGAGGGGTTTGTGGCCAGTAATGCTGGCAAGCCACTGTCAGTCGGGTCTCAGGCCGATCGATGGTGCAGCTTCAGTTCATCCGCTGTTATCCTTGGGTTCAGGGTCCCGGGGCTCCGGTCTGGCACCTCCTGTCTAAGTATTAAGGCAGCTGCGCTGGGGATGCTTCCAGCAGCCCCTCCAGTACCGAGCGGAGGCTCAGAGAAACAGCCGTCGTTGCGCCCGGCGGGCTGGAGGGTAGAGCGCGCCAGGGCCGGCGAAGAGGGCGCAGGAGGGGCTTTTGCGTCCCTCCGGCGAGCCGCTAGCGCGCGAAGTTCTTGGGGTACAGCTGGAAGAGCTTGCCCTCCTGCGTGGGCTCGAAGCCGTACTTGTCCAGGCGCTCGGGGTCGAAAGTGCCGGCCCGGAAGTCCCTCTCCACGGCGGGCGCCACCACCTCCTGGAAGAGCCGCGCGGCCGTCAGCGGCGCGTCGTCGCCCGCGGGCGCGCGGTAGCTCACGTAGGGCTTCAGCTTGAAGCCGGCCAGGTCGGGCACCACCAGCTCGGGCACCATCTCCTTGACCAGCACGAACTTGCCCTCGCGGGTGCGGACGCCGGTGCCCTTCGCGCCGCGGCTCTTGTTAAAGGTGCGCGGGCCGCGCTTGCTGGTCCACTGGCTCATCCGGTCGGCGCCGCGCACCACGCAACGTGCCGCCGCGCTCAGCAGCCCCATGCCGCCGCCGCCGCCGCCGCCGCCGCCGCCGCCGCCGCCGCCGCCGCCGCCGCCGCCGCCGCCGCCGCCGCCGCCGCCGCCCGGGCCTGGGGAGCTCAGTGCGCCGCGGGCGCCGCGCTCCGCTTCCGGCGCCCAGCGGCTTCCGGCGCCCGCCCCCACGCCGCAGCAAGAGCCGCTCCGATTGGCTGCGCCACAGTGCCGGGGGCGGGACTAGAAGGGCCGGCCAATGCGCTGCGAGATCCGGCGCGGTGCGGGCGCTGGGAGCTCGGGCGCGGTGAGTCGCCGCCGGGCGTCGGGAGCCGGCGGTCGGGGTCTAGCCAGGTGGGGTGGGGTAGCCGGCAGCTCTCCCAACCCGCGCCGGACGCACTCGTCTGCTTCGGGGAGCCGCAGCCCGCTCCTCTCGGGTCCCGCACACCGACGTTCCTGTAACACCGACGCCTCTCCATAACCCTTAACACCCCTTAAACCTGGTGCTCCTGTAACACTAACGCCCCCAAACTCGATGCCCCGCAACCTGACACCGCTAAACGTGATACCTCTGCAACGCCAATGCCGCTGTGACTCCGGCACTCCCTGAGCCCGTTGCCCCTCTAACCCCAATGCCCCTGTAACCATGAAGCCCTCCAACCCGAAGCCCCAGTGACACCGACACCCCTGCAACTCCACCCCCCTAACCTACGCCTCTGTAACCCCCTAGCCCCCAAGCCTGATGCTTCCCTAACCCTGAAGCCCTCACAACCCTGATGGTACCCCAAATCTGACCCCTGCCACATCCCTGTCCCCTAAGTCTGGTGGCCACCCCAAACACCCACTCACAGGTCCTACTGGCTCTTCTGGCATAACCCTGACGTCCCCCTTCACCCTGCTCCCGCAACCCTGGTGCCAGTGCCCTCAGTTCTTCGCTGGGTCACCTTCTTGCTGGCCCAGGTGCTGGAGATGGTGAACTCGGCCCCTCCACCAGCCTGGGGATGCTGGGAGACGGGCAGTGGCCAGGGCAGTGGCAGGCCACAGAGCTGGGTCCAGGCCTGCTGGCCCTTGCCAAGACTCAGCTGAGAAGGGGTTTCCCCCGCTGGGACAAGGACGTTTGATGCCCATGTGCCTGGCTCCACGCCTGCCTTCTCCCCAGCTTCTCAGGGTGGGATGTGGGAAGCGACACATGCTCTCTTGCTGCCAGTGTCCTCAGGGAGCTGCAGGGGGAAGGCCCACGCCTGGCCGCTCCCCACCAGGCGGAGGCCGGGTATGCAGGCTGCTCCCCAAGTTTGTGGTCCCTGGACCCAAGCACACCCACTTGAGGGCTCAGCCGCCCTGGATGGGGGTCCCCAGGCACGGGCCACCAGGGAGGGTCGGTCTCAGCAGCCATGGCCCCGCGCTGGCCTCTGCCCAGCTGCAAGCTGCCATCGGCACCGGGCCTTGGCCCGGCTGCTCAGTGCCCTTGGCTGGCCAGGACTTGGCCGCAGTCCTAGGTGCCTGGGTGGCCACGTGAGGGCTGTTTACGGAAAGGCAAGTGGCTCTGATGCTTCAGAAGAGGCAGCTCCTCGTCAAGGGGGAGTTTTTCGTCCGGCTTTGGCCGTCGGTGAGGACGTAACTGACACGGACAGGAACCCGGGGAAGGCGGGACACGTCGCTCTCCCATGTGACTGAGCTGCAGGAACACCTGTCTCCACTGGAACCAGTCTTTCTTCTTTTCACCTGGACTGTTTGCTTCCTCCTCAGCCATGGAGCAGGAGGAGGACTCGGGCCTGGAGGTATGGAGCCGGAGGGTTCCGGGTGCATCCGAGCCCTGGCGAGCCCAGTTGGGCGTTCCCAGACCAGGAGCAGGGGGCCGTGCAGCCCCTGGTCAGGTCCCTGGAGCTGAGTGCGGGGAGGCCCTGCGTCTCCCTCTCCCGAGGCTGGGTCGATGCCTCTGGGCTGCAGTGAGAAGTGGGAACGTGTGAGACGCCAGCCGTAGCCGTGGCGACGGTGCACAGAGGCTGCGGGCACCGTGCGCTCAGTCCCAGGCAGCCCTGCTGTGCTGGGGCGAAGGGTGTGCTCAGGGGTCTGGGCACTGTGTGGTGGGCTGGTGGGGGGGCCTTGCCTGGGGAGCAGAGAGCCCCCACTGCTCCTGTTTGCCTCTCACACCGAGTGCAGAGGTCGAGGGCTCTGGACACGTAGTGTCCGAAGGCCACACTCCGCTCGTGGGACGTGGTTCGGAGCGCCCTTCCCAGTCTGTGGGCACCGGCACCGCCTCCGATCTGGCTTTCTGGAGGGTCAGGCGCACTGCTCCTGTCCTTGGGTTGTGCAGAACCTGGACAGACCAGCAGGTGCCGGCCCTGTTCCTGGGGGGGGGGGGGGGGGGTCTGCGGCCACCGAGGGTGGGGGTCAGAGTGCAGCTTGTTTGCTGCCCGAGTTTCCCTCTTCGTGGCCTCTGGGAGTCAGCCAGCACCCTCCAGGAGGGTGGCACAGCCGCTGCCCACTCACCCTCAGAGCTCCCCCCACCCCGTGGCCTTCTAGAGCCGGGTAACTCTTCCCTGGGGGCGGGGGGCAGCAGGCTCACAGCCCTTCTCTGTGGTGAGGTGCAATTTAGTGTCCTCAAAACCCGGATGGCTCTCCGGGGCCTCTCAGCACCGCCGGTGCTCGGGCTTCCACGTGTCCTGGGGTCACTGCCACCGTCCTACTGGTGACCAGAGGGCACTGAGAGGTGGCCTTTGCCCCCACTGTGGTTCCAGGAGCATCTGCTGCCGACGCAGCCAGGGCCCGGGCCCCGTCCAGCAGTCCTGTGGGTGGCCCTGGGCGCAGGCCTCTCGCCATGCTCCTGGGCTGTGGGCGCAGGCCCTCGGCTCCCGGAAGGCGGCTTGTCTCCCGAGGTCCCTCCCTGACCCGAGGCTCCATCCTCACTGCCCTGGGAGGCCAGGCCCGTCCTGCCCTCCTGACCACCCTGCTCTCCTCCAGGCTGGCGTCTGTCTGGGCCCCACCCTGCACTCCTGGTGGCTGCAGGTGACGGAGCAGCACACGCAGTCCCCCATGGTAACCACAGCACCCGGCCACCCTGCTCCCTGGACCCTGGGCGCGGCCTGTGGTCGGGCGGGGCGGGCTCCTTGCAGCCCAGCTGACGGGCACCCGTCTGTCCCCCCACCCCCCAGCTCGCGGGCATGGCGATCGGAGCCCTCCTGGCCCTGGCCCTCGTCGGCGTCGCGGTCCTTCTCGTGTACAGGAGGGCGAACCGGCTCCGTGAGTGTTCGCGTGGGACTCCGGCTCCAGGGGCAGGGCTGGGGCTCCGGCGGGACGGGGAGCCTGGGAGCAGCCTGCTGGCCCCCGCGGCTGTCGTTGGAGACGGCTGGCCGTCCAGGCCGGGGCCGAGCATGTCGGACCCACGGCGGCTGAGTGTCCAGCATCCTCGGCTCTCGCTCAGGCGGCCTCCTGCACCCCCCGGTGGCTCTGGCAGCCCCGGGGGAGACGCTGCCCTTCCCTCCCCGCTGCTGAGTGACGGGGGCCCCTCCGCTCCCTTGCAGGGCACGTGCAGCCCACCCCCCAGTACAGGTTCCGGAAGAGAGACAAAGTGATGTTCTACGGCCGGAAGATCATGCGGAAGGTGACCTGGCTGTGGGCTCCTGTGCAGTGAGGCCTCTGCCCCACCATCCCCCGGCCCAGCTCCCCAGGCTGGGGGCAGCTCTGTGCCTGGGGCCGCACGGCTGTGGGGCTGGGGAGGCCTGGGCAGGCTCGGCTGGTTGAAGCATCGTGGTTGCTTGGGCAAGCGCACAGTGACAGAGGCCCTTCCAGAGCCCTGCCTGGGCCCATGCACACAGAGGGTCCCGGCTCCGGGGCGGAGATCGCGGTTCCTGCCAGGATTCAGACCTACGCAGTGGAAGCCCTGCTCTGGGGACAGGCACCTGGTCCGGCTGTCCCTGGGGACCCCGGCCCGCGCCTCCCCTGGGGGCCCCACGTGGTGGCCCCACTGTCCAGTGCCACAGTCGCCTCGTGTTCTGTGCGGGCAGCGTCAGATGGGAGGACCCGTGGGGGTCCCAGCGGGGGTCTTCTGCTCTGGCCAGCGTCACGTGTTGGGGATGGGCTGTGGTGGCCGCTCAGAGCTGGGCCGGCCTCCCAGTGCGGGCCCACACGCAGCGACCCCGGCAGGCCTGGAGGAGTCTGTGCGGGTCGGGTGGGGTCGCCCCTTCACGGTCCCGCCGAGGACTGTGGGGCAGCACCTGGACCTGGGGCGAGGAGGACAGGGAGCCGGTCCAGTGGTGCAGGGACACCGGGGCGGGAGTGGGAGTCTTGGTGGCCACACGCCCTCAGTGCAGCCCACAGCCTGGGGCCGGCACTCCTCGGGAACCTGAGGACAGCAGGGGGCAGTGGTTGCCTGAGGGGTCCACTCTGCACCCCCCCATGCTGCTGCCTGATGGGGGGGGCGGGCACAAAGGGCTGCCCTGCAGGGACAGGGTCAGAGGGGAGGCAGGCTTTCGAAGAGCTGTGGGCCACGGGGGCTGTGCAGCATAGTGGGCGGTGGAGAAGTGTCATGGGGGGGGTCCCAGGAGCTCGGGGGCGGGCGCTGGGCTGGCCGTGGGGATGGGACGTGTGGTGGTCATTGTCCACGACACCCAGGCTCGTCCCCCATGTCCCGGGCGGGCTGGGGCTGGGTCCAGCCTCAGGGCTGTGACTCGGCCTCTCTGCAGGTGAGCACGCTCCCCAATACCCTCGTGGGGAACACGGCCGCCCCCCGGCAGCGGGTGAGGAAGAGGACCAAGGTGCTGTCCCTGGCCAAGAGGTAGGGGGCTGCCCTCCCCGGGGGCGCGGCCGCGCTCGCCGCCTCGGGCCCCGCTCCAGGCCGGGTGTGTGCTCGCAGGATCCTGCGGTTCAAGAGGGAGTACCCGACCCTGCAGCCCAAGGAGCCCCCGCCCTCCCTGCTGGAGGCCGACCTCACGGAGTTCGACGTGAAGAGCTCTCACCTGCCCTTGGAGGTCCTGTACATGCTGAAGAACGTTCGGTGAGAGGCGCCGGAGACCACCGCGGCCCGGCGTCACGGTGCCCCCCCTCCCGTGGGGCCGCCGACAGTGGGCAGGGCTTCCCTGCTGCCGCCTGGGCCCCGGCGGCCGGCAGAGCCGCCTCCTCGCCAGCTCCGTGTGCCGTTGTGCTCGCCTGCTTGTCGGCGTGTCCCCCTGCGGCCGGGAGCTCGGAGAGCGGGGAGTGTGTGCTGCACCTGAAGGCGTGGTCGGGTCGCCTCCCCCCTCCCCGGGGCCTTCCCTCCCCCCTTTCCAGCCCATTTCACCGTCCCCTGAGGGGGCGCCTCCACCGGGCCTCGGGTATGCGTCTGGTTCAAGCTCAGAGTCACAGCCCCGGAGTCCTTTTGAGCTGAGAACAGTAACAGGGATTCCGGGGTCCAGGCCCCTGTCCTGACGGTGCCTCCAGGCTGCAGCCCCGCGGAGGCCGGCCCTGCGGGCCTGGCTGGGGCAGCGCCAGCCTGGACCCCCGCCGGGCTGCCCCCAGGGGCTGCCCCGCCGCCCCTCCTTCCCGGGGGTGTCCACACGCGTTCTGGTTTCTGCAGGGTCCTGGGCCACTTCGAGAAGCCGCTGTTCCTGGAGCTGTGCAAGCACATGGTCTTCGTGCAGCTGCACGAAGGGGCGCACGTCTTCCGGCCGGGGGAGCCGGACACCAGCATCTACGTGGTGCAGGACGGGCGGCTGGAGGTCTGCGTGCAGGACGCGGTGAGCGCCCGCCGGGGGCGGGGCGGGGCCCGGGGATGTGGAGGGAGGTGCAGGGGGCGGGTCTGCGTGTGTTCGCTGGTCCCGCCCCCTCAACGTCTCCGTGCGTCCCCACTGGGAAGTCGGTGCAGAGTCTCCCATCCTAGTTCTCTGCGGAGAAGGGCACTCCCGGCGGCCCCCACGCCCTGGATGGGCCGCCAGCCCTCCCCGCTGCACCGCGCCGTCACTGCGCCCACAGGGCTCAGCACCGGTAGCGCTGTGTCCGGCCGGGGCCGGGGCCTGCAGCAGCCTCCCGGGGTGGCCCAGGTGTGTGCGCCTGCCCCCGTGACAGCCACACGTCACCAGCAGCCCAGGTGTCCATTCTCGCTCCACCCAGCGGGGACGTGTGGCCTGTGGCCAAGGCCGCTCGCACGCTGACAGTACCAACACGGGCCTGCAGCCTCCCAGGGGGCTGGCGCTGCACGGCGGTTTGGCGAAGTGCAGGCTCCTGGGGCGGCCGGGCCCAGGGCCCAGACATCGTGCGGCCGGCGGGGTCTCCTTCCTCTTTGTCCCCACGCCTCCTGTCCTCTGCGTGGGAGCTCGTCACTTGCGGCCCCTGCCAGGCGGCCGGGCCCTCCGCCAGCGGCCCACTCTGCCCTGCCCCCCACCTGCAGGACGGCACGGAGGTCGTGGTGAAAGAGGTTCTCGCCGGGGACAGCGTCCACAGCCTGCTCAGCATCCTGGACGTCATCACCGTGAGTGCCCCCAGCTGTGCCGCTCTCGCTCCTCCCTGGGGTGGGGGGTCCCTCCGCGCCAGGGTGGGGGTCCACGGTGCGGGGCCGGCCCAGGAGGGGCGGGGCCCCAGGAGGTCGGGGTGTCCCCAGAGCGGCTCCACGCACACGCAGGGCCGAGCACTCGCTCGCGGGTTTGGCTGTCTCCACGACGGTGGGCCTGGGGCTGGGTGCCGCACGCGCCCGCCCACTCCGGGAGTCCGAAGGCACGGAGTGTCGTGGGGGGCGTCCCCTGTCCCTGTCCCCGTCCCCGCTCAGGGTCCTCTGCACCGCGGCCGACGGCACCTTCGTCGCTCCCAGCCGCCTTCTCTGCTGTGCGAGCAGCCCCGTCTGCACGTCATTGCGCCTGTCTGGGGTCCAGTCCGCAGCCGAGTCCTTAGGGGTCTTGCAGGACCCCAGGGCACCCAGCGCCCGCAGGGGCTGCACCCCAGTCAGGCCTCCCCCGCCAGCTGCTGAGCCCCAAGGTTCCACTCTTGCTCGCCCCGTCGGTCCGAACGCAGCGTCTTGAGCTGCGGCTTCCGAGCTCTCGCTGTGGGACGCGTCCGGCGTCCAGAGGGCCGAGAAGTCCCTGTCAGCGCCGCCGCCAGCCACAGCCGGCTCAGTGCCTGTGTGCCCCCCCTGCCCCCGGGGCCGCCTTCTGAGCCAGGTCCCCTCCTCGCACAGGGGCCTCGCGGGCCCTGCACACGCCCGTGCCGCCACGGCGCTGATTCTCACGCCTCCTCCATGCCGCCCGGCTGCTCTCAGTTCACACGGGAGGCACCTCCCCCCCACCCCCGCCCCGTCTCTCTGCACGTGCCTGAGGGCTCTCGAGTGGCGCTCAGGACGGACGGACCCCAAGTTCTCGTGCGGGACGAGGGGTGGCGAGCTGTGGGCAGAGATGGAGAGGGTGTCCAGTGTGCTCACCCCGCCCTCTCAGACCGGCGCAGGCGTGTCTGAGCTGCTTTGGGGCTGGGGGTGGAGGCGTGGAAAGGACCGCGGCCCCTGGGGTGACACTTGGCCAGGCTGAGGGAGACACCCCCTCCTCTGAGCAGGCTGACCCACCCCGAGCGGCCAGCGGGCAGTGGGAGGCGCGTCTGCCCCAGACGGGCCAATGGGCGGGGCGGGTCTGGCTCCGGCTCTGGCTGGCCTGCTTCTGTGTGTGCGCTGGGCCCGGTGGGCTGAGGGCCCGGGGTCGTGGGCGCCTGCTCATGCAGGTGACCTAGGAGGGACGTGGATTCTCCACCTTGGCCGAGGGCTTTAAGCAAAAAAAGAGCTCCGGCCCAAACGACGGGGGGCCCTTCCCCCCTCTGAGTGGTGGGGGCCAGCGCCGACCTCCAGGACCTGGGGTTGAACGCCAGTGCTCACGGCACTGGGAGTGGTGTCCCCCGCCCACAGTGGCCCCCTCGTCCCCGGGCCCCCACGGGGGTCCACCTTCCTCAAGCCAGGCCGGGGGAGGAAGGGGGTCTGGGGTTCCAGGGGGCAGAACTCTGCGGGGCCGGTTCGTCGTCTGGAAGGACCTCACTTCTGCCTGAGCAGGCGCCGGGCCGGGCTCGTGTGGTTTACAGACGCAAGTCTTAGCGAAGCCACGCGGCGAGTTCCAAGCGCCTGTGTGACCTTTTGTGAGCCTCTCGTCTCTCCTGCCGCCCCCGCGGAACAGCTCCTCTGGGCTCCCCTCGTGTTCCAGAACCTTCCGTCCTAGATGCCTGTCGACTTCCTGCACGGGGCCGAGAAGGCACACCCGTGCCAAGTGTGCGCCCGCCGGGCGACAGGGTTTCAGACGCGGCGGGTTCGGGGGCGGGGCAGAAACTCACAGAACGGAGAGCACGCAGACGCAGCAGCGTTGCAGTCGGAGACCCCGGCCCTTCCCTGGGGGACCGACACGCCGCGCAGACACGGGACCGCAGAGGCGCCGAGGACCTGAGCGGCACTGTCCCTGCCTTCGATGAGCCGGCTGGTTGTGCGTCTGCCGAAGGCGGCGCCCAGCACGGGAGGCACCGCCTCTCGAGAGCACGTGGAGCAGCCGTTGGCACCCAGGGCCGGTCACAGGCCTGCACGCGGGGCGCAGGGGGACGTTCCGAGGGACGTGCCGAGGGACACCCGTCACCTCCTGCTCCTCGGGGACTGCTCAGACGGGACAAAGACGCCAGGACCGTGACCGGAGGAGCACGGTCACCTAGGCCTCACCAGAGGTGAAGCCCGGCCCGTGAGGGGCACTGGCGAGGTCGGGACAGCCGCCCTCGGGCCGGAGGAGGCACCGGCACAGCCCGAGCCTGCTGAGGGGGGTGTGCCGAGTCCTCCCGGGACTCTCGGGGCTCCGGGCAGGGCAGCCGGCAGCTCACCCGAGAGCCGCTGGGAGGCGAGAGCGGGCACTTCAGCTCAGAGAAGCGAGTGTCCAGCCGCACATGCACAGACGCGCCGGGGGTCGTCACTGGGGTGGCCACGGCGACACCCTGGGGAGACCCCAGCCCTGTCAGGACGGCGGGTCTTCCCTCCCGGCCTGGCACCGAGGTGCTGCCGGCTCCTGGGGACTTCTGGGACGGGAGGTGACCGGGCCGGTGCGGGGAGGGCGGGTGCCCCAAACGCTCGCTCCCTGCGGGCGGAATGCCGGGTGGTGTCGCCTCTGAGGGGGTGGCTGGTGCGTCCTCAGAAGTTGTGACTGCAGGTCCCGCTTCTGGATGCCCAGCGAGAGAGCGGGGGCCGCCACACAGCGCCCTGCGAGTCACCGTGCACGGCAGCTTCACGTGTGCCTGTCAAGCCGGAGACAGGCGTCCGCCGTCCCCCACGGGCGGGGACACCGGGGTGTCTGTGGGTCAACGGCCTCATCCGGGCAGCCGGGCCGGGGGCCGTGCGGGCCTGGAGTGTGCGTCACAGGTGCCCTGTCGCAGTGACAGGAGCCAGGCCCCGTGTGATGGCCTTTACGTGGGGACTCGCCACAGGCAGCGCCGTCGGGGCCGGAGAGGGCTGGGCTGCTGCCGGGACCCGGTGTGGGAGGCAAGTGGGGTGACGGGGCCGGGCTGGGCATCAGCCAGGGTGCAGGGTGCCGTGAATGTGGGCCTGGGCGCCGTGGTCGGTGCCCGCACCTCCCCTGCCGAGCCTCCCCCCTGCTCACCGGGCTCCAGGGGGCCGTGCGAGAGCCGCGTGCCGGCTGGAGCCGCAGGGACAGCTGGGGGTTCACACGGTGCCTCGCCGCAGGGC
Source organism: Phyllostomus discolor (assembly GCF_004126475.2). NCBI lineage: Eukaryota > Metazoa > Chordata > Mammalia > Chiroptera > Phyllostomidae > Phyllostomus > Phyllostomus discolor. The sequence goes on along the minus strand of NC_040905.2, from coordinate 214,544,564 downwards.
CACACCGCACCCTACAAAACCGTGTCTGCCCGAGCCGCCGCCCCGTCCACCGTCCTTAGGCTGCCGGCGGTGGCTTTCCAAGGAGTGTTTGAGAAGTATCCGGAAACCCTGGTCAGGGTGGTGCAGGTGGGTGCTTCTGGGCCCCCGACCCCGCTGTCCCAGCGTCCAGGCGGGAGTCGGCAGGAGGGGCCTCCCCTCACCGCAGGGGCCGCACTGAGGGGCGGGGCGCTTTGGGAAACCTTGTTACGCTTTGTCTGCAACAAGAATTAATGGGCCTCATGCAGGCCTTCCCATCTGCCCCTTCCCCCCGAAGCTTGTTTAATTTTAAACCTCTCGTCTGAAGTGAGTTTAGATTGACAGAAAACTTGCAAAGATGCTGCACAGAGCTCTTGCCCCTGACGCTGACCCCTAGGTGACCCTGGCGATGGCCAAAACTGGGCTGGAGGGGGCGGGTGCAGGCCTGGGAGGCCGGGGTGGGGGGCTCACCGGCCGGCCGGCCCTGCCCCCGCAGATCATCATGGTGCGGCTGCAGCGGGTCACCTTCCTGGCCCTGCACAACTACCTGGGCCTGACCACGGAGCTCTTCAACCCGGTGCGTGCCGCCGGCAGAGGTGACGCGGGGCCGGCCGCCCGGGGGCTGGGCGGTGGGTTCCTTCTGAGGCCGGGGCTGCTGCCTCCAGGACACCGGCTGCCAGCGGCCTGAGGCGGCCCCGGCTCCTGTGCAGCAGGGGTCTCGGGTGTGGCCCGGGCCCAGTCCTTCTGGCCCTCTGGTGCGCACCGCCTGACAGCTGCCCAGCGGAGGCCGCCCCTCTCGTCCCTGGGGCCCCTGGACCATCCTTGAGGTCAAGGCCTGCGGGTGGCAGCGACCGTGGAAGAGCCTGTGGCTGCCACCCCCGAGTCCTAGGGAGGAGCAGACGGGGCAGCCGTGACCTGCTGTGTCCTCCTGGCCTAGAGGACAGCTGGGCCCGGGAGCCGGTGCCGGCCAGGGCCCCGGTTGAGCCCAGCCACGTCCCCGCGGCCCCCATGTGCCACACACGTGTTCGCTCTCGGGCCCCCTGGGCCTGTGCTGCCCTGGGCTCCCTGTCTCCCTCTGCGGCCCCCCGAGGGCGAGCCCTCTTGCTTCCCCCACGACTGTTCGTCTCGATGAAGAAAGACAGTCACGGTTTCTGAGCGCCTCAAGTGTAGTGTAAACTCGCTGGGTCTTTGGTGCCGCAAACAGGCCAGCCCCGCTTCAAGTGGCGGCTCTCCCAGCTGACCTGGCCCCTGTCCCCGAGGTGTGGCTGCCCCCCGAGGGTCCCCTGCTCGCTCCGGGAGCCCCGGGCGTCCCGGGTGGCACTTCCATCTCTCCTGTCTCCCGCCCCAGGAGAGCCAGGCCATCCCCCTCGTGTCTGTGGCCAGCGTGGCTGCAGGAAAGGCCAAGAGGCAGACAAGCTGTGGCCCCGAGGAGCCCAGTGACCCAGGTACCTGCCCCTGGGGTCCTCCCCCGCCCAAGTCCAGGCCCCTCCTGCCCGCTGGCCCGCCAGTCACCTGTGGTCTCCCCGTCTCTGCGGAGGGACCCGGCCCCAGGGAGGAGGTCTTCAGGGAGCAGGTTCTGAGCTTTGTGCCCTGGCCACGCTGCTCTGAGACCACCGGGGGGCCTGGATTTGGGGGAAGAAACTGATTCCCGAGGCTCCCGGCCAGGAGCTCCTCCAGGGTTCGTGGTGCACAGCCACACCCCCGGGGGTTCACGGACAAGTGCACCCACTCGCCGGAAGGGCCCCCGGGGTGCTGATGGCCAGGCTCAGCCCGGGTGCCCGGGGGGCCCTCAGCAGGGGGCTGCTCTGAGGAAAGTCGCCGTGGCCCCCTCCTGCGTCAGGAAGTGGCAGCGAGGGACCGGGCAGCTCAGGGAGACCCTGGGGGCGGGGCAGAGCGGGGCCTGTGTCTGAGGCTGTCCCCTGCCTGTCGGCCCCCTGGGCGGGCGGGCACGGGTGGTGGCCAGCCGGGCAGGTGTGCAGAGGCGGTCCCTGGGCCGAGGTGGGCAGAGAGGGCTGCCGTGGGGACAGAGCCTGGCCTCACCCCCGCGCTCCCCGCCCCCCAGCAGACCTCGGGGGCAGCCGGGCAGCCACCTCCGGGCCTCTGCTGCAGAGGAGCCAGTCCGTCCCGCTGCCGGCCGTCCACCAGGGGATCGCAGACGAGCTCGGCCAGGCCCCGGCCAGCGGCCAGGCCCCCGCGGCTCCGCCAGGTAAAGGGCCACTCCCCCTGCCCCGGGTGCCGGCCGGCGGGCGAGGCCTCACCCCAGGGACCCCGTGCCAGCACTCTGGCTCTGCAGGAGGCAGCGGTGGGCCCCTTGCTACACCCCCGGTTTCACCGTGGCCCCATGCACCGTGGCGACTGGTGCACCGTGCCGCACCCTTGGGCCCTGCCGGCCCCCAGCACCGTCCTTCCTCCCCACGCTGGCCAGTGCCTGCCTCATGCGAACACGCGTGCTCCTGGGAGGCGGTGTGCTGGGCTGCGTGGCCGCCACAGTGGCTGGACCATCCCCAGGAGACACTGCCCGTGCCCACCACCTGCCGGTGGCCGGCGGCTGGCGCTCTGGGCGGCTCTCAGCCGCAGAGGTCGCCTCGGCCCCTTGTCCGGCTTGCTCCCTCCGAGGCGGTGCCGTCTGGCTGCTGGCTGGTGAGCGCTGTGGCCCCGTGCCCCCTCCCGGGCGGCCGTTGGCTCCGTCTGCGTCCACAGGCTGCGGGCGGCTCCTGTGAGGTGTTGCGCGGGGGCTCCCCCCCACCCCGCCACGATGCCCCCTTCCTGGACGCCAGCCCCCCCCCCCCCCGGAGACAGTCTCGGGTCTTGCCCCTCCTCGTTCCGGGTCGGAAACGTGCTCTCGGCTGTTTTCTGTCGGCTTCTCACACTCGCCTGCGACACCAGGGCCTCTCGTTCCCCGAGTCCGAGTGCACAGTGTTCCTCCTGGTGGGAAGCTGCTCGCACAGCCCCAGCCGCACACACCTGTTCACAGGTGCAGGCAGCTCGGCCCCCAGTGCGCTCGCTTGGGGTCAGCGCAGCTCTGGAGGTGGCCGGAGGGTGAGGACCGGCCTGACCCCTGGGCGCACCGTGGGAGCCACCGCCCAGCTCGGGCCTGGCGGGCAGACCCCGCGCCAAGGCGGTCGCGTCCGGGCGAGGGTGGCTCATGCTGGCGTGGGCACGTTTACGAGGCACAGCAGCACGGCGGCCCCACTCCCGGACCCCGTCTCACCTATGGGTGGGCCCGCAGGTGTCGGGGTGCCCCGGGGCCCCCCTGCCCACACGCGTCCTGAGGCTCCCGTCCGTCCGCAGGTGCCGCCGCAGACCCGCGGACGGCCTGTGACTGTGCCCGGGCCCCCCTGCAGGCAGAGGAGCGCCCCGGGAGCGCCGCGGCCGGGAAGGTAGGTCTCGCCCCCTCGCCCCCCCCCCCCCCCCGCCCAGCCCGGCCCTTGCCTCCCACCCGGCCCTTCTGACAGCCGGCCTGTGCTCCCCGGCAGCCCAAGAGGAGCGTGGTTGTCACGGAGACGCCCTCTGCCGTCGTTCACTACGCGGATGGCAGCGAGGACGAGACCGTGGCCGGCTCCAAGACGGACGCCATCTTCAGAGCCGCCAAGAAGGACCTGCTGACCCTGATGAAGCTGGACGTAGGTGTCCCCAGCCCCGGCCGTGCCGAGGCGGGCGGGCGGGCGGGCGGCTCTCAGGGGCTCGGCCCCAGGACCGCGCCTGCTGGGCGGCGTGTCCGGGCAGAGGCCCTGCGTCCTCCTCTCCGCGTGCCCCGGGAACGGTCCCCGTGACCGTGTGCGGAAGCATCTCCGTGGCTGCTCCTTCCTGAGGCTCCCGTGCCCCCGGGGCCAGGACCCAGTCGTGACGCCTCTGCTCCGTCGCTGGTGCCTCACCCCCGCCGGCCGGGCCAGCGGAGAGCAGGAGACCGACTGCCCCCCCCCCCCATGCACCCTGCCAGCCCCTGGGAGCCTCCTTCCTGCTCGGGGACAGGGGCCTGGGGGACAGAGTCCTCGCCGGCCCGAGCACACGCCTCGCTGGTTGTGGAGCGAGAGGGAGAGAGAGCACCGGCCGAGCGAGCGCCTCCTGTGTGCGCCCCAGTCTGGGGCCAAACCCTCACCCTCTGGGGCAACAAACTCTCGGGGCGACGTCTCAGCCAATCAGTGGCGCCGCTGGCCGGGGCAGAGAAAGGGGCTCCTTCAGTTCTCGCCGCCTGCACCGAAGGCGCCGCACGGCACCCGCCTGGGCCTCCTTCCGGGCCGGTGCCGGGGACACAGGAGCGATGGGGGCCTCCCTGGACGGAGGACCCCCGCCCCACTGCTGCGAAGACACCCGCTCCTCTCCAGGTGGGAGCTCGGGGTGCTGCGCCGCCCGGACTGGGTGCGGGTTTCTTCCTGCTCCTCGGCTCGGGGCCCCAGCCGCGTCCGCCTGCCTCCCCAGGCCCGCCGGACGGCTGCCAGCGTGACCCCGCAGATGTGCGGTGAACCCTGACCCCTGCGCTCTCCACCCCTGAGGCCGGAGTGACTGCGCGTCGGCCTCCCGGGGGGTTCTCCACGTGCAGGGCCTTCCTGTTCCTGCACACGCGGGTGTCCTGTTCACACCTGCTGGCCTCTGGTCCCGGCCTCCCCGGCTGTTGGCCCTGACCCCTGAGCTGCTGCTCGCTGGGGGTCAGTGGCTGTGCCCGGGGGCAGAGCCGCTGTCTGTGGGGGCCTTGCTCTGAGCCGTGTCCCGGCTGAGCCTGGCTTGTCCGGGGGTTTGCCCCGTGTTCCCCACACTGGTGTTTGCAGGGACGCAACCCCCGCCCGGCTCTCAGGGGCCCAGACACCTGGCGCACCTGGGGGGGTGCGTCCCTGCCGGTGCCCTGGTGCCTCCATCAGCTCCGTCCCCGACACTAGAGGAGGCGCCTGCGTCCGCTCTGTCCCGTCAGGGCACCGGGCGTGGCCACGCCGGGGTCTCTGTCCTGGGCCGGCCTCGGCCTCGGTGTCGGTGTCGGCAGGTGGCCGTGCCCCGCCCCCGCCCCCCCCCCCCCCCGTCCTCCCCGCCTCCTGCGGGGACTGTGCCGCCACCCGGAGCGCCTCGTGCTGATGCCGAGTCTCTGTCTGCAGGACCCCGAGCTGCTAGACGGCCGGGTGACCTTCCGCCACGTCCCGGGGGGCACGGTGGTGTCCAAACAGGGAGACCAGGTGAGGGGGAAGCCGCAGTCTGAGAGAACGGTCACAGGTGCCCGGTGTCCTGGGTCCCGCCCACCCTCTGCAGAGGGGCCCCGGGCCCAGGCGACTCGGGCAGCAGAGGGCTGGGGGTGGCTTTGGCCTCCTGTGGACTCTCCCTGAGACACCCCTGGGCGTCGGTGGCCCTGTCCCCGCCCCCCCCCCCCCCGAGGAAGCAGACGGCTGGCTGGCTGCACCTGGAGGGTCTGGGGCACCCGGTTGGAAGCCCTCGGCCGGTCCCCCCGTGGTCCACACCCGGGCGGTGTGCCTCTGCCCTGAGCAGCCCATCTGGGGTCCTGCCGCCCCGGCCCCCTCCCGTGCAGACCGCAGAGCTGTGGACCTGTGGGGGAGGGGGAGCGGGTTTGGAAAGAGGCCGAGGGACAGACGCAGGTGCACGGGGTTGGCGTCGGAGCCGTGTCGGAGCCACGTTTGCCGATGTCGGGTCCGAGACGCCTGTGATGTGTGCAGGGCAGCCGGGGGTGGGGTCCGCCAGCTGCCGTCAGGGGCAGGCCTGTCCAGGTTGGGCAGGGAGCAGAGGCCCCTCTGGGGATGTGGGGCCTGTGGGTGCTAGGTGGGGAGAGAGGCCGTGTCCCGACCTCTCGACCTCTCGGTGAGCTGGGGCCGCCCGCAGCTGCGGGACAGGTCGTCCGGGGGTGGGGCTGGGGGTGGGGTGGGCCCGCGATGCTCGCCTCCTGGGACCGGGACAGTCACGTGGGGGGTGGGGGGTGGGCAGGCGGAGGGTGCAGCTGACCTGGGCGCCCCCCCCCCCCCCGCCAGGACGTGAACATCGTCTTCGTGGTCTCGGGGCTGCTGCACGTGTACCAGCGCAAGATCGACAGCGAGGAGGACAGCTGCCTGTTCGTCACGCGGCCGGGGGAGCTGGTGGGCCAGCTGGCCGTGCTCACGGGCGAGCCGCTCATCTTCACCATCAGGGCCAACCGCGACTGCAGCTTCCTGTGCATCTCCAAGGCCCACTTCTACGAGTGAGTGAGTCCGCCGGCACCCGGGGTGGGGGGGAGGGGGCTGCCGTGGGGCCCACGCGGCGGGTCTCGGGTCCCGCCCTGCCCCGCCCCCCGAGTGTCCTTGAGGAGACAGGCGTCCTGGCAGGATGGGCGGCGGGGGTGTGGGGGGGTCAGGCTGCGGGGTGGCCACCGTGTCCCTTGGGCCCGGGGAGCCGAAGTGGACTCAGCGCCTTCTCCCGGGCTGGACGGAGCCCCCGCTCAGCCCCGGCAGCCCCGCCAGGCCCAGATGCGGGAGCAGCCTGGGGGAGCGCGGCCCCCTCCCGGCGTGCCCTTGAATGTGGGTGCGTCCCTCCCCGAGGGTGTCTGTGCGCTCACGGCCCGAGCCCCCGTCCCCTCCCTCCCGAGGGTCCTCGCCCCACCTGGCGCTTCAGGCCCGAGGCCTCTGCCGACAGACCTCCCCAGGGGTGGGTGACCGCTGGCAGGGGCTGTGCCGGCTCTCCCGCAGCTGCTGGTCGCGGGGCACACGGGGCAGATGGGCCGGCGTGGTGACGGCTCCGTGCAGTGTCGCGGCCCCTGGCCTGCCCGCGTCGCCTGCTCAGTGGGCGTCCCAGTCTGACAAGCGGGGTGGCAGGTGCCACATGCCCTCCAGTGCCGCGGCCTGGGGGGAGGGGGCGGGGCTGGAGGGGGCGGCCAAGGACTCGGGCCGGCGTGACCCCGGGCCGGCCCGGCAGGATCATGCGGCAGCAGCCGAGCGTGGTCCTGGGCGTGGCGCACACGGTCGTGAAGCGCGTGTCGTCCTTCGTGCGGCAGATCGACTTCGCGCTGGACTGGATGGAGGTGGAGGCCGGGCGCGCCGTGTACAGGTGGGCGCAGGGCGGCGTGGGGCTTCCCGGGGCGCGCGGCCCGGCTCCGGGCTCATGTGCACACTCCCGGACGCGCTCGGGCAAACCCACACCCTCCTTGAACGTGGCCCCAAAGGTGGCGTCACAGCGGCGTCTGTGAGGGTCCCGCGGTGCCCCCCGCCCTCCTATGACCCCACGCACCCCCGGCGCCACAGCAGGGGGCAGCTGCGCGTGGGCTGGGTCGCGGCTGCCGGCATCCGTGGCACTAAACACCAGAACCAAGGCCCAGCTACACGTGTAATCCTTTCCTAGAAGGTCGTCATGAGTGTGTTACATGCTAGCATACGTGTTATTTAACGGGAGATAACCGTACTTCCCAGAGGAAAAGTGCTCAGTGAGAAGACCTCTTCGCTTGCTGGGCTGGGCTGCACACTGCGGCCCGGGGCCCCCGGCCGGCGCCCCGCCCACCGCAGCCCTGTGCCCGCAGGCAGGGGGACAAGTCGGACTGCACGTACATCGTCCTCAGCGGCCGGCTGCGCTCGGTGATCCGGCAGGACGACCTCAAGAAGCGCCTGGCCGGGGAGTACGGCCGCGGGGACCTCATCGGCGTGGTAGGTGGGGGGGGGCCACCCCGCCGGGCCCTGCCCCGGGGTCCTGCCTGGCCTCGCCTGGCTCCTGAGCAGCGGGGCGCGGGGGGGTGGTGCGCTGCCACATGGGCAGAACCCAGGGGCCACAGGTCTCCAGGGAGGCCGGCAGGGGTGGGGGCCCTGCCCCAGGAGCCCCACCCACACCCGCTTTCGGGAAGCGCTGCCCCGTGTCCCACCCTCTGCTGCGGGGCGCGGGGCAGCGGGTGGGCAGTGCGGCCGCGGCTCCCAGCGTGTCCTCCGCAGGTGGAGACGCTCACGCACCAGCCCAGGGCGACCACGGTGCACGCCGTGCGGGACTCGGAGTTGGCCAAGCTGCCGGTGGGGGCCCTGACGTCCATCAAGCGCCGGTACCCGCAGGTGAGGGCTCCGAGCGGGGCCGCCTCCGGGAGCAGGGCGCCCGCACCGTGAGGCCGTCGCGCCTGGGCGGGGGGCTTCTGTTCGGGGTCAGGGTGAGGCACAGGGCGAGGTAGTGCGGAGCAGACCGCCAGTGGAATGGCAGGGTTCTTCTTTACTTTTAAAGATTTCATTTAGTTATTCTAGAGCGAGGGGAAGGGAGGGAGAAAGAGGGAGAGAAACACGAATGTGTGGCTGCCTCCACTGGGGACCTGGCCTGCAGCCCAGGCACGTGCCCGGCTGGGAATGGAACCAGGTCGCGGGCCGGTGCTCGGTGCACTGAGCCACACCAGCCAGAGCGGAGTTCCCGAGGTTCCGGTCAGTAGGACGGGCTCTGGCCGGTGTGGGCCCGGCCCTGGCCCCTCACAGGGCGGGGCTCTGCTGCCGGGAGCCGCCGTCCCCCGGGTGACGAACAGGCCGGAGGACGGAGGTGCTGGACGGAGGGCCCACGCACGTCCTGGTCCAGGCGGAGTGGGGCTGCCTGCGGGAGGCCTGTCCCCCGCCACGGACCGGGGCCGGCGGCAGCCACGGTGGCTCTGAGCACAGGGGTCCGGGGACCGTGGGTCCTGGTCTGAAAGGAGTGCTCCCCGCCCCAGGTGGTGACCCGGCTGATCCACCTCCTGGGCGAGAAGATCCTGGGCAGCCTGCAGCAGGGGACCGCGCCCGGTGAGTCCGCTGGCCGTGCCGGGCCCCCGCCTCGGCCCGCTGCCCCCTCTGCCCCAGCCGCCGGCTCAGTGCGCCCCCACCCCCGCAGCCCTGGGCTGTGCTCCCAGCCCCTCGGTTCCCTGGTCGCCGTCCTGTGTCCCGGCAGCACTTGTCCCCGCCCGCCGGCTGCCCGACGCGGCCTGTCTCCCCCGGGAGCCCTGCTGCCCCCCCAGCACCGGCCTGTGAGCTGCAGGAGGGCAGCGCTGTGTCCGGGCTCGTCCACTGCGGCCTCGGAGCGTGAGGGGACGGGGCGGCCACGCGGGCCTGCGTGGGGGCGGCAGAGGCCGACCCTGTGGCCCATGAGGTCTCGGTCCTGGGCAGACTCGGCATGTCTGCCTCCGTTTACTTTTTTCTGGAGGGGGATTCATTTTATTTTGTTTTACTCTTAAGTTATGTTTTATTGATTATGTTACTGTAAGTGACCTGATTTTCCCCCCTCTGCCCCCTTCCACCCAGCAGCCCCACTCCCTCAGGCCATGCCCACCCTTGTGTCCGTGGGTCACGCGTGTAAGTTCTTCGGCTGTTCTGTTTCCTGCGCTGGACTTACATCCCCAGGGCTGCTACCTATTTCTACTTCTTCTTTTTCTTCTTTTTTTTTTAAGACTTTATTTATTTATATTTAGAGAGAGGGAAAAGGAGAGAGGAAGAGAGGGAGAGAAACATCAATGTGTCGTTGCTTCTCATGCACCCCCTGCTGGGGGCCTGGCCTGCAACCCAGGCGTGTGTCCTGACTGGGAATCAAACCGGCAACCCTTTGGTTCCCAGGCCTGCACTCAAACCACTGAGCCACACCAGCCAGGGCTATTCATACTTCTTAATCCCCTCACCTCTTCCCCCATCACCCCAACCTTCCTACTGCCTGGCAACCTCCCTGTAACTGACTGCTTTTCTCTCACTGCTCTTAGGGTTCTCTCTTTGTCTTTACCCTTCGGCACTTTAATTGTGACGTGTCTTGGAGGGGCCTCTTCACATCCACCTTGTCTGGGACTCTCTGTGCTTCCTGGACTTGCACGTCTGTTTCCTTCACCAAATGAGGGAATTTTCTTTCATTATTTTTTCAGATAGATTTCCAATTTCTTGCTCTATCTCCTGTCCTTCTGGCACCCCTGAGGCAAATTTGGACCTCCCGAAGTTGTCCCAGAGGCTGCTGACACTCTCCTCATTATTCTGGGTTCTTTTTTCTTCTTGTTCTTCTGGGTGGTTGTTTTTTGTTCCTTTTGTTCCAAATCATTGATTTGATTCTTGGCTTCATCCACTCTGCTGCTGTTCCCTGTAAACTGTTCTGTATTTCAGTTAGTGCACCCTCATTGCTGACCGGGTCTTTTTATGCTGCTGAGGTCCTCACTGAGTTCCTGGAGCATCCTGATCACCAGTGTTTTGAGCTCTGCATCTGATAGGTTGCTTATCTCCATTTTGTTTAGTTCTCTTTCTGGAGATTTGATCTGTTCTTTCACTTGGGCCGTGTTTCTTCATCTTGGCAGTCTCCCTGTGTTTGTTTCTGTGTATTAGATAGAGCTGCTGTGACTCCCTGTCTTGGTAGCATGACCCAATGCAGTGGGTGTCCTGTGGGGTCCAGTGGCACAGCCTCCCCTATAATCCAGTTGAATACCCCAGGTGCACCCTCCATGTGGGCTGAGCACACCCTCCTCCTGCAGTTGAGCCTTGGTTGCTGTTGGCAGGTCAGTGGGAGGGATTGACCCAGGCCAGTCAGCTGCAAGGACTGGCTGTGACCACTGACCACAACCTCCGCCCTCCGGGGAGGATCAGCTGTGCAGGGCAGGTGGTGGTGCTCCGATGTGGTCTGTAGCTGTCCACTGGGTGCGCTGGCCCTGGGGTTTCCCGGGTGGTGCCAGCCAAGGTCAAACCCCACCTGTATTTTACCTAGGGCCCCCTGCCTGAACTACAGAGCAATCTGAGAAGGCCGCTGCTTGTGCTGGGCCTGGGGCTCAGTGAGGCCAGCTGTGCTGGTTTGCGAGGATTTAGGAAGTTGTGTAGCAGGAGCCAAGACCAGCCATTCATATGGAAAAGCAGCTTGGGTGGCCTGTGAGTTGGGTGGGGCAGACTCTCCGGGGATCTCCAAGGCGGGTCACACAGTGTTAGCCAGGTTGATGGAGCCTCAGATGTGGCACCAGCCTGCTGGCTTACTGGCTCAAAAAGGAACAATAGTCTGTGCTCGCCTTGATGCCAGGCACCTCGGCCTCCCCCCCCACCCCCCACACCACTGGTGCCCCTCAAGCTGCCACCCTGGTGCTGGAGACCAGAGGAGGGAGTCTGAGTAGGCGAGTCTGTGTGTGGGTTCTTGAAGAGGAACTGTTCGGGGCTCCAGCAGCCTCCTCCACCGACTCAGTCCCCACTGGTTTTTGCAGCCAGAAGTTGTGGGGACTTCTCTTCCTGGCCCTGGAACCCGGGGCTGGGGGCCTGGTGTGGGGCTGGGACTCCCCACTCCTGAGACGCCCCTCCTGAATGTTCACCCACCACACGTGGGTGAGGGACCAGCCCGTTCCCCGTCTGCACCCCTCCTACCCGTCTGGGTGGACGTGGTTTCTCTAACTCCGTGGTTGTCAGACTATCATTCAGCTCGATCTCTGACGGTCCCGAGTGCTGGTTGCTCCGTATTTCAGTCGTCATTCTGAGGTGGCCGTGGGAGGAGGCCAGCTGTGTGTGCCTGCACCGCCCTCTTGACCGGCCGCCCCTCGTTTTCCCTGTAACCGACCGGCCGGCTGCGGGGGGAGCCGGCTGCAGGGGGAGCACAGAGTCGGGCCGTGTCTCATGTTCAGCCCGTGGGCATCTGACACCATTCTCCATGGTCCGGTCCGGGTGCCTGTCGCTGCGTCACGGTTCTCTGTCCTCCCCAGCTCCCAGCACTCCGTTCGGGGCCGCATTCCGGGACTGGGTTTGAGTGTGGGCTGACTCCCAAGGCCCGAGCAGCCCGGCCCGGAGCACCGGCAGGCTGGCGCCCCGCCCTGCTGCTCTCCCAGAGCCCCGCCCTGTGATTCTGCCTCGTGTGGCGCGTGGGCTCCCTGGGAGCCAGCCAGGAACTTCTCAGTCGGATCCGGAGACTTCCTTTCTCTGCCCCCCTCTGAGTGGGGGTGCTGCCTCTGCTTGCTGGCACAGGGCTGGAGGGGGGGGGGGGTCCAGCCCGCTGGGGGTGTCTGCTGAGTGCTGGGGGCCCCAGACAGTTGCCCTGGAGGCGGCCCCCGATGGGGAAGGAGAGGGAAGGACCCGCCTGCCCGGAGCTAGGCAGCAGCAGGGTCACTGCTGATTTTGTGGCGTCTGTGGACCATCCCCAGAGTCAAGGCCCCCAGCTCTCTGTGCCCTTCTGAGGGCTGCCTCCCTGTGCTCCTCCCCCGGGGCCAGAACCTGAGCCTCACCTGCCGTGGGGCTTGCGGCCAACCCTCGGTTTCCTCACTCTGGCGACGGCAGAGGTCACTGGAGAGACGGAGGGAGGCCGTCCCTGAGGAGGACGCAGGAAAGCCGGTGAGGGGGGCCCTGCTGCCCAAGTGCAGCCGGAGACCCGCCGGCCACCTCACTTCCAGCCCTGCCCCCGTTAGCTCTCGGCACCGCCCCCACCCCATCCTGCATCCCCCATGCTGGCCCACACTCCGCTGTCGGGACCTCCGCTCCTCACCGGGGCGGTGCGACTCGGCAGAGCCACAGTGGACGCACCCTCGGGCAGCTGGGCCTTTCTGCGTGTCCAGTGCACGTGCCTGGCCGTGCCCTCGGGGGCCAGGGGGTCTGTGCGGGAACAGGACGGCTGGGCTGGGGGGTGAGCGGCGGGGAAGCCGGGGAGAGAGCCCTCGGTGCGGCCTGGCCGCGGGAGGCCTGGGTTCGAGGGGCGGGTGGCTGGCAGGAGGGGTGCGACTGCCCCTCCGTGGAAACAGGAGACGCTGACGCCCGGGAAGTGGCTTTGTTGTTGGAAATAAACGTCGCCCGGGTCCCCCTGACGGAGGCTGACGGGTATGGACGTGGCGTCTCAGGGTGGGAGCTGTGCCCGCACTGACTGGCCCCTCGGAGGCTGGGTCCGCCGCCCCCAACCAGCCCCGACGCAAACGTGCCTGTGGATCCCACTGCTTACCGTTTCTGGAACGGAGGCCGCGCTCCCGGAGGGCGGGTTCACAGCACCGGCCTCACCGCCTCCACGTGCGCCTCCACGTGCGTCCGAGTCCCTGAGTTTTCTGTTCTCGGCTCCCTTCCCTCCCCTCCCGCGGGCCGAGCGCCGCTGGGCGAGGGGTGTGCCGTGGTCGAGGCCTGCGTGTCAGCGGGAGGGGCTCCGGTGCCCGGCTCTCGTCTCCTGCCCCCCCCCCCCCAGGCCGCCTGTGCCAGGGTGTCCTCGGAAACATCTAGAAGCCCCAGGGTTGGTCACGGGGGTGCCCCACCCCTCGCGCTGACCCCTGACCCTGTGCTTCCAGGTCACCAGTTCGGGCTGCACGCTGTGGGCAGCAAGTGGGACTCGGGGAACCCTGCCAGCAACCTGTCCACGGTGGCCGTCCTGCCCGCGTCCGAGGACGTGCCCCTCACCGCCTTCGCCCTGGAGCTCCGGCACGCCCTCAGCGCCATCGGTGAGCCCCGCCCCCCGCGGCCCACGGCCTGGCCGACCCCTGCTCCTGCCTCGTGGTCCTTCCAGGCTCTTCTGCTGCACCTGCGAGTGGTGGCGGTGCCCTCGCAGCCGAGCCTGGGGCCGGGGGGCTGCGCTCGAGCCCACCGCCACCGCCACCGCCACAGGAGCTGTGACGCCTGCCGGGCGGGTGCCCGCGGCTCCGCTGCCCACCGGGCCCTGCGCGGACCGGGTGCTGGTGGCCACGCCCCTCCGCCCCAGGCTGGGTTTGGGAAGCTTGGGTTGTGTTTCCAAATCCCTGAGAGCTGTCAGACTTTGGGGTTCAGAAGCGAGAAAGTGAGATCCCTGAGGACCCACAGGAATTCCCCCAGGCACACAGTTTATTCCTGACTATCGGCAAGTAGCAGGTTTTTGCACGGTTGTGCGAGACCACAGTGAGAGACGGGATCAGGCTGCTGTGACAGGGCGCCGCCAGGTTTCAGGGGTCGTCTCTAAAAAACGGCCCGGCCGCGGACGCACGAACGCTCTCTGTCGTGAAACAACGCAGCACCCGAGACGACGCCCGTGTCCACCTGATGCAGACGCTCGGTGCCAGGGAGACCGAGCAGACGCCAGACGAGGGCGACTTGTGAGACCGAAAGTCGCTGCTGCACCTGTGCAGCGTTCACAGGTTATTCTCCAGCGAAGCCTTGAAGCACAGAGGGCACTGCTGGCCCTCAGTCCTGTTTTCTGTGTTGTGACAAGCTCCCCAGACCCGGAGCTCTCTGCTGAGCGCGCCCGGGGGCCCGGCCGTCTGCGCGGCCGACGGCCTTCTTCAGACGCGCTCGTTCCCTGCCAAGGGGGGGGAAGGTTTTATTCTGGAGTGGAAAGGTTTCACTTTGAAGTAATTGTAGGCGCACAGGAAGTTGCAGAAATAGCAGCGAGATCCATGTGCCTTTCCCCCGGTTTCGTAACCGTGGCTTCGGGCCCGAGAGGCAGACGCTCGTCTGCTTTGTGCGTGTCCTCGGACGTCACTGGTTTTCGGGTGGCTGTGCCCACACGTGCAGGTGCGCACGTGTGCTCGCAGTGCATCCATGTGCGTGCACCTGTGCATGTGCGCACACGTCTGTGCGTTACAGGGAAACCCCAGAAACTGGGTTCTTCTCGCCGACACGGGGGGCGGGGGCGGGCACAGACCAGCAGGCCTGCGGGCGTGCAGGCACAGTCCATCGGTGCTCAGTTCCAGGGGGGCGCGAAGGCCGGGCGGCCAGAGGAGGGGGGCCAGGAGTGCCCCCCCGCCCATGCAGCAAAAGAGCCAAGAGAGCGAGTCCTTCGTGCTGAGGACGTGCACAGGTGGGGGGGCGGGATGAGGGGGTCCCTTCTCCTTGCATTTCAGCAGAATCTGAGGAGGACCAGTGTCACCTGTTCTTGGGATATTTGGTGGAACTCACCGGTGCAGCCATCGCGTCCAGGGCTGTTCTTGTTGGTTTCATTCTCGTCGTTTCTGGCTCGATCTTGGTGCCCGTGATAGGTCTGTGCAGGTTTTCTGTGGTTCATTCTTGGTGGGTCTCGTGCTTCTAGACACGTGTCCAGTTCATCCAGAGGATCCAGTCTGTTGGTGTACAGTTGTTCGTAGCACTCTCTTATGCTCCTCCTTATTTCTGTAAAGTCAGTCTATCATTTGTCTTAGTGATTTGAATCTTCTTTTTTTCTTTATTCATCTTGCTAAACACTTGTCATTTCTGTTGCTTCTTTCAAAGAACCAACTTTGGGTTTCATTTATTTTCTTTATTTTAGCTCCATATTTTTTCTTTTTTTCTGTTAGCTCTGGGTTTATTTTATTATTTTATTTATTTTTTTTTTATCCTCACCTGAGGACATTTTCTCATTGATTTTTAGAGGAGAGGGAAGAGAAAAACACTGGTGTGAGAGAGAAGTATCAATTGGTTGCCCCCACGGGCACCTGGACGGGGGATCTGCTCACAGCCTAGGTATATGCCCTGACTGGGATTTGAACCTACAACCCTTCAGTTATAGACGACGCTGCAACCAACAGAGCCACACCAGCTAGGGCAGCTCTGAGTTTAGTTTGATGTTCTTTTTCTGGTTCCTCACGGTATGAAGCTAGTTTGAGGACTTTCTTCTTCCTCACTGTCCACACTGGTGGCTGCGACTCCCCCTCAGCCCTCCTTTCACCGCGTCCAGGACGTTCCGGAACGCTGTGTGTTCATGTGCTTGTGGCACATGAAGTCTTTGCTGCTTCCCTGCAGCTTTGACCCACTGGTTGAGTGAGCGTGTATTGTTTAACTTCCACGTACTCGTGCATCTTCCGGTCTCCTCCTGTTCTTGGTTTCCAGTTTCACACCACTGTGACCAAGAGACGCTGTGTGACTTCAGTTCATCGAGCCTTGTTTTGTGGCCCAGCCTGCCGCACGTTCCGTGCACGCCGGGGAAGAGCGTGCGTCCGTGCTGTGGCGGCCTTCTTCCCGTGCGCCTCAGCGAGTGCTCAGGGGGCCTCCGTACGCTGGGATGTGCAGTTCTCCGGGACTGGGAGGTTTGTTTGGTGACTGGCCGTTGGGGTGCCTTCCTGCATCAGTGCCTGTGACATCACCCCCTTTCCTTGGGGTGCCACCTTGTCCTGCCGATGGGCAGAGTTCTGTCTGTGATCTGGTTACAATTCCTTTTTTGGATGAAAATGTTGCAGGTACTATCCCTTTTCTGTGGCTTTTTTTTTTCCTCTTTCACTGATGTCTTTTGGCAAACAAGTTCTTGGTTCTGATGTAGGCCAGTTTATCCATTTTTTCCCTATCTTGTTACTGATTTTTGTGATTGGTCATGACAGGAGGTAGCCAAGATTCACTTTGTCCCTGGGTTTCTCCAGCTGACCCAGCACCTCATTTAGAGAGACTGAATTCTGACCCCAGCCTGGCTGGGCCTCCTCTGCCACGTCAGGTGACCGTGTGTGTGGGCAGCCCTCCCTTCTCCAGACTGCTTCTGCTGAGCAGGGATCCGGCTGCTGTCTCGGCTGTCTGTCCCGAGCCCCAGCGGCCGCTCTGTGGACTCGGACCCTGGCCTCACTGGTTGGGCAGGCCCTGGCAACTCTGGACGAAGGCGCTGAGACGCTGCAGAGGCCAGATGCCTGCGCTGTCTGAGGCGCACACGTGGGGAGTTGTGCATCTCAGCCCCGGTGACCGCGCTGGGTCCAGCCAGCCTTGCTGACCTGCGTCTGGGAAATCGCATTGTCTTGCACTTTACGAGCTCATGAGTCCCCTGCCCCCAGCACACAGCCCCAGTGCTGCGGAGTTGCCAGCCCTTCATGTGCAGAGGGGGAGACACGTCCAGAGAAGCCCGTGCCCCTGGCTGGTGAGCCCCTGAGCGGGTGCAGTCCTCCCCGCCCCGGGGGCTCTGCGCCCACTTCTCCCCGTGCAGACCCACCTGCCCAGAGGTGCCCCTCAGGCCACAGGCACTTGGTTGTCGACAGGTCAAGGCCAGCCGCAGCTTCCAGGAGGGGCAGACGTGCTGGGGGAGTGGCTGCTCCTGTGGACGGCCTCGCTGCCTCGGAGGCAGGCTGCCCGGGAGGTTCCCCGTGACCCGAGGCTCTGTTTCCAGGCCCAGTCCTGCTGCTGACCAGCGACAACATAAAGCAGCGCCTCGGCTCTGCGGCTCTGGACAGGTACCCCCGCCTGCTCGTCACAGACCGCCCGGCTCCCGGCTCCCGGCCAGCCCCAGCACAGCCTGGAAACGTGCCCTGTGTCTGCACCCCCCGGGCCCTGCACCCCCGTGCCTATGCCCCCATACCCACGGGGCCCCGTGTCTGCCCTCCACGTCTGCGGCCCCTTTGTCTGTACCCCAGCTTGTCAGAGCACCACCCTGTCGAGGACCCCCGTCTGTGTCTTCCAGCATCCACGAGTACAGGCTGTCCAGCTGGCTGGGGCAGCAGGAGGACATCCACAGGATCGTGCTCTACCAGGCAGACGGCACGCTCACGCCCTGGACCCAGCGCTGCATCCGACAGGCGGACTGCATCCTCATCGTGGGCTTGGGGGAGCAGGAGCCCACCGTGGGCGAGGTGGGTGGGCCACCTGGGGCAGAGAGCGGAGCTGTGGGTGCGACAGAGCCGTGGGAGCGGGGCCTCAGTGGTGGGGCCGGGCGTTGGTCGGGGGCGGAAAGTGGGGCTGTGGGCAGGGCAGGTCCTTGCGGCGGCGGCCGCTCCTTCCTCATGCACACACGCACGCCAGGGAGCATCCTTCTGTTGCTCTTCCCTTTGAATGAAGTATTTCGGGAACTCGGAAAGGACGGGTAACAAGAGTTAACACCCAGATATTACATTCGGTAGCTGTTTTAGCACAGAGCAGAGCAGCTCCCCCCCCCCCACCCCCCACGGCCTCCTGTGAAGCTGGAGCCTCTGTCCGGGTTTCACACTTGTGCTGCGAGTGGGCAGCTCTGCCTTACAGGGCGAGCTTTTATAGAAACAGTGCCCTGTTTTTTTTTTAATCATTTTGAAATCTCCCTGTTTGTGAGTTCCCACCACCTGACTGCCCCGGTCTGTGGACTGGAAGGTCATTGCCTGCACGGGCCCACCTGGCCTGGAGGGTGTGCACCTCCAGGTCCGCCAGGCTTTGCAGGAGGCCTGGGGCCACGTCCGCCCCTCTGGGCACCGGCACTCCTGTCTCTTTCCTGCTTCGTGGGGATGAGGTGGACACTCTTCGGCCGCCATCTTCCATCTCCTTCCGCTTTCTGCCAGTGCTCTCCTCTCGAGCTTCTGCCCCCATCCTAGGGCAGCCAGAAGTCCCTCCTCAGTGACGCAGGTCCCTGCTCCCCGAGGAATGAGCCTCCCTTGCAAGGGAGTGTTTGCAAAATTCATCATCTGAGGTTTTCGCGTGTGTTCAAGGGGCCGTGTTCCAGGAGGCGGCCCGTGCACCGCGTGGCGGGGTCGGCGGTGGGGAGACACAGCCCGGGGGGGGGGGGGGGGCAGGGCAGAGGGCTTCACAGCCCAGCTGGTGTACAGAGCCGGGGTGCCACCTGGTCGCCACAGTGGCATCCAGCCCCATCCCGGCCTTCGGGCTCCCCTGACTGCAACTCTGCTCCCCGCAGCTGGAGCGGATGCTGGAGAGCGCGGCTGTGCGTGCCCAGAAGCAGCTGGTCCTGCTGCACCGGGAGGACGGACCCGCGCCCGCGCGCACCGTCGAGTGGCTCAACATGCGCAGCTGGTGCTCGGGCCACCTGCACCTGCGCTGCCCGCGCCGCGTGTTCTCCCGGAGGAGCCTGCCCAAGCTGGTGAGGCGCCCGTCTCCCCGTGCTGCTGCGGCCAGCGGAGCCGCTGCTCCCTGTAGAAGCGAGTGCAAACCCCGAGGCCCCGTCCCTGGGGGCGGGGGAGCACAGCCCACCTGCCCCCAGCTCCGTGCCAGTGCCTCGGCAGCTGCATCCGCGCCTGGAGTCTGTGCCTGCAGCGCTCTCCGCCCCCGGGCCAGGGTTTCGGCCGGGGTTGGGGCTTCCTGTCCCCCTGGGGCTGCCGAGGGGGCTGGCCGGTGGGTGTCGGACAGCAGCGGGGTCCGGCGAGCAGCCCAGCCCCTGCCGCTGGCGTCCCTCAGGTGGAGCTGTACGAGCGGCTCTTCCAGAAGCCCCCAGATCGGCACTCGGACTTCTCCCGCCTGGCGCGGGTGCTGACGGGAAACGCCATCGCGCTGGTGCTCGGAGGCGGCGGAGCCCGGTGAGTGCCGCCGCTTCCCCTGCTCTGGGCATGCGCGGCCCCCAGGCGTGAGTGTGCGCATGCTCCCTCGGGCTCAGCGCGCGAGGCCTAGGGGTGGCGCCCTCAGGCTGATGGCTCCTGGCGGGGTCCGTCACCCGAGCACCCTTTGCCGTACGCGTACCTGGTTACCACTCGTCCCCTCTAGCAGTTGTAGTGTGTGTCAGGAAGCTTCCGTGCGTTGCCTCTACTTGTAACCTCTGAGTGACCTTTCCCGGGCTCGGCGGGCTGTCCCTATTCTCACCCCTTCGGCGGGGTCGCGGGGGGCCCGTGCTCCGGTTTCCGTTGCTGTGGCGCCCGGCTCCCCTCCCGCGGCGCTGGTCACTGTCGCAGTTGCCATGTGCTCAGTGCCCTGGGCGTCGCGGTCCGGCCCCGGCCCCTCTCCGCCCTCGCTGTGCCGGGGCTCCGGGCCGCTGCAGGGACTTCCGCTCGGTGCGGATCCGCAGCCCGCTCTCCTGAGCGGGCTTCTGTCCCTCCGCGCAGCCCGTTCGGGGCTGGGCCCGTGCAGCCTGGCGCGGGGCTCCCCGCCCCCGGGGCCTGCTCGCCGCCGCCGCTGCACACCCCACTCGTCTTCCGGCCGCGCCCCCTCCACGCGTTTCCGCCCCTCCGCAGGGGGCGCCCCGGGGGCTTCCACCCCCGGGTCCCTGGACTCGTGGTGCACAGCCACCCGGCGCCTCCGGGCCCTCTTCCGTCGTCTGCTGTCCGGGTGTCCTCCGGCCGTGCTCGCGCGGTCTTCTCTCGTGCCCGTTATTTCTGCGAGTGGGGGCATCGCGTGAGAAACGGGAAGAGTCGCTGGCGGCTCGGAGCGACCACGCTCGTCGGTCTCCGGCTTTCCCACCCCTGTGGGGGCTCCTCTGTGTGCCCTTCACGCTGAGCTCCGAACCCCCTTTCCGGTGGGCCTGGACTCTGTCCTACGCCCCTCCTGAGTCCGCCCCGAGCTGGCTGAGCTGCACAGTCTCTTGGACGCTGGTGGGGAGACAGGGCCCGGAGCTGGTGGGCCTCAGGGGGCGCCAGGGTGGCGCGGCGCGCACGCATGTCAGCGGCCCTGCTGCGCATTGTCTGGGCAGGAAGGAGCTGGGCATCTCAGGAATGGGCGGGGCCGGGCCGGGCCGGCCTGTGGGGCACAGTGGCGCCGGGCCTGGTGGTAGCGCTCACTGCCTGCCCTCCACCCCCGGGCGGCACAGAGGCTGCGCCCAGGTCGGCATCATCCGAGCCCTGGCGGAGTGCGGCATCCCCGTGGACATGGTCGGAGGGACGTCCATCGGGGCCTTCATGGGCGCCCTGTATGCCGAGGAGCGGAACTACAGCCAGATTCGGATCCGGGCCAAGCAGTGGGCTGAGGTAGGGGCCTCCGCTCCCCTGGGTCGCAGGGCGGCGGGGTAGGAGGGCACTGGGGCCACTGGCCCTGCACATGGCTCAGCGGGGCTCCAGGCTCAGGGCGAGGCTTGCAGCGGGGAGGGGTGCACGGGGGCTGGCCCTGGTTGGTGCCTGGTCTCAGTTTATAAAGGTGCCCGAGAGCAGCACGGAGAGGTCCACGTCACCCACGGTTCCCCTGGAAACGAGAGGCACGGCCCACCCCACAGGGCCACTGGGGAGCACCAGTGCCCCCCAGGAGGCGGGGAGGAGCCCTTGCAGGTGTGTCTGTGGGAATGGCAGGCTCGACAGTTTAGGATCAGCCCCTCAGTGGGCCGGGGACACGGGGGCCGTGCCCAGTTGTCTGGTCCCTGGACTGGGGTCAGCTGGGCTGGGGAATGGTGGCTTGCTGCGAGATTTCGTTAAGGGGCGGGGGGCTGCGCGTCCGTCAGTTTACGAGAAGGGGGTCAGTTCCCGACACCCTTGTTCTGTTTAGGGAAGGACCCGCAGGTGCCCGTGTGCCTGCGCCCTGCGGGAGGCAGGCTCTTGCTGGGTCCCGGGGGGCCCCCTGCCGCCTGTGTCCCCAGGTGGGCTGCGAGTCCCCCTGAGGCCTCACTGTGCCCCCACTCAGGACATGACGTCGATGGTGAAGACCGTGCTGGACCTGACCTACCCCATCACGTCCATGTTCTCGGGCGCCGGCTTCAACAGCAGCATCTGCAGCGTCTTCAAGGACCGGCAGATCGAGGTGCTGCACTGGCCTGCGCTCCCCGCTCAGGCCCCTCCTGGCCCCTCGCCTCGCCCCTCGGCCTGGCGGCCAGGAGACCCCGCTGAGCCCCCCTCCCCCGCAGGACCTGTGGCTCCCCTACTTCACCATCACCACGGACATCTCGGCCTCAGCCATGCGGGTCCACACGGACGGTGAGCGCCTGTCCCACCCTGGGCAGAGGAGAGCCCGGGGGCTCCGTGCGTGCGGGGGTCCGAGCACAGAGGTGCTGTGTGGTGCCCACGACGGGCAGGGTGTTGGGGAGACAGCCAGGAGCCCAGAGACGCCCGGAAGGCCAAGAGGAAAGACTCTGGGAGGAGGAGGAGGTGGCGTGTGAACTGGGTGGAGGGTGAGCGAAGGGCCCCTCAGGCCATGGGGGGGCTGGTTTGTGCTGGCTGTGGGCGAGACTGCGGTGGGCCTGAGGGGGGCGCTGTGCTGCGAGTGGCACTGAGGCCTGGGCCCGGCCGTGTGTCTGGAGCTGCTGGAGTGTGTCTGCCGCTGTGGGGAAGGGGGTGGGGCTGGGTGAAGGCTTGGCACCTGGTGTTGGCGCCCGGCATTGGCACGCGGAGGCGCCCTGGGGTGCGCCTGGCTTTCTCGGCTTTGGGGAGGATGACGTCCGGGTGTGTCCGGGCCCAGTGCTCTGGCCAGAGACGGGACGTGTAGGCCCGGACCCTTCGCAGGCCAGGCATGAGCCGAGGGTGCAGGGCAGGAGCGAGAGGCCAGGGAGGCTCCTCTCCTGGCCTGGGCACGTGCGGCAGCCTCCCCGCCCTTTGGACCCCTCCCAGGCTCCCTGTGGAGGTATGTGCGGGCCAGCATGTCCCTGTCGGGCTACATGCCCCCCCTCTGCGACCCCAAGGACGGACACCTGCTGATGGATGGGGGCTACATCAACAACCTCCCAGGTACTGCCGCCACCGCCTCCGCCCCCGCAGCGCTGGCGCACGTTTCCTGCGGCGTGTGCCAAGGGAAATTGCAGGCTGGCGCGGAGCAGGGAGCGCGCGCGCATGCGCACACCGGGGCGCCGGGAGTCCGGCATATGGCTCGTTTGTCAGCTCGGCGGCGCTCAGAGCCGGGGCCAAGGAGAGGCAGGGAGCAGCTCCCTCCTGTCTGCGCCCACAGTGGGAACTAACAGCTCGCAGGCGTCGGGCGTGCGGTGGGGGGGGGCCCCCTCTTGGGCACACCTGTCACCTGTTGGACAGTGCTGAGTACTGCGCTGGCCTCAGGGTCTATCGGGCAGGCTCTGTCCCCGCCTGGGGCACCGCGCGGCTGTCCCAGTGGTGACAGGGCTGCCTCTTTCCCAGCGGACGTGGCCAGGTCAATGGGGGCAAAGGTGGTGATAGCCATCGACGTGGGCAGCCGGGACGAGACGGACCTCACCAACTACGGTGACGCACTGTCTGGGTGGTGGCTGCTGTGGAAGCGCTGGAACCCCTTGGCCACCAAAGTCAAGGTGGGGGCGCAGCCTGGGCTTGGCGGGCCCTGCCTCCACTCCTCGCAGCCTCCCCACAGCTCCTGCGGGCCGGGTCGGCCTGGGGAAGGGCTGGGGCGGAGCTACAGCTCCCCTGGGGAGGGGCGGGGCGGGGAGGGGCGGGGCGACCCCGGGCGCTAGACCAGGCAGCTGTGCCGCGGCAGGTGTTGAACATGGCGGAGATCCAGTCGCGCCTGGCCTACGTGTGCTGCGTGCGGCAGCTGGAGTCGGTGCGGAGCAGCGACTACTGTGAGTACCTGCGCCCGCCCATCGACAGCTACGGCACCCTGGACTTCGGCAAGTTCACCGAGATCTGCGTGAGTGGGGGCGGGGCGTGAGGGCCAGTGCGGTGCGGTGTATGCCGCCTCTTCCCGACCCCTGCCCTCTGAGCACGGGAAGTGGGCCCAGCACCCGCCCGGGTCCCCTCTGTGTGCAGGAGGTGGGGTACCAGCACGGGCGCACGGTGTTCGGCATCTGGGCGCGCGGCGGCGTGCTGGAGAAGATGCTGCAGGACCGGCAGGGCACGAGCAAGATGAAGGCAGGCGACGTGAGTGCCCAGCGGGGGCCCCTCTCCAGGTCCCCTCCTGTGCCCTGCCCTCCTCCTCCGCGCCACCCGAGCAGGCGCCCTGCTCCCTGCAGCCCCTCTGAAAGGCCCTCCCGGCAAGAAGACCGAGTCAAAGGCAGGCAGCAGCTCTGGGGGCTGCCTCCCGGCCTCTGCCTCCAGGTCCCTCTCCAACCCTCCGGAGGGGATGGTGGTCTCCGTGGGGGTCTGCTCAGGACTCCACCTGTCGTTCTGACCCCTGCCCCTACTCCGGGGGCTGGGGATCCTCAGCGAGCGAGGGCCACAGGGGCCACAGAGGGGCTGCGGCAGGGGTGCGGGGAGCAGTGGCTTGGGCTGGACGTGCCCTCTGCCGCCCCCTGCAGGTCCTCACCTGCCCCAACGCCTCCTTCACCGACCTCGCGGAGATCGTGTCTCGCATCGAGCCCGCCAAGGCGGCCGTGGTGGACGGTGAGTCGGTGGCTGGGGACCCGCGCCCGCACAGCCGAGGGTGCTGGCGGCAGTGTCCCAGGCCCTCGGCACACGCAGCAGGCCCCCCGGACCTGGAGGCTGGGGGTGGGGCCCTGCCCGCCCCTGCAGGACGACTCCTGCCCTGGGGGGGACCGACAAAGCCCCCTCTGCCCAGACGAGTCCGACTCCCTGACCGAGTGCGAGGAGGGGCTGCCGGACGGCTTCCAGGAGGCCTACGCCGACTTCCAGAGTGCCCCTGCGGACGCGGGCTCTGACTGGGTGAGCCGCCTGCGTGCGCCCACTGGCTCTGAGGGTCCCCCTCCCCACCCCCGGGGCCGGTCCTCCAGCTCGCCCCCACCTTGACGGTGCGGTCTGCTTCCAGGAGGAGGAGCCCTCGCTTCGCCACCAGCACGCCCATCTGGATTCCCCTAGGCCGCCCCAGGACGCCTCGGCCCCCTGGCGCCCTGGCCTGGAGGGGTAGAGGCCCCTGCTGAGGCCCGCACACCTGTGGGCCTGTGTCGGACACCACGGCTCCCAGGGCAGGGGACCCGGCCGGAGCCCGGGGCTGCACGGGTGTGGTGGCCTCCCCGCACTGGCACTCCTGCACACACAGCGGCCCCGGGGGCCGCCAGCCCAGCGAGCCCCAGGGCCTCTGAGAGACATCGGAGCCCAGGTGCTCCCGCCGAGTGCGTCAATAAAGGCAGACGTGACTGTGTGGGGTGTCCTGCCTGTGCTGAGGTCCTTGTGGCAAAGGCGACGCCAAGAAGTGCCTGACTGGAGCCAGACAGGCGCTGCGCCCAGGCTGGCCCCACGGGCAGGGCCGCATCCCTGGGGCCCGGGTGGGCGTGGCCTTGCCTGCTCTCCTGGGGGCGCGTCATGTGGGGACTGTGGGCCCCAGACACCCCACTGCTGGGACTTGAGAACCCTGGGCAACAAGCTCCGGGAGAAGCAGGGAGGGCGCCTGATGTCTGGGATGAGCTGGGGTCCCCCAAGCCAAGGATGAGCCTCTGAGATCTGTCACTGGGACACACAGATGCTCCCAAGTGCGGGACGCCCACACTTGCTGTCCCCCGTCTGCAAATAGTGCCGGCGTTGGGGGAGCTTTTGTACAAAAAGAGGGAGAACTGCTGGCCCAGTGACTTTGGACCCTGCCGTTGCTGCCAGTCCCCAAGCGGGGGATAGGCGTCTGCGCGGGGCAGGGAGACCCTGACCCCGGGCCTGGGACCGCGCGGAGACGGGACTGCCTGCCTCCAGGTCCCTGAGCGCCCGGGAGGCTGCGCCGCCGCCTGGCCCCGCCATACCCCGGGGTGTTGGGGGAGCTGCCACCGAGGTCTTGATGCTCAGGGGACCAGAGCCCCGCGTTCACTGACGTCATGGAAAACGCCCCGCCCCTGACGTAGCGGTGGGCGGAGCGGCTCCCGGGTCCTGGCCGCGGTGCCGGTGCCGGGTGCGGGACGTGGAGGGCCCGGCGCGGCCATGCGGGTGCCCGGCCGGAGCCCCTGCGCCGCGCGGCTGCCCCGGCGGAGGCGGCGGGCGCGGGGCGCGCTCTGAGGCCGGGGATGCGCCGCCGCCTCAACCATGGGCGCCGCCGCCTCCCGGAGGAGGGCGCTGAGGAGCGAGGCCATGTCGTCTGTGGCGGCCAAAGTGCGGTGAGCGCTCCGGCTGCGCCGGCTCCCCGCCCCCACCCCGCCCCCGCGGGCGCCCTCCCGGAGACCTCACCCCCGCGCGTGCGGGGTGACAGGTGCCCCCCAGGACCTGGCCAGGGCCGCTCTGCAGGTGTAGCCACAGGGCAGTGGGACCCCAGGGTCCGGGCAGCCACGACCCGCCTGCCCCAGGCTTTTTGCGTTGGGTGGGAGTGCCTGCCCTGGGGGACCCCGACCCCTCCCTCGCCGGGGCTGGGGCCTGGGTGGGGACCCACGCTCCTGTGCGGGCGAGGCGAGGTGGGGGGGGGTGCCGGGGGGTGCTGTGCACTGACGGCGCCCCGCTGTCCGCCCTTCAGAGCCGCCCGAGCTTTTGGCGAGTACCTGTCCCAGAGTCACCCTGAGAACCGGAACGGTGCAGGTAGGGGCTTGGGAGGCATTGCCGCGGTGGGGTCCGTCCACAGCCCTCATTCTTCGGGCCGGGCCGCTGCCCTTGCCCCTGCTCCAGGCTGGCCGGCACGCCCCGGGCGCTGTAGGGGTGAGCCCAGCAGCTGCCTTGTCGGCCAGCTTCCTCGTCCCCCTGCCTGGCCTGGCCCAGGGCCCCAGCAGGAGCTCGAGTCACCCATCACCATGGCACCCACCCAGCCTGGGCCGTTGGCATGGCAACAGGCCTCCTGGCACCCCCCAGGGTTGGCACCACTGTCTCTGGGGGCCAGCTGGTTGGGGGGAGGGGAGACGTTGGCATTGGGCACAGGAGCACGGTGGCAGGCTAGGAGGAGGTCTGCTCCTTCCTGCCCCCCACCACCCACACACACAATGAGGGGCTCGGGGCCCAGAAAGGAGGCAGGGGAGCCTCTGGGAGGAGCTCAGGGACACAGGTTCTGAAGGCGCAGGGACGAGAGTTGGGTCAGCAGGGCCGGGGACAGCCCCAGGCTCCGTGCCGGGCCAGGGACTCGCTGGGTCTTTTCTGCCCTGCGTGCACTGGGAAAGTGGGAGGGCAGGGCCTTCAGGCCACAGGCTCACCTCCGGCCTCTTCCCCAGACCACCTGCTGGCGGACGCCTACTCTGGCCACGACGGGTCCCCGGAGATGCCGCCACCCCCCCAGAACAAGCGCCGCCTCTCCGTCCTCTCCGACGGCCGCTGCGAGGGCAGCCTCTCCGAGGAGGCGGTCCTGGGGCGGCCGGCCGGGGAGGGCCCCCAGTCTCGCGTGTACACCATCTCGGGGGAGCCGGCCCTGCTGCCCAGCCCTGAGGCTGAGGCCATCGAGCTGGGCGTGGTGAAGGGGCGGCGCGGCCGGGAGCAGCACCCCCACCGCCACGGCCAGCCTCTGCGAGCCAGCCCCGGCGGCAGCTGCGAGGACGTCAGCACGCCCTGCCAGAGCTGGGCCGGCAGCCGCCAGGGCTCCAAGGAGTGCCCGGGGTGCGCCCAGCTCGGCCCGGGCCCCTCCCCTCGGGCCTTCGCGCTGGACCAGCCCTCGCTGCCCCCGACCGGCGGCCGCCGCAAGAAGCTGGAGAGGATGTACAGCGTGGACCGCGTGTCTGGTGAGGGGCATGTGGCGGGGTGGGGAGGACGGGCGGAGTGCTGGTGCCGGCGTCTGCCGGCAGCAGCCACCATGAAGCTTGGACAGGTGGAGGGTGTCCAGGTCACAGCGTGCAGGTTGGGTCCTGCTGTCCTGTCCCGTGCCCCACGGTTGGCTTTGGCCCTGCGAGTACCAAGTCAGTCAAAGAGGGCTTCCTGGAGGAGGGGGCCTTGGAGGCTCTTGAGAATTGAGCTGGCAGAAAATGTGGCTTAGTTGGAAGGCTGGGCTGCCTCTGGGTAGTCCTGGGGCACAACCCCTGCCCTAGGCCCACCAAGCAGAGCTCTGCTTACCTCAGGGCACACACAGCTGTTTGGGGCCTGGCCGGCCAGTGGGCCTCTCCCTGGGATGGTCCAGTTGTGTGGGTGCTGGGGACCCAGAGGCCTGCGTGTCTTGCAAAGGCCTCCCTGGGGCGGTCAGGCAGCCCTGTGCCTCTGGCTCTGAGGTCACTTGCTGAAGAGCAGAGTTCTAATCGGCTGAGCTTCCACATCCCCCGAGGACACCTGCTGGGCTTCCGAGTCCGAGGTCGGCCTAGGTGTCGGGGTGCAGGCCTGGGGTGTGGGCAGTTCCCGTCCACGATCTCCTGCTCCTCCAAGCGACATAGGCAAGGGCTTGGGTGGGGGTCCGGGTGAGAGGGGTGAGCCGATTCAACCCTCTCCCTCCTACCTCCTCCTCTAGGAGTTGTAGGGTCTCCATGCTCCCCGAGGGCCTTCCCCGGACCCTCCTGGAAGGGTCCGGGGAAGGGCAGGTCTGGCTGAGCTTAATCCAGAGCATCATCGCCGTGGGGAAAGCCCCGGAGCCCCCCAGAGGGGTGTCAGCCCTTGTCCCTGCTGGGCTCTCCCTCCCAAAGGGACAGTGACCCTTCCCGAGAACAGGCTGTGCTCCCAAAGGAGCGGTCCTCTCTGTGGGCAGCCCAAGGGGAGCTAAGCAAGGACCAGCAAAGCATCATCACGCCACCGAGCTCTCTGGGCCCCAGTAGCTGGGGCATGTGTGGGCGCATGTCACCTCGTGGCCCCGCTGGCTCGGCCCCAGCACCCCCGTCCCCAGGAGGACCCGCAGGCCACCCTGGCTACTGCTCCCTCCGTCTCTTCCAGATGGCAG
Organism: Phyllostomus discolor; assembly: GCF_004126475.2. NCBI lineage: Eukaryota > Metazoa > Chordata > Mammalia > Chiroptera > Phyllostomidae > Phyllostomus > Phyllostomus discolor. The sequence goes on along the minus strand of NC_040905.2, from coordinate 214,516,620 downwards.
CCACACCCCCATCCGCACCTGGTTCCCCAAGGAAAGCCTGTTCAGCTTCCAGACAGCGACCACAACTATGCAAGCGTGAGTCCCAGCCCGCCTCGCGGGGCCCGGACCCGCCCCTGCCCCTGCCCCTGCCCCGGGGCCTCCTGGCTGGCTGTTCCTGAGCAGCCCGCGTGCCCAGGTGTGGCGCTGGCCTGAAGGAAGGCACCGCCAGCTGCTCTGCCAGCCCCCGCCCTCCCCCGTCCCTCACAATTCCTTGTGTCTGTTTGTCCTGTCTTGTCTGTGGGGCGAGCTGGAGGCTGCAGCCCAAGGTCACCAGTGGGGGCGGCTCTCCTGGGCCTGTGTCACCCAGCTCTGCCCTCACACAGGCCCCAGACGGGCAGCCTGCTGGTGCCTCCGTGCACCATGAGAGCCCCGCATCTGCCACACACATCGGGGTCTCCGGTTCTGGGGTTCCTTCTGGGGGGCAGCACCCTCGGCTGTAGTGTGCCCCACACTGAAGACAGCCCCGAGGCACAGGCTACCGCCCCGAGCACAGGAAGTGGTGCCCTCAGGCCCCAGGGCCGGCAGGGCAGCCAGGCCACCAGGTGCAGCACCTGGCAGCCGGGGCCGTGGTGCCTGCAGGGCCCTCTGCCCTCTCAGGGGCTGGCCACAGCGTTCAGCGCCTCGCTGGCACCCGGGCACTCGTGAGGGCCTCTGAGCCGAGCACAAGGAGGGACCTGACCACCGGGAGTGCGGGGGGCTGCGGGGTGGAGGCTCACTGTGTCTTCTCTCTCACGCTGCCCCGTCCGGCCGCGCCGCCAGCATCTCGTAAGTACTCTGTGGGACCTCGAGCCTAAGGGCGCACGGCTGTCCCCGGGCGGCCCTCCCGCCCCCGGCGGCCTGGGCAGGCCGGGGCCCAGGGCCTAGACCGTGAGGGAGTGCCGGCTCCCGGCGGGCACAGAGGCTGCAGCGGGCCTGCCGGGGGCCGGGCCGAGACAGGGCAAGGCAGCCAGGGCCCCCCCACCAGGCCCAGCGCCCCGGACGCCCCACCGGTCCCCGTGCTCGTGCGTCTGTCCTCTTGTGTCTGTCCCTCTGCCCGTGGCCAAGGGCAGTGCTGACTCCCGGCGGTTTCCCAGGGTGTTCAGGGGCTACGCGGAGAGGAAGCGCCGGAAACGGGAGAACGATTCCGCGTCTGTAATCCAGAGGTAGGGCCTGCCGGCCACTCGCCACCAGGGTCGTCTCTTGTCTGTGCTGGCCCGGCCTGGGCCCCCGGCCCCCGCAGCCCGGATGGGGGAAGGGTGGTGGCGACCGCTGGCCTGGCCCTGCCCTGGGGACGCGGGGGCCGGGGGAGCCGTGTGGCCTGGGCCCCCCCGGGCTTTTGTTTTGGGGGCACGTTGGCAGTTGCCTCTGGCCCTTGGAGCCCAGAGCTGTGGGGTCAGTGGCCAGGCTTACTGTCCCCGGTCCCCGCCTCAAAGACATGTCCAGGAGCTGTCTGTGCATCTCAGACACTGGGCCTTGCCAGGGCACAAAGTCTGGGGACCAAGAACCCTGCCTCCGAGGTGGTCCAGGAACATAGTACGGGGGAGGGGCCGTTGCCTGCAGACCTCACGTCTACCTGGGGGGGTGCAGACGGTGGCGCTGCCCAGCTGAGTGCAGGAGGAGGAGCCCTTGGCCACCTGGGGGGGAGGCTGGCCGGGGCCCAAGGAGGGAGTGGGAGGGCGTGAAGTGGTGGTGGCCTGCTGGCGCCCTGAGTCACCGAGGGACAGACGGTGGGGTGGCCGGAGAAGGCTTGGTCACTGTGCCTTTGGCCGGGCAGCAAAGGGGTGAGCCCTGGAAGGGTCTCAGTAGGAGAGGACTGGGTGGGGTTTGCTTCTGGGTGGGCGCCGGGCGGGTGGCCGAGTTCAGGGGTGCAGGGAGAGCATCTCTCGCTAAAGAAGGGAATGCAGGGCCGTGGGCTGTGTCTGGCTGGGGCGGTCGAGGACAGTGAGGCCAGGGGCCGCTGCCCACCCCGTCTCCAGCCCTCGGCAGCCCCTGGTGCCTTTTTCCCCAGGAACTTCCGGAAACACCTGCGCATGGTCGGCAGCCGGAGGGTGAAGGCCCAGAGTAAGGGGGCGGGGCGCGGGGCGGGGCCTGCTTCTGGCCGGCTGGGTTTCTTTGCTGCTCGCTGTGCCGGGGAAGAGCACCCAGGCCCCCAGACCCAGCCCCACTCCGCTAGCGATTTCCGCCCCGATGCACGACTCCCCCCAGCCCTGCCCGGGACTGCAGGCTTCATCTTTAGCCCTGCCCTGGTAGCCCCCGCTCTGCCCACAGTCCCGGTTCCCGCCGGTGTCCTCGGGCTCCGCCCCTCGGCCCGGCACTTGGCCTGGCCCTCCGCATCTCCGTTCCTAGTCCCACCCAGCACCTCCACATAGTCCCCAACACCCACCACCATCCCCCCGCCCCCTCCCGTGTTGGCGTCGTCCAGTTGCCCCAGCCTGGAGCTCCTAGACTGCCCCTAGTGTTCCCAAAGTCTGCCCGGGAGCCACACCCCCATCGCCATCGGCCCAGCCCACCTCCTGTCCCCTCAGGCCCCACCCCCCGCCACTAACGCGGGTTGTGCTCTCACTGCAGCGTTCGCAGAGCGGCGCGAGCGGAGCTTCAGCCGGTCCTGGAGCGACCCCACCCCCATGAAAGCCGACACTTCCCACGACTCCCGAGACAGTAGGTGTCCCGCACAGGCCAGCCCCCGCCTCCCAGAGGCCCCCCTAGGCTCCCAGGGCAGGCCCCCTGCTGGGGCAGCTTCTGTGCTTCTGCACTCTGAGCCGCAGTTTACCCACCTGAGTAAACTAGGGCGCGCCGGCACCTCCGACCCCGCGGGCAGAGCTCACGCTGTGGTGGTGCTGGGCAGTGTCACCTGGAGGCCTCTGCTCGCTGCCCGGCCTGAGGGGCTGCGATGCTCAGCTCCTCGTTGCGTCCCAGAGGGGTCCCTCCAGCCCTGCTCTGGGGCCCACTGGCCTTCCTGGTCAGGCAGCTTCTGGCTCCCAGCGGTGTCCGGTATGGCCCGGCTGGCGGCGCCCCGGCCCTGCGCCCTCCACCACCCTGTGCTCCTCGCTGGCCTGGAGGACTCTGCAGGGCTTGGCTCTCCAGCTCTGGCCACCACCCATCTCCCGGAGTCCCCCGCTGGTGGTCCCCAGCCCAGGTGACTGCCTGCCCCTCAGGTAGTGACCTGCAGAGCTCGCACTGCACCTTGGGCGAGGCCTTTGAGGACTCGGACTGGGAGACGGAGAAGGGCCTGGAGGCCGTGGCCTGCGACACGGAGGGCTTCCTGCCGCCCAAGGTCATGGTGAGGCCTGGCCCCGGGGCTTCTCCAGCCGGTCTGGGCAGGTGTAGGGGGAGGTCCTTCGGCGCTGGGAACCCGACTCTCTGTGACTGGGATTGACGCAGCCACGGGGGGCTGCCCAGGAGGGTGAGGGGCGGTTTCTCACTGGGCTCCCCTGTGGGCTGCCTGGGGGGTGTCTCCACTGGGGGGTCTGGGGCTCGCCTCACAGGGGCTCCTGCCGCCCCTCGGCTCGGAGGCGGCCAGACCCTCCCTGAGCAGCTCTGTGTGCTGTCCCCAGCTCATCTCCTCCAAGGTGCCCAAGGCTGAGTACATCCCCACCATCATCCGCAGGGACGACCCCTCCATCATCCCCATCCTCTACGTGAGTGCCCCCCAGCCCCTCCTGTGCCCCAGGGCCCGGCGGGCTGCGGCCCGGGTGCGGCCCTGACTCAGGTGTGGCCTGTGTCTGTCCCAGGACCACGAGCACGCGACCTTCGAGGACATCCTGGGTATGTGCCCCCCATCCCCACCGTCCTCGGGGGGCTGGGGCGTGCGCAGGCGGTGGGGAGCCCTGGGGGCAGCGCTCACCCTCCTTCCCCAGAGGAGATCGAGAAGAAGCTGAACATCTACCACAAGGGCGCCAAGATCTGGAAGATGCTCATATTCTGCCAGGTAGGGCCCCCCCGCCTCCCCGCTGGGGAGTGGGGTTGGGGGGGTGCACCGCCTCCCCGCACGTGTGTGTGCTGGGGGGGCCGCCGATGGACCCCCGGTGCGTGCAGCCCGCCAGGCTGACATCGGCTCTTGCAGGGAGGCCCGGGACACCTGTACCTGCTCAAGAACAAGGTGGCCACCTTCGCCAAAGTGGAGAAGGAAGAAGACATGATCCAGTGAGCGGGCGGGGCTGGCCCTGGGGCTGGGCGGGGGCTGGGGGCGGTGTCCTTTGCCCCCAGACCCTAAGTCCCCTCACCAGGAGGCCCCCTCGTCCTGGGCCCTGGGCCGTCTCTGCTCACTCCCCGGGGGCCTGGGCTGGAGACCACCGGTGACGTGCCCCTCCCTCACCAGCTTCTGGAAGCGGCTGAGCCGCTTGATGAGCAAAGTGAACCCGGAGCCAAACGTCGTCCACATCATGGGCTGCTACATCCTGGGGAACCCCAACGGGGAGAAGGTGCGAGCCCCGCGGGCCCCACCCAGGCTTCTGGAGACCCCCGTCCCGTGAGAAGAGTTGACAGAATCACCCCACCCACCGCGTTTCTCCCCAGGTTCCCCTTCCCCTCCCTTCGGCCTCCCAGAGAAGGCCCTTGCGCCTTAGCCCAGCCGGTGGTGCGGGTGCCTGCCCCTCCTCGCTTCATGCCCTCCCGCTCCCACCCCTGCCCTGGACTCATGGCTCTGCCCCCTCCTTTCAGCTGTTCCAGAATCTCAGGACCCTCATGACCCCGTACAGGGTCATCTTTGAGTCCCCGCTGGAGCTGTCGGCCCAAGGTGAGTGGGTCGGGCTGAGACCCAGCCCTCCGGGTGGGTGGGGCCGTGGAGGCAGCGCCCCGCCCCCAGCTCCGCCCTGAGCGAGAACCCCGCCCCGAGCCGCAGCCCCGCCCCTTGTGCCCCCGCCCAGCCTCTAGCTGCTACTCCCTCCGCCCCGGGCGGACACCTCCACGCGAGCCCCGCCCCTCTGCCCTAGCCCCACCCCCGGCCCCGCCCCGGCCCGCCTCCACCCTGAGCCCCGCCCCGCCCGCCCCGCCCCGCAGGGAAGCAGATGATCGAGACCTACTTCGACTTCCGGCTGTACCGCCTGTGGAAGAGCCGCCAGCACTCGAAGCTCCTGGACTTCGAGGACGTCCTGTGAGGGCGGGGCCGCCGCTCGGGCCCCGGGGCGCCCGCCGGCCCCGACCCGGGCCCCTCAGGGCAGCCTCACCGCTCAGGGTCCCGGTCGAGTCCTCAGCCGGCGGGCGCATCCCGCGGCCGCAGAATAAGTGCCATTTCCTCCCGCCCCTTGTGAGCTCGTGTAGTGCGTGCGTGTCCCGGTTCCGGTCCCGCGCGGGCGACCCGCCGGCCCTGCCGAACCCATCACCAGCACAGGGCCGCGCCCGGCCCGGTCGGCTCGGCTCGTGCGTGCGGCCCCCCGCCGGCCCGGCGCAGCGAGCGCCCCGGGCTGGTGTCCTCCAACGGGTCCCGCGGGAGCGGGGCGCGCGCCCCTTGCCCCGCCCCGCCCCGCCCCGCCGCCGGAGGCGCAGGAGCCCCGCGTGCTCCCGCAGCCCGCGCTGCTGCGGCCCAGTGCGCCCTCCCGGCAGGGGGAAGGCGCCGTGCGGGCCGGTCGGGGCTGGGCCCCGCGCACGAGACCCTGAGGCCGCACTGAGGGCCTGGACCCCGCCTCCCGGGCGCAGGGCGAGCCGCTGGTGGGTGGGTGGCGCTCTTGTATATAGCTGGGGCTCGGGGGCAGGCCCCCCTTTGCAGAGCCTGGGCCTCAGGGCACCTGGCTGTGTCCTTGGCCGAGGGAGGGCGGGGATGTGCGGGCTCTAACCATGTACGATACCCCGTAGAGTGACCATTAAACCTGACCCTCTGCTGCGGCGGCCCGCGGTCCCTCTCTCAGCGCCGCCCTGTGAGTCCCTCTCAGCACGGTTGTCTCCCCGGCCCCGGAGCTGCTGGGCCTGCTGCTCTGAGGGCTCGGCTCTGGGGGCTGCCTGCACACCCCACCCTGGGTGGAGGGTGCTGGGCTTCTAGACCTCCCCAGACAAGGGCACACTCCACGAGAGGGGGGGGGGCAGGCTCCAGGGCTCCCGGAGGGCCTGGAAGCAGGGGCAGAAGAGGGCAGGTCCTGGAGACAGCTGCGGGGAAGCAGGGCATTTGGCCCTGGAGAGAGGCTTGCGAGGGCAGGAGCTGGGAGGCGAGACACCCCCAGCCGCTGAGCCGAGGACTGCCACCCCATCAGGGCCCCTGTGGTCAGCAGTGTGGCTGCAGCACAAGGCCAGGAAGCCTGACCCCAGGACCGACTGGTCTCCCTTAGTCTGTCACTCCCACACATGTCCATTGCTACCCAAGCCCTTGAGACCAAGCAGTTACAAGGCACAGCCAGGCCTGGCTGCCTAGTGGTGCCCAGTCCAGTGGCCTAGGGACGGAGCAACTGGTGCCAGCTGGGCTCATCCGAGGCCACCAAGGGCTGAGGATGGGGAGAGGCCGTCAGTGGGTGGCGTGGGTGCAGGCTGGAGGGTTACCTGCAGCCTGGGGGTAAGCAGTCCTTCCCAGGGTGGACGTCACGGCCCCAGAGCAGCCCTGCTGCACCAGTTCCCAGGGCGTCCCAGCTGAGGCTGGGCGGGAGAGCAGAGGGCTTGGTGCAAAGTTGAATAGGTTAACTTGTAAGGACTTAGGTTTGATACCGCATACCTGTGTACATACTCTGGCTTACGAACTCTCTCACCACACACACCACACAGTCCCCTGGTTCGGGAGTCCTCTGCACCCTCAGTTCCTGAGGCCTGACGTGGCTCCCCTGCCCTGCAGGCCTGGGCTCTGCAGGGCCACCAGAATTTCTGTTTGCACACAAAAACCAGCGCGAGCCTGCACAGACAGAATGCTCCCCCCACAGCCCGACCCACCCAGCTGAGCACCGTGTGCGCAAGGGCATGCTTACCCTGCAGTCCTGACCCCGGAGCAGCCAGGAGCTCAGCGGCATGGCCCTGCCCCTCGCCTGGCCTCTGATGGAGACAGGGCAGTCTAGGGTTGGGGCTGCTTCCATGTGTCCATCCACAGTCCCAGGGGTCAGCTGCGATGGGTGAGAGCTGGGGGTCCCCCGGCAGGAGGCTCGAGGTCTTGAGTTCTGGTTCACAAGACCCCATTCCCCGACCTGTGACCACCGAGAAGCACGATGGAGGAAAACAGGGCAACCCCAGAAGGTGCTCGGGTCCACAAAGCACAAACACGGAAAAGCATTTTGGGGAAAGCACAAAACCAGTAAGGCGACGGCAGGCTGGGCGAGGGCAGCACAGGGGGCGACGCCACCCTGGGGCGGCCTGTCCCCCTGCCCTACTTGAGAAACGTGAACAGGCAGCAGCCAGAGGTGGTTGGGGGCGAAATGTGTACAGCAGGTGAGGGAGAGCAGGTGAAGGTCCTTAACGGACAAGAAGTCTCCCGTGCGCGGGTGTGGGAAAGGCAGGAACCAATAGGGAAAGTGAACAGTGGTCTGAGGAGGCAGCTCACGGAGGGCAAACCGAGCGGCCAGCACGTGCACGGAGGGTCTCGGCCCCACTCGGAACCGAGTCGAGGACAGCAGAGGGATGAGGTGTCACCTCTTACCTGCTGGCCTGGCAGGAAAATGTAAAAGGTGCCGGTGCCCTGTGCTGGCAAACACATGGGAGAAAGGTAACGTGAACTGCTCTCGTCTTTTTGGAAAATAACCTGGCAATAACTTAAACAGAATGAATCGTGATGGAATGGAAAGTCTGAACAGACTGATCACTAAAAGGAGATTGAATCAGTGATCAAAAACCTCCTAGAAAACAAAAGTCCAGAACCAGCTGGCTCCACCGGCAAATTCTATCAACATTCGAAGCATTGATACCAATCCTAAAGCTATTCTTTCGACACAGAAGAGGTGGAACTCTTCCAAACACATTTTGTGAGACCACCATTAACTCTGACACCAACACCAGGCAAGGACGCCACAGAAAAGAAAACCACAGGCCAACATCCCTGGTGGACTAGATGCCAAAACCCTCAACAAAGTGTTAGCCAACTGAACTCAACGACACGTTGAAAGGGTGGTTCTCTGTCCAGAGACGCCAGTATGACCACGTCTGCCAGTCAGTGCGATGCACCACATACAAAATTAAAGGTGCAAGTCATAGGGTTATCTCAACAGATGGAGAAAAACGTTTGACAAAATTCAGCATCTATCGATAATTTAAAAGTCTCAGCAAAGTAGGTATATGGGGAACAACCCTCAACGTAATAGGGGCCATATATGAGAAGCCCACAGCTAACAAGAGACTCAGTGGCGCTGAGCTGAAAGCGTTTTCTCTAATATCGGGAGCAAGACAAGGATGCTCTTGCCACTTTTATTGAGCATAGTGTTGGAAGTTCTAGACAGAGCAATTAGGCAAGAAAAAGAAATGAAAGATTTCCCAATTGAAAAGGAAGAAGTAAAACTGTCTCTACTTGCAGGTGATGTAGTATTATATATAGAAAGCCCTGAAGACTTCATTAGAAACTGCTAGAACTAATAAGTTTGGCAAAGTTGCAGGATACAAAATCAATACACAAAAGCCTGTTACTTTTTTTACATTAATAATGAACTATCAGAAATTAAGAAAACAATTTCATTTATAGTTGCATCAGAAAATAAAATACAGATAAATTTAACCTGGAGGGTGAAAGACGTGTATATTGAAAACTGTAAGACATTAATGAAAAAAATTGAAGACACCAATAAATGAAAAGATACTCTGTGCTCATGGATTGGAAGAATTAATATTGTTAAAATGTTCACACCATGCAGAGCAATGTGCAGATTCAGTGCAATCCCCATCAAATTTCCAATGGCATTTTTTAAGAAAATAGAACAAACAAACCTAAAATTTGTATGAAACCACAAAAGTCCCCAAATAGCCAAAGTGATCTTAAGAAAGGAGGACAAAGTTGGAGGCATTTCATTGCGATTTCAAACTGTGTTACAACAAAGTGTGGTGTTGGTGTAAAAACATGTTAGTGGACAGAGAGCCTGGAAATGAACCCGTGCACACATATACGGTCACTTATTTGTGAGGAAGGAGCCAAAAGTAAGCAGTGAGGGAAGGGTGATCTCTTTAATAAGTGGTGGTGTGAAAACTGGGCCCTGTGTCTTACACCACGCACAAAAACTAACACAAGACGGGCCAAAGACTTGAACCTAAGGCCTGACACCATACAACAAGGAGGAAACGCAGGCGAGAGTCTCCTCGACATCAGTCTTGGCAGTGGCTGTTAAATCTGACGCCAACAGCAAAAGCAACAGGAAACACGTGGGACTACGTCAAACTGAAAAAGCTGTGCAGCAAAGGAAACCGTCAACAAAATGAAGCACAACTCACTGAACGGGAGAAAATAGTTGCAAATCGTATGTCTGGTAAGGGGCCATTCCCCAATAGAGAAGGACAATAAAAAATAGTCCAGGTAGCTTGGTTGGAGCATCAACCTAATGTGCCAAGGTTGCAGGTTTGATTCTCAGTCGGAACACATACAAGAATCAACCAATGAATGCATGAATAAGTGGAAGAACAAATTGATAGTCTCTCCCTTCCTTTCCAAAATAAAAAAAGTAAACTTCACTACCCAATTAAAAAAATACACAGGAAGCCCTGGCTGGCGTAGCTCAGTGGATTGAGCTCGGGCTGCAAACCAAAGCATCGCAGGTTCGATTCCCAGTTAGAGCACATGCCTGGGTTGCAGGCCACGGCCCCCAGCAACCGCACATGGATGTTTCTCTCTCTCTTTTTCTCCCTCCCTTCCCTCTCTAAAAATAAATAATTTTTTTAAAAAAACAAGAGATCTGGTCAGAATTTATGACAGACACCCTAGCCTACAGTGGACTCAGGAGGGCCTGCCTGTGGGAGGAGCCAGGAGGGCCCCACCCACGTTCACAACAGAATGGCTTGTAGCCCTGCCCTTCAGCTTCTCCTTCCTCTTCATCGAATACAGTGCTCCCTCCACTTGTTCCTCACATGACTCCCCATACAAGATGGCAATCCTTCCTTTTTCTCAAACCCTTCCTGATGACATAATACCTAGCTGAGATTTGTTTGTGATGGTCTGAATAGACATTTTCCCAAAGACGTACAGATTGCCAACAGGTGCATGGGAAGATGCTCGGCATCACTAATCATCAGGGAAATGCAGATGTGCCGCCTCACACCTGTTCGAACGACCGTCGTCAAAAAGGCCGGAGACAGGTGTTGCCAAAGGTGCGAGTGCGAAGGAGCCCTTGTGCCCTGTCCCGGGGACTCGGACCGGCACCACCACGGTGGGGACAGTGTGGAGGCTCCTCACAAAGTTAAAGATGGAGCTGCATTGTGGCCCAGCAACCCCGCTTTTGATTATTTATCTGAACAAAACAAAAACACGAATTCAAAAAGATATGCACACCCTCATTAATCACAGTAGCTAAGACATGGAAACCACCAAAATGTTCACTGATAGGTGATGAATAAAGAAGATGTGGTCTGTGTGCGGAACTTCTATTCGGCCATAAAAAGGAAGGAAGCCTGCCATTTGCGACAACGTGGATGGACCCCGACAGCATGGTGGCGAGACACACACCATGTGACCTCCTTTATGTGGAACCGGAGACAGAAAAGCGAGCTAACGGACGGGGAGAACAGATTGGTAGTTGCAATAGGTGGGGGGTGACAGTGAGAGAAATGAGTGAACTAGTTTTTTTTTTAGTTAGAATAAATTAATGTTCTAAAATATATTTTATTGGTTATGCTATTACAGTTGTCCAAATTTGCCCCCTTTCCCCCCTTCTGCCTGGCACCCCCATCCCTCTAGCAACCCCCCTCCCTTAGTTCATGTCCATGGGTCATGCATGTAAGTTCTTTGGCTGCTCCATTGCCTGTACTGTTCTTAACACCCCTGCCTATTCTGCACCTACCAACCTGTACTTCTTAATCTCTGCCCCTTCCCCCATTCTCCCCATTCCCCCTCCCAGCGGGTAACCCTCCCTCCAAATGATCTCCATATCTATAATTCTGTTTCTGTTCTGGTTGTTTGCTTCGTTGTTTAGATTCAGTTGTTGATAGGATAGTTGTGAGTTTGTTGTCATTCTAATGTTCATACTTTTGATTTGGTTTTTCTTAAATATGTCCCTTTGTAATTTCATGTGATAATGGCTTAGTGACGATGAACTCCTTTAAGAAAAGGCTTCCCAGACAAGACCCTTTTAGCTTTGTCTTGTCTGGGAAGCTCTTTATCTGCCCTTTCGTTCTAAATGATGGCTTTGCTGGGTAGACTAATCCTGGTTGTAGGTCCCTGCTTTTCATGCCTTTGAATATTTCTTGCCAGTCCCTTCTAGCCTGCAAAGTTTCTTTTGAGAAATCAGCTGATCTTCTTAAGGAAACTCTTTTGTAGGTCACTCTCTGCCTTTTTCTTGCTGGTTTTGAGGTTCTCTCTTTACCTTTAACTTTTGGCATTTTAATTATGATGTGTCTTGGTGTGGTCCTCTCTGGGTCCAACTTGTTTGGGACTCTCTGTGCTTCCTGGATTTGTATGTCTATTTCTTTTGCCAAATTAAGGGAAAAGAAATTCTTTCTTTCATTATTTTTTCAAATAAGTTTTCGATTTCTTGCTCTTCCTCTTCTCCTCCTGGCACCCCTTTGATTTGGATGTTGGTACGTTTGAAGATGTCCCAGAGGCTCCTTAGCCTATCCTTGTTTTTTTTAATTATTTTTTCTTCTTTCTGTTCTGATTGTTTTTTTCTTCCTTATGCTCCAAATCGCTCATTTGATTATCGTCTTCATCCCCTCCACTGTTGGTTCCCTGCAGACTTTGTAATGTAACGTAGCCTACAGTCCCACCTGGGTCTTTTATGCCGTTGAAGTACCCAGTGAGTTCTTTGAGCATCCTGACCACCAGTGTCTTGAACTCCGCATCTGCTGGATGGTTGATCTCCATTTCGTTTAGCTCTTTTTCTGGAGTTTTGATCTGTTCTTTCATTTGGGCCGTGTTTCTTTGTCTTTTCCATTTGACAGCGTTCCCGTGTTCGTTTCTGTGTAGTAGGTGGAGCTGCTTTAACTCCCTGTCTTAGTAGTGAGGCCTCCTGTGGAAAGCACCTGTAAGTTGTGCGGGACAGAGCTCAGGTAGCCATCAGGGCAGGGCATCCCATGTCTCCATCTGTCGTTCTCGTGGGGGAGGGTTCGCAGAGCGGGGCAGGGCTCGCAGAGGGGAGACTGTCGCTACCTGGCCTCCGGAGTTTTCCCCGGGAAGAAGCCTGGCACTGGCCCTGTTGCCGGTCACCTCACTTTCTCCCTTCTCCCCGCGTGCCCCTGGTGCCCCTCCAGCTATTGCCCTGGTGCTGAATCCCAGAGAGTGGGTTTGAGTAGATTCTAAGCTGGTATGGGGCCTTTAAACGGAGTTTCCTGAGAATCCGGCAGTGTCTTCCGCTGCCCCAACCCCCACTGGTTTTCACAGCCGGAAGTTATGGGAACTTATTTTCCTGGTGCTGGGACCCTGGGCTGGGTGGTCTGGTGTGAGGCTGGGATCCCGCGCTCCCAAGGTGTCCGTCCTGATGTTCACCCACCACACGTGGGTGTGGAACAGCCTGCTCCCGTCTCCGGGCCTCTCCGGGCACGTCCGCTCCTTCCTGCACACCTCTGCCCCCCCTGCCGGTCTGGATGAGTGTGGCTTCTGTGGATCCCTGGTTGTCAGACTTCCATCTGGCTCGGTTTTCTGATGAATCTGGGTGAGAGTTGTTGTGCAGTCTGGTTGTAGTTTTTGCTGTGGTTGTGTGAGGAGTCGGAGCGTGTTTGCCTACACCTCCATCTTGATTGGAAGTCTCAAAATAAATTTTTAAAGATGTACTGGATCTTATTCTGGAAACTAGAAAATGCTGGTAAAATTTTTTCAAGATCTAAATCCTTTATAAATTGTGTTCTTGGGTTGGAAGGCTCAAATTTGTAAAGGTATCAGTTCTCTGTTAAGGGATCACGGATTTAACATAACGCCAATCAGAATTTCAGGGGTATACTTTATATACACGGAAGGGCAGAGAAATTAAAGTAGCTAAAAAAAAACCGGTATTGAAAAAGAAGAACAAGGCTGGAGGACTCAAACTGCAGAACATTAAGGCCGACTAGTCGGCTGCAACGACTGAGACAGAATTGGGGGTGAGATCGTTGCAATCGGGGGTCACAAACAGACCCGCACAAACAGGGCCGTTCGGGCGAGGGCGGGGCGGGGCTCACGGAGCAAGGGCGGTGTCTGCGAGCTGTCGGTATCCGCTGGCAGAGCGCGCGCCTCGGCCTCAGCCCCGCCCCTCGCGCAGCCGCGCACACCCCAGCAGCGTGTGGTTGGGCGACGCGCCCACTGGGCGGGAGGAGCCAGACGGCCCGAGATTAAATCCCGCACGAGAGACGGACGGTGTGGTCGAGACGCCGCGAACACGAGATGGGCGAGGCTGCCGCCGGCGTACGGCGGCGTGCTGTCCCACTGCAAACGTGTTTTAAAAGGCCGACGGAGCACATTCTACAGCAACAGCAGAAACACGCGGCACGGGAAATGCATCGGTTTATGGCTTGTAAGTCGTTCCTGAGCACCTATTACATGCTGGACACAACCGTTACACGCTTCGGTAGCAGGCAGCACAGCTTGGCTTTCCCAAAAAATAAGTAAGTAGCCCCGGCTGCTGTGGCTCAGTGGTCTGAGCGCTGGCCTGCAAACCAAACGGTCACAGGTTCGATTCCCAGTCAGGGCACATGCCTGGGTTGCAGGCCAGGTCCCCAGTAGGGGGTGTAGTAGAGGCAACCACACACTGATGTTTCTCTCCCTCTCTTTCTCCCTCCCTTCCCCTCTCTCTCTAAAAATAAATAAAAATCTTTTTAAAAAGAAAGTAGAAAGTCCAGAAATGCCTTGGACAGGCAGGCCCAGCTGCACTCGGCTGGGCGCGGGGGAGGGGCACTTGGCACCCACAGGAGCCAGTGGGCCTCGGCCACATGCCGAGTGGAAGAAACCGGGCCCCGTCCACCCCTGGGACTGGGTCCCAAAGACAGACCGGAGCTGGTACCTGCAGGGGGGTGGCCAGGGTGTGGCCACAGGGGCTCCCAGCAGGGAGGGCCCTGTGGCCGGCTGTGCACAAAGGGGCGACCAGGTTGTGGCCCACGTCCACTGTGAGCGGAGCGCCCCGCAGCCAGGCGCTGAGGCTGCGGCGCGCCCCCGGGGACGGACTGCACAACAGGCTGGGCGGCCTCCTGGCCTTTGCTCTGGCTGGGCCTGGGCCCTCCACCTTTTCTGGTCACCTGACCCTGACCTAGCCTGGCACTCATCCTCTGGGGGGGGAGGGGAGGGGAGGCGAGGGTCAGAGGGCGAAGTCCAGCACCCGCCAAAGAGAGGCGGGGCCAGCGTGCCCTGGTCCCAGAGCAGGGCAGGCAGAGGGGGTGACGCCCCTGGGCAGCAGGGGGCTGAGGGACCCTCAGCAGTGAGGAGATGACCCTGGGCGGGGACTGGAGCTCAGCTCCACTGAGCCGCGGTCATCGGTCTGTGAGCTGGGGGCGGTCTGCCGCTCGGGGCGGGTGGCTCTGGCCGGCAGTGCACCTGCGTCAGCCTCCGCCACCTGCCTGGCTGCAGACCCAGATCCAGGAGGCTGGTGAGTAATAGGGAGGGGAGGGCAGGGAGGGAGAGGCAGGCTGGACAGAACCCGGCAGGTGTCTGAGGGAGCAGTCCAGCCTCCTCCTTGCTGCAGCTGGCTGCCCACCAGCCCAGGTGAGGGGGCTTCTCTGGTCTGGGGGTCCTGTCCTGGTTTGGGGGGGCTGCCCTGAGTGTGGGGGGGCTGTCCTGAGTGTGGGGAGCCTTCCCATTCACTTCGCTCACCCCGGGGGCTCAGGCTTGGGGCTCACATGCTACGTCCCCTGGAGGTGTGCTGTGCCATGGGGTCCTGGTGTCCCTGGCACCTGCCTGGCACCCACCTCTTTGTCACTGTGAGGTGAGAGGTGGCCTGTGGCCTGGGTGCTGGCTGATGACACGGGCTGGTCCCACCAAGGCCTCCCCTGACTGTAGCCCGAGCAGGTCACCTGTCCCCTCTGTGCCTCCGTCTCTCCTTCTCCAAGTGGGGTCAGAGCCACGTGGCCGGTGGCAGTCCCCACGGGCCAGAAGCCTGGGCAGAGGCGGCCTCCTGCTCGAGTGTCACTCAGTTTGGACGAAGTGCAGGGGCACAGGAATGGGCGATATGATACAGAACCCCGTGACCCCAAAGTGCTGCCACCCGGAGATCGGGTTCCCTGGGCAGTGGTGCGCCGGCCCGGCCCGAGGCTCCTGGTGACCCCGAGAGCGCGGCCAGCTCCAGGGCCCTGTGTCCGCGGGTCAGCCGTGGCCGCCTGGAGCCAGCCAGAAGGTTTCACCTCGGAGACGCTGGAGGCTGGGTTTTCAAGCAGAAACCAGGTGTCTGTTAACGCTGCCTGGAGGTCCTTCCGGGACAGGATGTGCTTCCCGAGACCCCACCGACCCCACTCACTGGGCCACGGGAGGTCCCCTGCACCTGCCGGCTCAGGCTTGACCTCAGGGCCCCAGAGAAAGCCCCTCCTGGAGGGCCCTAAGAGTGGGACCCGAGAGGAGGCAGGTGGGCGGGAGCCGGTGTCCTGGGCCCCCCAGGTCAGCCTAGAGCTGACCGCAGAGCTGGGCGCCTCCCGTGGGGGACAGGTGGGAGGGGGCAGGGCTCCGGCCCAGACACCTCGAGGGTGGGCAGGCAGCCCCACCGGTCCTGCCACACAGCGGCGTCAGAAAGGGGCCCCGGGGCTGTCCGTGAGCGTGGTGGGCCACGCCAGTCTCGCCCCCCGCCGACACGGCCTCCTGGTGCCTGGTGCCCACACCCCCTCCAGAGCCCGCCGCACCCAGGCTCCCAGCTGTGGCCTCCGGCCCTGCCCTTCGACCCAGGGAGCCACACTGCACCCCAGGAGGGCGGAGAGGTGGGGTCTGCCCACCGCTGCCCACCCTGCCCCATCCCCCAGGTGCAGCCCTGCCCCCACCATGAGGCTGACCGGCAAGGAGAGGGTCCTCACGGCCCTGCTGGGCATCACTGCGGCCTCGGGCCTCACCACGCTCATTCTCATCCTGGTGGAGGCCACCAATGTCCTGCTGCCCACGGCCACCAAGGTGTGCTCCCAGACCCTGAGCCGGGGGCGGTGGGGGGGGCAGGCCCGCGCCATCCTGAACCCCGTATTGCTCCCAGTTCGGGGTTGTGCTGGACGCGGGCTCCTCCCACACGTCCCTCTTCGTGTACCGGTGGCCGGCGGACAAGGAGAACGACACGGGTGTGGTCAGCCAGGCCCTGGCCTGCAGGGTGCAAGGTCAGTGGGCCGGTCTGTCAAGGGTGGGCAGTGTCGGGAGCCACGGCCCCTGCCGGGCGGGGCTGGAAGGCAGCACAGGCTGGCGTCCGCCCCCGGGGGGACTGCCCTAAAGGAGAGGGGCCCCGAGACGTGGCGTGGGCTGCCCCAGGAGGCAGGGCCGGGCAGGGTCCCCCTGGGTGCGGACGGGCCCCTGCCGGAGCCCGAGGTCCTGCCTCCTCCGGCTTTGGGGCTCCTGGTGCTCCTGCAGCTGTGGTCCGCCCCTGCCTGCCCCTGCCCCTGCCCAGCTGCCTCCCCGGGTCTCAGCCCCCTGCCCCTTCTCTCACGAGGGCCCTGTCCCGCCGTGGGGGTCCCCTAGGGGGACCCAGGAGGACCTCACCCCCAGGTCCTTACTGACATCTGCAAAGACTTCTTCCCAAAGAAGGCCATGCTGGAAGGTTCTGGAGGGGGTGAGGCGACGTGGACACTCCTTCTGGGGGCCACTGTCCAAGCCCCCACAGGCCCTCTCAGCCCAGCCAGCCTGCGGGGCCTGGAGCCCGGTCCCGGGGTGCTGTGTTCCAGGGCCCGGCATCTCCTCGTTCGCCTCCGACCCCGCCCAGGCCGGCGAGAGCCTGCAGGGCTGCCTGCAGGAGGCGCTGGCCGCGGTCCCGGCAGCCCAGCACTCGGGAACCCCCGTGTTCCTGGGGGCCACAGCCGGCATGAGGCTGCTCAGGTGGGGCCGGCACTCCCAAGGGCAGGCGGGTGGGCGGGCGGGCGGGCGGGCAGGCCCCCGTGGACCTCAGCGCCCCGTCCCGCGCAGCCAGAAGAACAGCTCTCAGGCGGCGGGCATCTTCGCAGCGGTCGCCCAGGCCCTGGGCCGGGCCCCCCTCAATTTCCGGGGCGCCGAGCTCCTGCCCGGCCGGGACGAAGGTGCCTTCGGTTGGATCACCATCAACTACGTCCTGGGCTTGCTGGTCAAGGTGCGTGGGCAGCCCCGGGCGGGGGCTGCAGGGGCGGGGCCGGCCGGCGCCGCGGGTCCCCGACTGTGCCCGTCTGCGCTCAGTGCTCCTTCTCGGGAGAGTGGATCCGGCCTCCGGAGGGGACGCTGGTGGGCGCCCTGGACATGGGTGGGGCCTCCACCCAGATCACCTTCGTGCCCGGAGGCCCTGTTCAGGACGAGAGCTCGCAGGCCACCTTCCGCCTCTACGGCTTCCAGCACGGCGTCTACACGCACAGCCACCTCTGCTTCGGGCGGGACCAGGCGCTGAGCCGGCTGCTGGCCCGGCTGGTGCAGGTGGGCTCTCCCGGGGGCGGGGCCCACGGCCGAGCCCCCGCTCCCTGGAGGTGCTCAGGGCCGCCTCCCGCCCTCTCCGCAGAGCAGCCCCTCCAGCCTGGTCCGCCACCCCTGCTACCACAGCGGCTACCGGGACACGCTGTCCCTGGCCCGCCTGTTCGAGTCGCCTTGTGTGCAGGGCACGGCGCCCCCGCACCTGCCCCCGAACCTGACCGTGGAGGGGACCGGGAACCCCAGCGCCTGCGTCGCGGCCATCCGGGAGCTCTTCAACTTCTCCCGCTGTGAGGGCCAGGGAGACTGCGCCTTCAACGGGGTCTACCAGCCCCCCGTGCGGGGCCAGTTCTATGTGAGCCGCGGGGCCCGACACCAGGTGGACCCGGGACTCGGGGCTCTTGGGGCCTCTGCACCTGGCGCGGGGCAGGGTGCAGACCGGCGCTGCCCCAGCACAGAGACACCCCTGTCCCCCCACAGGCCTTCTCCAGCTTCTACTACACCTTCCACTTCCTGAACCTCACCTCGGGGCAGCCGCTGGCCACGGCCAACGCCACTGTCTGGGAGTTCTGCCAGAAGACCTGGAGGCAGGTGGGTGGGCCCCGGGGCCGCCCAGGCGGCAGCTCGTCCGAGCGGGGACTGGGGGACCCCACCCCGGACAGCGTGACCGCTGGGGCTGGGGGGCTGTGGAAGGGAGGACAGCCCCTTGGCCTCAGGTGGGGCCGGCCCCGGCGGCCCCGGTGGCGTGGCTTCACCGGGCCCCGGGCCTTCCCGGCCCAGGTGGAGGAGCTCTCGGCCGGGCAGGACAGCCGGCTGAGCAACTACTGCGCCTCGGGCCTGTACATCCTCACGCTCCTGGTGGACGGCTACGGGTTCAGCGAGCACACCTGGCCCAGCATCGAGTTCCGCAAGCAGGTGGCTCCCCCCAGGCCCAGGAGGGAGGGGCGGATCGGGGTTGGGGGAGGCCGGCCACAGCCCTGACCGCCCGTGCGTCCCCCAGGCCGGCGGGACCGACATCGGCTGGACGCTGGGCTACATGCTGAACCTGACCAACATGATCCCGGCCGAGGCGCCTGCCCAGTGGCGGGCACAGAGCTACGGCATCTGGGTGGCCGGTGTCACCTTTGTGGTGCTGACCCTCGGGGCCATCCTGGCTGCTGCCGCGGCCCTGCTGCTCTGGCCCAGGGACTAAGCAGGAGGTCTCCTAGCACACGAGAGGCCCCACCGGCTGGGCCACCCGGCCTGGACGCCTGCGCTGGCCGGGACCTCCACAAGCCCCTGACTGTGCAGCTCCCAGGGGCTTGTCCTGTGGGCTCCGACCTCAGGACAGAGTTGCTCTGGCCAAGGAGGCGGTGCCGTGACCCCCACCGGGGCCTCCCCACCGGTGGCTTCTCTGTCCTGGCACCCTGGGTCCCCTCCCCTACTATGCTTTCTGGGGCAGCGGGGACTTCCCGCACAGCTGCCCGCTGCCAGGCCTGCCGGGCACCGGAGGGACGATGCGCCGGGTGGAGGCCAGGAGAGGGGACCGATGGCTGGAGCAAAAGGGGGTGGCCCCTCCCCGGGAGTGGCAGGCAGGGGGCCCAGTGTCCTCAAGAGGGAGGCTGGCGGAGGCCCCGCCTGCAGCCCCAGTGTCACCCGGCCTGAGGGACCAGGGGCTGCTCTGGAGCGGCCCCGCCCCCCTATGCCCTTGGTCAGGCCTCGGAGTGACCAAGCCCAGAGCACGCCCACTCCTCTGGGGGAAGACGCTTTTATTAAAACCCTCCCTCCCACCACGGGGCTTCTCGGGGCTGGTGTCGCCGCGGCCGCCCGGGCTCCTCACGCACAATGGCCGGCCGGGACCACGAAGCACTTGGGGAAGATGCCGACACGGCCATCACAGTGGCCCTCCAGCCACGCCTGGTCCACTGCAGGGGACAGGGCACGATGCCACGTCCGCCCGCGGACCCCGCCTGCCCCGGTGACCCCAGCCGGTGCCGGGGAGAGGGCGCCGCCTGCCCCACCTCCACACAGGACGTCCACAGTGTCCCCCGGCTGCAGGTCCAAGTCCTCGGGCCGCTGGGCGGGGTAGCTGTGCCGGGCCACCACCTGGCAGAGGACCGGCCGGCCGTCTACTGCCTGTGGCGGGGGGACACTGCGGGGTCAGCCGGCCCCGGAGGGCCCTGGGCCCTCCTCCCCCAAGGCCGCCCCAGCAGGCCCAGGCCCTGGCTCCCCGAGGCTCACCCGGCACCGCAGCTGCAGCCCCGAGGGGCCAGAAGCCGCGTCCCGCCAGGCCCGCTGCAGCGCCCGCTCCTCAGGCAGGGGGACCCAGCGCCCACCGTCACCGGGCTCCCGGTAACTGCGGAGAGGCCCGTCAGTGTGGGCAGCAAGGGGCTGCCGGCCTGCTCGGGCCGGGGCCGTGGGGCTGCTGCGGACCCCGGACACACGCAGCCCCTGGGGCGGCCGCCCCTCTTCCAGCTGTGGCCCCTCCCCGGGCTGAGAGGTGCCCACCTGAGCTGCCCGCACTGGGCCTGGGCAGGGAGGGCCTCGCTCAGCAGGGCCCTCAGGCTGGACAGGCTGGCTCCGCACGGGGCCTCCAGGGCCAGGGTAAAGGCACATTTCACCGTGACAGCCACCGAGCCCTTGCGGTCCCCTGCGGCCACTCCCTGGGCCGGGCAGAAAGGTGGCGGGTCTCTGAAGCCCTAGATCTTCATGGCCACGGGGGGCTTTGGGCCCAGGGTGGGGGCAGGGGGTGCGGTCAGGTCAGGACTGGGAGGGTGGGAAAGGCTGGGACCCCCGGGGCCACTCAGAGGGACAGGGCCTGGTCTTGGGGCCCCCTCATTTCTGGGGAGTAAGGACCTCTTACCCCAGCACCCATGGGGTCTGCGGAGGGCTCAGGGTCTGGCTGCCCAGCTGCCAGCTGCCCTGCCAAGGGGGACAGAGCAGGGGCTCAGCAGGTCCTCACCCCCGAAGGGCAGCGTTTTGGAGGGGCTGCCAGAACGCCCCGCCCACAGGGAGGCCTGAGGCTGCCGGCTCCCTTGTCGGGGACCAGAGAGCCTGCTCTCAACACCCCTCCCCCCCAGCCTGCTCCCACCCAGCACAGTGGGCGGGGTGCCCTTACCTACAGGAGCCTGCTGGCCAGCCTGCTCCGGGTGGGGTCTCTGCGAGGGAAGCCACGGTGGGGCCACGGTGGGGCCCGGGGTGGTGGGAGCCTCGGGGAGCCGGTGGCAGTGACTCCCTTCCCTGGGGTCTCTGACACACTGAATGGGGAACCCCCTCCTTCCCGCGGGGCAGGAAGTGAGGCCCACGCCCTCCCTCTTCAGCCAAACCCCAGCGCCTGGGGCTGACCCGCGGCCAGGAGGGCAGGCAGGGAGACGGGGCCTGACTGAGGCGGGGATGGCCCACTGCTGGGGGGGGCGGGCTGCAGGCCAGGCCCCGGAGCGCCTGTCAGGGACGGGTGAGGAGGCTGCCCGCCCTGCCTGAGACCCTTGCAGTGCCTGGCGGTGGCTGCTGGTCCCCGGGCTCAGCCTGGAGTGGGGGGGTCCTCCCGGTACTGCGGCCCCTGTCCCCCTCCACCCGGCCCACTTACCTGCTCACCCTCGGAGACACGCGCACGGTGCTCAGCCGGCCCTGCCCGGCCAGATCCGACCTCCGAGACTGCGCTGGGGGGTGTCCCGGGGCCGAGGGGCGTGCCGGCTCCGCAGGGGCCTGTGTCTTTGGCCCTGGGGGGAGGGCGCCCCATCCTCAGGGCCCACTTCCCCCTGGCGCAGCCCACCGGCTGCCCCCCCAGTCAAGGGCTCTACAAAAGGTGGGCCTCAGGGGAGCCCTGAGTACAGAGGCGTGGGGGTGGGCAGTGAGGGGCCTGCCCCCCACCCTGTGTGGCCCCGAACGCCTCCAGTGGCAGTGGCCCCCTCTCCAAGGCCCAGGTGTGGCAGTGGGGCTGCTGCTCGGGGCAGACATGGCCCAGCCTGCGCCCCACCCCGGGCGCCTCACGCCACCCTGCCTTGCTGCCTGGAGCCCACCGGGGCCTGAGCGGTGGTCCGAGGGGAGCGGCAGGAGAGAGGGCGCCCTGGGCCTCTGCACACACGGGGCCACGGGAAGGGCTGAGGGCCTGGACCCCCTGGCTCCAGGGGCTGTGGCCGGTTTCCTGCTGGAAAGGGGACGTGGCGGTCCCAGCCTGTGGCCGGGAGTGGCTACGCCGGGTGTGCGGGCCCCGCCGCCCCGACCGGGGAAGCAAGCACGCGGAGGGGCAGCACCGTTTCCTACCTCGGGCCCCCCCTGGGCCTGGCTCCCCCACCCTGGTCTGGAACCTGCGGGCACAGAGCGACATTCAGCTCGGTGCCCTGACGCCCCTGGGTGAGGGGCGGGGTGGGGGGCCTGGCCGTGCTTCCCCAGGCAAGACCGTGTGGTGTCCACAGGCTGCCCCACAGGAGAGACGGGACAGCCGCCGACCCCCCCCCCCCCCGCCAGTGCCCAATCAGAGGGAGGCTGGGGAGTCCAGGGAGGGCGCAGAGCAGGCTCGGCCTCTCCCCACCTCCACAGGGGCGTCACAGCGCTCTGACCCCCAAGACCCCAGGCAAAGAGGCCGGGCTGAGGGGAGGGAGGTGTCCACCCACCTGGGGCTGCTGAAGCCCAGCGCCAGAGGCCACCACCACCTGGTGAGGGACAGCAGAGGGACAGCCGGGTCAGAGGTGCCCAACCACACCCCCAGGGGCCCCGCGGTGTCTGCTCCCCAACCCTGGGTGCCTGCCTGCACCCCACACCTCCCGTCTGCTGGGCGGGGCCACCCCGGCCCGAGGCCACCACACCACCCAGGGGCCGGCCAGGTGGAGAGACACTCTGGGCAGAGGAAGGCTCATTGTTTTAACTGATTTTCATGCTGCAGATTTTAAAATAGTTTTGCCCCTTAGAAAGTCTTCTACTGTGAAAAGTAGACTCGAATGTGGTAGGGTAATGCCACCCAGAGCCCCCGCTCCGCCCAGCAGACCAGCCTCCGCCAGGGGACACAGCAAAGGGTCTCGGTGTCCGTGACTCCTGCTCTCACCCGGGGCCGCACACAGCTGCACACCACATGCTGGCCCTCCGTGGCTGGGGGCGTCCGGCTGGCCCAAGGCCACCGACCCCAAACCAAAGGGACTTTTGCTCTGAGCACACGGGGGCCCACTTGCCCACCTGCGCCCCGCCCTTGGGGACAGGCCGCTCCCCAGTGTCCTGTGATGGTGGTGCTGTCGGCCTGGCCCAAGTGGGCGCGATGCGGCCAGGCCGGCCCAGCGCGGCCGCCCCTGCCCTCGCACTCGGTGGGGGCTGCTGGGGCCGGCAGAGCCTGGAGGCAGCGGCACACAGGACAACACCTGGGGCCCCTGCTCTGCCCCCTGGTCTCGAGGCCCCAGGTCTGTAGGCCCCATTTGGACTCGTGCCCCCAGCCAGCCCTGTGCCCACCGTCCACCCACCAGGGCCTGTGCGGGACGTGCACCAGACCCCACCCACCCCTGAGAGCCCAGCACGGGCCTGGCCGCCTGCCCGTCTCTGGCCGCTGGGCCCTCTGGCCCCCGAGGGCCTGCGGCCTGAGGAGCAAGAAGCCGCCCCCTTACCTTGGCCTTGCCCAGGAAGTCCATGGGCCTCAGGTGCTCCAGGTAGCGCCGGGGGGGCCGGAAGACCTCGCCCCTGGGCACGCTCCGAGGCTGCAGGGTACCCTGTTCCTGGAGGGAGGCCCGGCCCATGCCGACCCCGCGTCTGGCCGCCCGCACCTGCCATAGCCCCTGCGCTCCAGAGCAGACAGCGTCACTGGGGGTCCCCACCCTCTCCCCACGGGCCGTGGAGCACCCTTGCCCAGCCGCCACACCTGGGCACACGGGCCACCTGCCCCTGGACGTGTCTTCGTCTCACGTAGGTGGGCCTGTGGGGGTCTGTGTGTGTGGGCGCTGGGCCCCCTGAGTGGCTCTGGGTCAGAGCAGGAGCCCATGGGCAGCGGCCGGCCTGGTCTTCCTCTCCTGCCCCTCACCTGCACTCGGGCCAGGGCCGCGTCCAGGTCACGGCGGGCGCCTTCGGGCCCCTTGGAGACAGCGTCCTCCAGGCTGCGGGCCGCCTCAGCCCAGAGTCCCAGCCGGCACTGCGCTGCCGCCACGTTGAACAGCACCTGGGCCCAGGTGCGGGTGGGCCGTGGCCAGGGCCCCCCCCGCGTCCCATAGCTTCCAGGGCTCTTCCAGAGGCCCCGCTGTGCAGAGCTGGCCTGGCTCAGAGGATCGTGCCCTGGGATGCCCCCACCCCGAGGTCCATAGCTCTGGCCCATCTCCCATCTCTGGGGTGCCCTCTGGCCTCTCTCACCCCCATTCTGCGCCTGGCCGGTCCCCTCCATGGCCCCTTCCTCCCTGCATTGCCCCCCACCGGTCTGGGTGTGGCCCTTCTCTGTCCTGTCCCCCCTCCCAGGTGAAAGGACATCTGGCGGACACGTGGGGTTGGGTTACGGCTGTTGGCAGCAGGGACCAGCCAGGGGCAGTGGGCCCGGAGGAGGCGGCCTGCAGAAGAGGAGTCAGGGTCCCTGTGGCTCGCCAGGGTTACCACGCTCCTGGAGCCAGCCGGCCACCCCCTAGGGACGCCGCAACGGGGCCCAGTGGGAGTCACCTGCGTTGCTCAGTGCCCTGGGCTGGGGGACACAGGGGGTCTGTGGACCCACGCCTGATGGACCTTCCTCCACGGTTCCCAGGGGCCTCCACAACGGCGTGCTTCTGGGTCCCCGGGAGTATTTGGGGGTCCTTCCCAGTGCCCCTCCCCCAGTGCCGACACTGTCGCTTAGCCAGGCCGCCTTCTCTCACCCCCCTCTCCTGGCTGGAAGCGATTCTGGCGTCCATACCCCACCAGGACCTAGGACCCAGCCTCCTTGGGGTGGGGGAGTAACCAGCGGGGGCTGGGGGGCACCCTGGCCAGAGGGAGCCTCTGTCCACACAGCCTCACCTGGGACAGTAACAGACAACAGGACCCAGAGGAGGGGGTTTGCAGGAACCAAGGACCTCGAGGGACCACTCAGGCCACCCACCCCTGGACAGCACCCCCGGAGGCACCCCTGGCCTACCTCCCAGGCCTGCAGCTTGAAGCGCAGGCCCAGCTGTGCGTAGTCGATGGCCGTGTTCCCCCGCAGCCGGGCCAGGGCCACCTGGAAGTCGGACAGGGCCTCCTGGGACCTGCAGGCAGCCGGTGGCCGGGGGCCCTCAGTAAGGAAAGGGGCCCAGCTCCATCCCCACATCCCCCCCTACCCCGGGCTCCAGGGACACCTGCTGGGGGCAGTGGCAATTACTCAAGTCCCCACGAAGCTCTTGAGGGGTCAGTGCACAGATGTGGCTACTCCTGGAGCATGGGGTGGTGCCCAGCTCTGCATTCTGGGCGTCTCCCTCCCCTGGCCCTGTCTGCACCCACACCCCCATTTGGTGTCCCAGCTGTGCCCTGGCCAGTTCCCTCCTGCTCCTCGAGCCCCCCACTCCCTGCTGCAAGGTCCCCTGCCCACCATTCACTCCCCCTCAGAGAGGCTCCGGGCTGAGCCACGTGCCCAGCATGGGGCCCCCTGTGGGGGTCGTCCTGGGGGCCAGGCTTGTCTCCAAGAAGGCAGCAGTGCAGAGACAAGGAGAGCAGGGCGGACCCTGAGCCCCTCTGCACTCGGTCCCCACCGCAGACCATGTGGTGAGGAGCAAAGGAGGGGACGCCTGCAGCGTGCACACCCCGCAGAGACGAGGGACCATGGGGCTCTGCCCGCGTCCCACTCCCAGCCCGGAGGAGGTGGCCCGCAGGAGAGGGGGAGCCAGGGGCCCCGTGCTCACCTCTCCAGCTGGAAGTTGGCCACTCCACGCTGGAAGAAGCCGACGGCCAGGTACACATCCTTGGCCACTGCTCGGTCAAACGCCTGGGAACAAACGTGCCCACGGAATGCCGAGAGCACCAAGGTCTGCAACCCCTCCCCCCAGGTCACAGACACAGTCCAGATGCATGACCAGCAACGGGGCCGAGGAATTCTGTGGGCCCCGTGAAAGTGCCTTGTGCCAGCCCAGGGCCCTCAGAGCTCGTGCGTGGGCGCACAGGGCCATCGGGGCCCCCCACTGCCATAGCCCAAACCAGCCGAGCCCCAAGGGCCCTCAAGGGGCTCACAGTGCAGCGAGGTGGTGTCACAAACCACTGTGCTTGCCACGAGGACAAGGAGAGAGGACGAGGGACAGTCCCCCACACTGATGCCAGCTGCCTCGGGGGGACGCCGTTATGTAAGACTTTTGTCTTTTGTAGATCCTATTTTTGGCGGCTCGTACACAGTGACACACTTCTCATCCAGCAGAGTGAGGAAGAACAGCAGCACAGCTCCTCCCGAAACCGCACTCAGAAACGCCGCCATCTGTCCCTTCCAGGGGACGGAGGCCGCAGAGGGGGTGTGGCGGCCATACGCTACCAGGTCTACCCGTGCCGGGGGCTTGCTGGACAGGACCTGACCCCAGCTCGGAGGTTCCGTGTGCTGGCCGCTCGGGGCCAGCACCACCTGTGTGTCTGCTGTCCCGCCCGCCCCCTCACCTCTGCGGCAGCCAGCTCAAGGCTCCCGTGGAGCCCGGAGAGCACAGCCCGGCCTCCGCACGCCTCTCCTCGCCCTGTGCTGCTCCCCCCAAAAAACAATGATTAATGGCAGCTGTTCCACTGCTTTTAAACATCTCAAATTTCCAACAAATGTGCTCTTCAACTGTGACTTCATTGCCTCGACTTTAGACAGCACGAGACTCCTCCTCCTTGGGGCAGGGGAGAACCGATGGGGTGCCCCCTCTCCCTGGGGGGTGAGTCACAGCTACGCAGCTGTGATGGCTGGACGGCCCGACGCCCGCGGTTGCTGCCGAGCCACCTGGTGTCCCCTGATCGGACGCCCTCCCTCGGACGGCAAGTAAACAGAAAAGGCTGCTGAGCATCATGGTTCGCACGGAAGGTCAGAAACAGCGGCAGCCCCCAGTGCCTTCTGGTGGAGGAGTTTGGGGGACACGGACATGGATGTCACCTCCCTCTCTTCACGTGTGCCGTTTCCATCGACCACGTGAGGGACCGAGGAACCAGGCTCTTTCCAGAGGTTGGGGCCTGTGTGCTGCGGGGGTTGGGGGGTGACACCAAGCCTTAAAGGGCAGAGAGTGGCTCCTGCTGCCCCCTGGGCGGAGCCAGACGGGCAGGCGCTGTGCATCCTGCTCCCCAGGTGCTATTCTGAGGTGCAGGTCGGGAGACGGGGGAGCCCTCACGTCTGGGCTGTGGGTGCAGGCCTGTCTCCTCGCCATCACCACAGGCATCTGCTGAGGCCCCCTGCACCAAACCCTACACCTCCAGGGACAGGTAAGCCCCTTCCCCACCAGAGCCAGCCTCGAGCTTGTTTCCTGGCATGTCAGCGCCTCTGCGAGAGCACCTGAACCAGGTGTGTTAGCGCCTCTGCGTGAGCACCTGAGCTAGTGTCGCACCTGGCCTTTCCAGGTGACCATACAGTCACCGCACAGGGGAGGCAGTAGGAACCCCTGCGCCCCATGGTGGCCCTGACTCCACCAGCTCAGGACGAGGGTCCCTCGACCACAGAGCTCTCTGCTGCCTTAGGTGTTCACTGAGGCAGAACGCTGGATGGACTTCCCCAGGTGACCCGCGGAGAGGCGGGGCTTGTCCCTGCAGCTGGGTCTTCATCACACTGCTCACCGGCCAGGCGCGCGGTAAGGCCCCCAGTGCCAGAGAACAGCCTCCCCCGGAGGCGGAGTCTCCGCGACTAACCCTGGGGCTCCCTGGCTCACCCGCAGCGCGGCCTCTGGGTCCCCGGCCAGCAGGTGCACGCAGCCCACGTTGAAGCACATTTTCGCCGGCTGCCCCGGGACGCCCGAGAAGAGGCGCAGGGCGCAGTCCCAGTCCCCGCGCGCCACAGCCTGCACGCCCTGCTGCCAGTCGAACACCAGGTCCCTGAGCCAGGGCATGGCGCCGTCAGCACCTGTCCGGCCGCTGCGGAAGTCGTTGCTTCCGGGCAGGTGGCGGGATGGTGTCCCTTGAGGGGTCCGGTGGGATGACTGGGGCACCGAGGACCGCGGAGCAGGGACGTCTGGATCCGGAGGTGGGCTAGGACTGTGGCGCGCCCTCAAGGCCAGGGGGGATCGGGGCGGAGGACCGCTGGGCACTAGTACGCAAGAGGGGTGTCTGTGAGCGCCAGGTGAGACACGCCCCCTGCAGTCCTTGGCGCCCCCTGGCGGTAGAGCAGCCCCACCGCGCCAGCCCCACCCACCGACGTGGCCCCGCCCTCCGGTACCTGGCCCCGCCCCTCGGTGCCAGTCCCGCCCCGGCAGGACCACGCCCCCGCCCGCGGGCCAGCCCCTCCGGGTCCAGCCACGCCCCCTTTCTGTCAGCTCCGCCGCGGACCGCCCTTTTCGGTTTCAGTCCCGCGCCCCGGACTCGCGCCGAAAAGCTCCGAAAAGCCCCGAGCGCTCGTGCTTCCCCGCCAGCCGCCCCGAGCCCGCCCGTCCGCTTCGGCCTGGGTGCCCCAGGGAAAGCCGTCCGGGTCCGCTGCCGCCGCTGCTGCCGCGGCTGGGCCAAGGTTCCGGGCGGGTGCCGCGGGCTCAGGTGAGCGACCCCCGGAGTGCGGGACCAGGTCGGGCGGGCTCGGGGGCCGCTGGGGCGCAGGAGGCAGGACCGCGCCGAGGGGCTGCGGTGGGCAGGGGCGCAGCCCGGAGCCCTTTCCTGGCCGCCGACGCCCCCCTGCCCTCCCGCCCACGGGCCGAGACTGACAGGCGCGGAGCCCTGGTCCCGCGGCTCTGCGGACGGGGCTGCGCGTGGAGCAGGTCCCGGGCCGCACACGGTCCCCACGCCGGCGGCCAGTGCGGCAGAGGATCGCCAGTGGGAGGGAACTGGGGGCGGGCCGGCCCGTGCCGGGAGCCCGACGTAAACCCGCCGCCGGGGGGAGGCCCCTGGGCTCTCCCGGGGAAGCAGGCGGTGACAGCGACGCAGCCACACTTTTGGGTCCCAGCGAGCGAGCAGGCGGCTCCCCTGCGGCTGGGTTGTCCCCAAACATAGTGGTGGGCAGTGGGCCCTTCCGACCTTGAAACTAAGTAAAAGTTATTTTACCAGCAAAATAGACTTATGTGGGAACAGCAAAGAACTGCTATCCAGGACAAGCAAGCTGGAGCAAAGGCAGCCGGACGAAAGCGAAGCATATTATTTTATGCAGAAAAAGGGGGAAGTTGGGAGAGGTCGTCTCCAGCGGAAGTCCCCTGGAGGAAAGCTAGGGGCCAGGGAGGTGCCGGGCTCCGGCGCGCCGCGCGCGCGGCAGCGGGCTTCGTGCACAGCCCGCTGGGGCCGGTGGCTGGTGATTCCGTCCCGGGAGGCGGTCGACAGCGCCCCCTCCTGCCCGACTCCGCGTGAAATGCGGTTTATTTCGTTTCCTAGTCCAGGAGGTGGGTTCCCCACAAAGGCACTGCAACGCCTGCACCCAGAGGGGGCGTCTCATGGATTTTAAGGAATCAGCTCAAGCAGTTGGGGGGGCTACAGAACCCCCGAAGCACTGATGCTGAGACTCAAGGCCAAGGCCTCCTGGAGCCTGAGGTCCCTCCTCCCTTGGAACCTCGGTTGTTATAAGGCCGACTGGTTGCTGAGGCCTGCCCGCCTCATGGAGGGGGAGCTGGGCACTGTCTGGATTCTGAAACTTACTTTCACAGCAGCTTGGGACAGTGTTTGACCCCCTCTCTCCGGGCACCATGGCCTCACCAGGCTGACACATAAAAAAAAAATCACCCACCACAGCCCCCAGCCCCAGAAATGCCCCTGTGGATGGCAGTGCCCTTTTCCCTGCGCCGCAGACCATCGGGACCTCCAGGGTCCAGGGAGGCTTGTGTCCCGGACAGCTGCTGGAGTCCAGAGCTCAGCTGTCACTCAGAGAGAGGCCTGGCCCTCCTTCCCCGGCTGGGCCTGTAGGGCAGGTGGGCTGTGGCCCCGGAGCCACTCTGCCCAGCCGTAGCTGTGTCTCCTCCACTGCGACCCTGGGCCAGCTGAGACCTCGGGGTCCTCGCCTGTGGGAGGGATGACGAGTGCCTGCCCGGGAGGGAGGGCTGTCATGGGAGGTGACAGGGGAGCGGCCTCTGAGGTGCACGCTGGGCACTGGGCCGCCGCTCTGCTCCCTGCACGCGCTCAGGCCCCTGCCCACCGAGGCTCCGCTCACTCCCCGCGCAGACTGAGTGCCCCAGGCGCCTGTCCTTCCCGTCTTCCCCAAAACTGGGCCACACCCCCCACACCCCGTCCTCCCTGGTCTCCCAGCAGTGTCTGCTCAGGGTCGCTGTCCTGTCTCAGGGTTCACAGCCTCTAAGGCCAGACCTCCTCCAACTGTGTGCTCCCCTGTTTGCTCTCACGGTCCCACCATCCCACCCAAGGGTCTTCATTGCCAACTGCTGCAGCCCCCACACCCTCCACCCGATGACCTCTCACCTGCTGGGGCCTCCTCTTCCCTCTTGTGGGCAGGAGGAGCCCGGCTGCGCTGACCTATCTGTTCTGTCTCGGTCCTTCTTGACCAGGAGCCTCAGGGGACACAGGCAGGTTCCGTCTGCCTGTGGGCTCCCCCCGTAGCTGGGGTCCTTCAGGCCTGGTCTCCCGGGCCCTAGCCCCACCCGTCCGTCTCCAGCCCAGGTCCAGGCTACCTGCTTCCCAGAGATGGAAGCAGCGGAAGGGGTCCCCGAGCATCTGCACCCACAGATCTGTCGCCCTGGGATCTGGGGCTAGTTCCAGAGCAGAGATGCCAGTCCAGCGAGCAGGAAGTGGATGTTTGGAAACTGACTGTAGCCCCACTCAAGGAAGGTGGGGTTTTTTTGTCTAAAACAATGACACTTTCCGAGAAAAAATAAAATGCCACGTAAGAGTTTTCTCTCGGGAAATAAAAGTAGCCTCATGACGCTAGGCTCCCAAGATCAGCGTCCAGACACCGGGCACACCCTGGTGTGTGCCAGCCTGGGCGGCCCAGAGCCGGGGTGCCCCTGCAGTGAGCTTGGGGGTCCTCGTGGCAGGCCTACCTCCGAGGTCTGGCAGGGCAGCCAAGGCTGTCCGGGCACCCCCACACCCTCAAGACCACAGAGGTGGGCACGGCACAGCCTGCCCATCAGGGTCCCCCCTCCCTTCTGTGTGGACCCCGGAGCCTGAGTGTCTCTCTCCTCTAGTTCCGGATGCCTCGAGCTGCCTGCTGCCTCCCCCAGCCCGGCCTGCTCTGAGGATGGACCCTGGACACACCGCTGCTGCTGCTGCTGCTGCTGCTGCTGGAGACCCCGCCCCTGCTGGAGACCCCGCCCCTGCTGGAGACCCCGCCCCTGCTGGAGACCCTGCTGCTGCTGCTGCTGCTGGAGACCCCACTGATACTGCTGCTGCTGGAGACCCCACCCCTGCTGGAGACCCCGCCCCTGCTGGAGACCCCGCCCCTGCTGGAGACCCCGCCCCTGCTGGAGACCCCGCCCCCGCTGGAGATCCTACTGGTGGTGAGTGCTATTCTGTGGGTGAGCCTGTGGCCCCTGTGGCCCTGATTCCCACTGGGCTGCAGGTGGCTGGACTGGGTGTGGCGTGTACAGGGAGCATGCCTGGGGAGAGTGTGCATGTGTGCGGTCTGTGCACAGGGCGTGTGTTGGGGTGCGGGGTTGCAGGTGCGTGTGCAGACCGTGTAGCTTCTTGTGCCCAGGGTACACGCGGATGCGCTGGGCGGGGACCCCAGGTGGGAGCGTCCGGGAGCTGCCGTTCTGGGTGGGGCACCTGTGCTGAGCCCCTTGGTTGATCCTGTCCTCGTCTGTGGATTCCCTGCGGCTTTCCTCATCATTTGTCATTTTGTCGGTGACCCACGATGCTTTTGGTTTTATTTTTTTAAAGATTTTATTTATTTATTTTCGGGGGGGGAGAAAGAGAGGGGAGAGAAACATCAGTGTGTGGTTGCCTCTCCTGCGCCCCCCAGTGGAGACCTGGCCTGCAATGCAGGCATGTGCCCCGACTGGGAATTGAACAGGCGACCCTTTGGTTCACAGTCCAGCGCTCAATCCACTGAGCCACACCAGCCAGGTCTGTTTTTATTTTTAAACACATCTTTGGGCAGCAATTTTAGATCCACAGCAAAAGTAAGGAAGTGCAGAGATTTCCCGTAGGCGCCCGCACGCCGGCCGCACCCCGACAGCCTCCCCCACACCAGCCCCTCCGGGCGGCCTGCGTGCTCCAACCGGAAGCCTGTTGCCGACTGAAGCGGCATCGACTCGGGTGTCCCATCCCCAGAAACGGTTTCTTCGGGAAAAAGAGAGGGTTGCGTGCAGATGTTGGGGTGGGGGACCAGGGCGGAGGGGCGCCCACAGGAGGAAGGGGGCCAGGACCTCGAGCTCGGCCACAGACAGCCGCCGCGGGGCCTCGCCACCCCTGGGCCCTCCGGCCGGCCGTGTCCCCTCGGCTGTGTCTGCAGCCCGTCAGCCCCTGTCATGGGCGACAGGTCGGCGCCCCCAGGCCCACGGCGGACAACCAGGGTCACGCGTGGTGCGTGCATTCTCTGTGTCTGGACAGAGGTCTGGTGATGCGTGTCCACTCTCCCAGCCTCACGCGGGTCCCTCCACCGCCCGGAAGCCCCCCGAGTCCCAGCTGTCCGTCCCCCGTCCCGGCCCTGGGCCTTCTCGCTGCCTCCGCGGTCCGGCCTGTCCCAGAAGGTCGCAGAGCTGGGGTCGCACGGGGTGTGGCCGTGCCAGTGCGGCTGCTGTCCCTCGGCCACCTGCACGCCGGGCCCCGCGAGGTCTCTCCAAGGACCGTGCGTGTCCTTGGACCCGGGGGCCGTCCCAGGTCTGCACAGGCCCAGGGTACTCGCCACCAGAGCCGCCCAGTCTCCGGCCGCCCCTCCCGGTTCCTGCCTCTCGGCGACCACTCGGGGTTCTGTGTTTCGGGGGGTGCCTGTGGCTGCCTCCTGTCGGGTCAGGGAGGCTCTCCCCTCTCAGTGTTTCTCAAACGGGGGCGGCAGCTCACGTGTGAGCTCGGTGTCCCCGACCTGCTGCGAGGACGCCCCGTCCCCTGGTCCCCAGACGAGTCACAGTGACAGACGCCCAGCTGTTCACTCAGTGTCCAGACCCCCCTGCGAGCCCCTCCTTCTCCCACACTGTAGGTTGAAGGTCAGAGGTCACCAGGGGTCAGAGGTCGGCCGTCTAGCCCCCTGGTGTCTTGTCTGGGTCCTGGTGGCTTCCCTGCAGGCTGGGCTGGGCTGTCCCCCACCTGGGGCCTCCCCACCGCGTCCCGTCTGCTGCAGGGACCTGGCACGTGGCTGTCGACCCCTCAGTTCTTGGAGGGATTTGCTGGCCCCCGATCCCCAGATCTGAGTGGGGAAGTCCATTAGGAACCTCCCCTCTCCCGTGCAGGTCCTGACTCTGGCCCCTGACCCCACCATGTGGGGGTCCGGCTGGGCCTGGGTCAGCACCAGGGTCTCTTGCATCTTCCACCTCCCTGAGGGGCCAAGGGCGGATCACGGGTGGGGCGGGGGTGGCAGAGGAGGATGGCGAGGCCGGCAGGACTGTGCTGAGGCACAGAGGGTGGGAGGCCTCAGGGTGGGGCTGCGAGGTGGGGTGGGGGCAGGGCAGGCCCTCTGAGGCAGCCAAGGGTGCTGGTGGCTGTGGGAGACTCAGAGCCGGGTGCCTGGGCCCCTGGCCTCACAGGTGGCAGCAGCCTTTCCAGACCAGCTGACCCTCCTCGGTATTGACCTTGGACCTGGTCCAGGGCACTGTCCTCATCCACCCCGGGGGTGCCCCCCGACCTCCACTGGGCCCGGTGTCCTGGCAGGCTTCTCCCCGGGCCAGCACTGGGATTCTGAGGTCCCAGGCCGTGGGTGGCCACCACAGGACAGGCCTGGGGAAGGGACCGTGGAGTTCTGGCTGGAGAGGACCCGGGAGGCCTGGGCACAGGGTGGCGTCTCTGCTGAGCCCGGCGTCGGTGGCCATGGCCCCTGGGCTCTGCGTGGCCCAGCCTGCCACACAGCTCTTCGTGGCCCTGTCTGCCGCCCCCCCCCCCCAGGCTGGGACGTGCGTGTGTTCCTGCGGACCCTGCAGGCTCTGTGGACCGCGCAGGAGCTGCAGCAGGTAAGCCGGGGGCCCTGGGTGCTGGCCTTGGACCTCTGTGGGCAATCCCATTTGGGCGTCCTGGTGGACACAGGCTCCAGAGTTCTGGAGCGGGTGGGAGGGGCCACCACCAGCTTCTGCCCACAGCAGCGGACCTGGTGGGCTGGGGCCCCCTGCGCGCTGGGCCGGGCGGGGCCCCCACTGGCCACATGGAGGGAGGGCCTTGTCCACAGCAGCCTCTCCCAGGGCGGGCGGTTGCACGGCGTATCTGGCCGTGGGGACCCAGGAGCGTCCAGCAGGAGCCCTGCGGCAGCTACATCCTGGGCCGTGTCCCATCCATCGTGGCCTTGCCTTGTGGGCCCGAGGGGGAGGCGGTCAGGGGGGCGCTCTCCAGAGCTGGCCTGAGGTTCAAGCCGGCAGACGGCCCCGCCCACCGTCCCCGTCCTCGGAGCACCAGCCCTGGGTCCCGAGCCTGCCGCCAGGCAGCCAGGCCGCAGGCCGGTGGACGGGGCGTTGCCCCCGTCTGCCCTGGTCTCTGTGGGGCCGGCAGGCTCTCCGGGACCGCCAGCGTGCACAGAGCTGCCACCCGGCCCGGGGACGGGAGCGAGCAGGACCTCAGTGGGGCAGGAGATGCCGTGCCGGCCGGATGCCGCCTGGTGGTTGGTCACCCTCCTGCCTCGTGACCTGCTCCCTGCGAGGTTGGTCAGCGGGGACCGGGCTGGCAGGAGGGTCCGGGTGACACGAGGCTCTGTGTCCCTGCAGCTCAAAGCAGAGGCCTGGCGCGGCTTCACTGCCCTGGACGACCCTCGGGCCGGCCTCCTGGACCTGCTGGAGGGCAGCAGGGCCTGGCGGGGGAGGGGCCCCACCCTGGAGGCCTGGGTCACCCTGGAGCTGGAGTGCTGGCTGCAGGCCCGGCCCCCCCCAGGGCCTACCCAGGTGAGCCCCACCCGCAGCCCCGCCGGTCCGGCCCCCTCCCACCCTGCTCGTCTCGGCGCCGTGGGCACCACGCGCCTCAGCCCCCAGGGTTGCCCGTGGTGCTGGGGGTTGTGCACTTGGCCTCAGGACTGGCTACTGCACCTCAGCCTGTGGGCTTGAGCCCCGGCCTCCTGAGAGCCACACGTGTCCCTCGCCGGTGTCCCCCACCCTCCGGGCCTCCCCTGCCCAACTCCAGGCCCGTGGCCACAGGACGCCACCGCCAGCTGAGACGGGGTCTTGGGACTTCCAGGGCGACCCAGGGCGGGAGCAGCTGCAGGCCCGTGCGCTCAGGGTCCTGGCCGAGAGCCCCCCCGGCCTCGTGGAGCCCCTGGTCAGCATCTTCCAGCTGCGGGCCGAGGGCCCAGGCCCCCTGCTGGCCCACATCCACCAGCTCCACCAGGAGGGCAAGTTCAAGGAAGTGAGTGGGAGCTCCTGGCCTCGGGGGGCCCCCTTCCGGGGCGGGGGTGAGGTGGGCCCAGGGACACTCCTTCTGATCCTCAGGTTGTGGCTCCTGTCTGCTTGTGGGGCCCATGGGGGGACTGAGAGGGGGCTGGGCCCCCCGGGTCCAAGTGGCAGTATCCTCGTCGCCTCTCCGCTGCGGGGGGCTGCCGGGGACCCCGGGGACCAGCCACCCAGGGAACCAGCTCAGGACCACCTCTGAGGTCGGGGTCCCGGGAGCCCCCCGTGCTGGGTCTGGGTCTACCCCATAGCACCCACAGCCTTCCTCCCGAGGTGCCACTGGGCTCTCCCTCTATGTCGGTGGCACAGGGGCACCCCGGCCATGGCCAGAAAGCTGTGTGCCAAAGCCACCTCCCCAGGACGCCCGGCTCAGCCTCCTGTGCTAGGCCCTGGCAACACTCTCGGGACTCGGAGGAGCAGGGCCGTGGCAGCGTCCCCCCAAGAGCCCGGGCACTGTGTCTGCGCCTCCCCGGCTCTGTCGGGGGGCCCTGCCTGGGGGCCGGGGGCCACGCTCTGGGTGGCGGTGTCTCCTCCGGCACGTTCGCGTGGACCAGGTGAGGCCAGCGGTGGCGCCTCCGTGAGGGACTGACTCCTCGCGGGTCCCGTGGGCTCCCAGCCGCCACGGGGCTCCCAGCCGCCACGGGGCTCGGGCAGGACCCACCCCCGCCCCGCGCCAGCAGACCGGGCCAGCCCCTCGGCACCACACCCCTGTTTTTGTGGAAGCTCGGCAGGGCTCAGACCGCCGGTCAGGACAGTGGGAGCCGAGCATTTGGGTGCCCGAGAGTGGGGTCACTCTGCCCACTTGCCAGGGGGCGGTGGGAGCCGGGGCCGAGCAGCTGGGGGGTCTCTGGGTCAGAACTGAGGCCTTGCCGTCCCGGGGCGTCTGCGGGGTCTCCTTTGTGAGCAAGGCCACCCCCATCTGGGCCCTGAGGAGCCTGTGGGGGGGACGGTGGAGCCCGGAATCGGGGCTCGGGGGGCGCAGGGCAGCCCCAAGGCTTCTCCACGTGGTGACATGTGACCATCACAGGGGGCGCAGGAGGGGTAGGTCTGCAGGGGTGGGGACTCCCATGGAGCGAGGCGCCCAGCGTCCAGGCTCAGTCCAGCTGGCCACACCCGTGGCCTCCTGGGGCCCAGCCCGAGCCGGGGCAGAGCTCTCGGGGCTGGCCAGGCACCGAGGCCCCCCGTGGGCCCCCCGTGGGCCCTGCCCCCCGAGAGCTGCACAGGTGTCGGAGGTCCTCTCCCGGGCCGGCGAGGAGCCGCCGCAGGGGGGCTCCCGGTCTCGGAGGGGTGGGCCCTGGGCGGGCCACCGGCCACCGGCCGGCCCCGGCTGTCGCCTGGCGGCGGGTGGGCGGCGCCGTGACACGGAGATGGCTGCGAGGGGACAGTGAGGGGCCGGGCTCCTGCTCACAGGGCGCGAGGCCGGTCTGGGCGGGCCGAACGGGTGGCTGTGCCCTCGGAGGACGCAGGACGCGGGAGGGCGGCCGGCACGCCTCGTCTCCTGTTACACTCGGGCCTTTCGGGGGCGTCTGGGGCCCCGCGTGCGCCTGCCCTGCGCCGCCAGGCGGGGTCCCGGCACAAAGGGGGCCTTGTCCCGCACGGCCCCTGCTGCGCAGAGGGGCCGTTGTCCCGCGCGGGCCGCCCGGCAGGCGGTGCATGCTCCAGTGCCCGCGCCCAGCCGCACGCAGGCCTGCGCCCGCTCCGCGGCCCCGCCGGCCGGTGCAGCCCGCGGCTTCGTGTCCAGGCAGCGGCTGGCGGGATGAATGCCTGCTTTTGTCTGCTCGGCTATTTTATTACATTTTTTAAACAGCTTATCAAGGTAAAAAGATAGCTTTGCTTTAAAAAGGGGGGGCGGGGTGCCTTGGCTGCGGGCCCAGCCAAGCCGCGGAGGTGGGAGGCAGGCCGCGCTGGGGTCCGGGGCCGTGGGGGCAGGCGGCGCCTGGGCTGTGGACCCTCCTCCCACAGCCACCGCCCGGCCCCTCCGGGTTTTCCTGCTTGTTTCCCCGGAGCAGCTGCTCTGGGGCCCGGCCACTGGGCAGCCCGGCGTCACCCCTCCTGGGGGCCAGTGCTCGTCCTCCCGTGGGGGGTCAGGGAGGCCTGCAAGGTGCCAGCCCGGGGCGGTTTCCTTTTTCGGGACCTGGGGCCCTTCCCACCAGCTGTGCCTGCTCCGGACCTGGGTCTGAGGCCAGCCATAGGTGGCTGGGCTGGCAGGTGACCTCCGACACCTGCTGGGGCTCCCAGGTGACTAGGCATCGGGCAGCTGTGGTCCCCTCAGCAGAAGCTCAGACTGAGAAGCGACCAGAGACCAGCTCTAAGCCAGGCCCGATGGCAGGACCATATGGACCCCGCCCCACCCCCACCTGAGCCCCAAGATGGAGGCCAGGCCGGGGGGCTTCCCGGAGGAGGTGGCTCTGCTACCAGCTGTCCCCCCAGGTCACCGCGGCTGCCCCGGATGGAGCCAGGGTGCCCTTCTGTGACTGGGTGAGACTAAGCAGCCCCCCCCCGACCCCCGGTCCTGCGCGCTCTCTCGGCCCACCCTCCAGGTCACTGGGGCCACAGTGCCCAGCGAGGGTGCACCCCAAACTGCCCAGGGGGTGTCCGCAGCCTGCAGCCTCAGGCACGCTAGCCGCAGCCCTGCAGCGTCCACACAGGCCGCCTGGCCGGGAGAGGGCCCCCTGGGCACACGGAGAGCTTTGGCCGGGCCCGGACGGATAGCTGGCTGCCTCAGGCGGGGGGCCGGGGGGCGGGGAGGACGAGGGGGAAGGGGAGGGAAACCCCTCTGACCGTGTCCGAGAGCGTCCGGGTAGAGTGTGCGCCCCCCCCCCCCCCCACACACACAGGTGAGGTCTGAGCTCGGCGTGCAGCCCGCCCCTTCACACGGCCCCCGCGCCCCACAGGGCCCTGGACACAGCGCCCACCGTGGGGGGCCCTGGCTGCAGGGCAGTGGGCGGGGGGGTTGCGGTGGAGCAGGAATCCCCCCGACCCAGCAGGCCCCAGCGGGGCAGGCAGCCCCGTCAGGCAGAGAGTGGGGGGCCGGGGGCTGGGGAACAGGGGGGGCTGCACAGACTTGCGTGCGCCCCACCTGGAGCCCCCGTGGCTGGGCCGCCACCCCAGGCCGTCCCCCCCAGAGAGCCGGGCCCCGGAAGGTGGTGAAGTCTGGCCCCTGAGGCGCGGGGCCCCCTGGTGTGAAGGCTGACAGCCCCTCGAGCCCTGCGGCCCCTCCCCTCTCGCCTCTCCGGGGTCACTGGCCCAGGGCCTGGGTGGAAGGGTCACCCTTCCCCAGCCCCCTCTCCTCCAAGCCCAGGCCGGCCCTATGCCCCTTCCCCTGGCCTTATGCCCCCTTCCCCGGCCCCGGGCCCCCGGGGGCTGGTGCAGGCCCAGCTCCTGGACCCCCGCCAGGCCGTGGAGGCGCCGGGTCAGGGCTGCGCAGGGAGAGGCCCTGGGCCCCGCCCCCCACCCCTGGAGATCCGGCCAGAGGCCCGAGAGCGCCGTTCCCAGAGCGCTATTTTGGTCTGTCCTGTGAGCCGTGCGGGGCGGGCGGCCGCCCCACCGGGTCCTCTGCTCAGAATGGGAGTGCGATGTATGGAGGTTATTTATAGCGCGGCCAGCGCTACGTGCGGGCGCTCAGGGCCTGGCGAGTCCTGTGTGGGGCAGCCTGGGGGTCAGGGTCCGGCTCCAGCCAGGCCCACGTCCCGTCCAGGGCACAGCTGCCCCTGGGGAAGCTGCTGCGCTTGGGGCCTCTCTCTCTGTGGGCACGTGGCGTGGGCAGCAGCCCCTCCCCTCCCCCACCCCCTCGTCAGCAAGCCCTGGCCGGGCCCCCGGGGTTCGTGCCCACTGTCCAGGCTGTGCCCCAGCCTGGGGGATGTGGGGGGTGTCCCTACCCGCCCCCGCCCTGCGAGTCTGGCTCGGCACAGGGGCTTCTCCGCCAGGACCCCTCCTCCCCCCCCTCGACCCCAGACCCGGTCCTATGCTCACGCCCTCCCCGAGTCTGTGTGGCAGCCCCCCCAAGGCCGCCTGCGCCCCAGGCCCCAAGCAACCGCCCCTTTGTGTCTGCCAGGCTGTCATGCTGGGCACGAAGCTGCGGCTGCAGCCAGAACTGGACGTTGAAAAGGTGAGTGTCTTTCTCATGTAAATGTCAGGTTCCCGCCTGGCTCCGGCCCAGGCCTGCCAGGCTCCCAGCACTGAGCCCTGGACACTGCTCCCCACAGGGCGGGGGGTGGGGGGGGTGCCAGAGAGCAGAGGTCCTGTGTTACTGCGGGACCGCAAGGGGGGCTGGGAGCAGGCGTGGGGAGGCGCCAGCGTGAGCCTCGGAGTGGTCAGTGGGCCCTCGTGCCACATGCTCACAGAGTGGCCAGTCTCCAGGAGCCTGTCCAGCGGGTCAGCCTCCGCCTTGTGGTGGCCAGAGGGAGTCCACAGGGGCTGCCGGGGGTGGGGCTACCCATGAGGACTGGCCTGGTGGAGGGCCTCCCGTTCAACCTGGGTTCCGGACAGCTTGACCTATGAGGCTGCCGGGGGGCCAGGCGGGAGAAGGGGGCTTTGCTGCAGCGTGGTTCTCCAGGGGAGGGGCTGGCACTTCCCAGGCCCAGCTCCCCAGTCCCACAGCCAGGGCCTCCCTCGGGGCCTCCTGGGGCGCCCGGGCGGCTTGGGGGTCATGGGCCGGCGCCGGGCCCACGTGCTGGCGTGCCGTCTCGCGCACAACGAGGCATTCTGGGCTGCCGGGACCAGTGCCGCTGGCTGGTCCGCTCGCTGCCCTCCGCTGAGGGTCCCCCCCACCCTTCACCCCGGAGGCCGGCTGGCCCCGGAGCCGCAGGGACGGGGCCTGGGAGTGGCAGCCTGTGCGTGTGTGCATGCCAGTGTGTGTGTGCACTGGGTGCGTGCACATGTGTGCTCAGGTCATGGGCGCCAGCAGGGTGAGGGCGCTGCCCTCCAGGAGCCGGGCGTGCAGGCTCGTCGGAGAGGCCAGGCCGGCGTGTGGGCTGCGGGCTGCGGGCTGAGGGTTGTGGGTGCCCCCCCGACCCCCTGCAGATGAGCGCGCCGCTGCTGCTCCAGGACAAGGTGAACCTCGTGGAGCGCTACGTGGACGGCTTCCCGGACCTCCAGCGGGGGCTGCTGGCTCTCATGGACTCCTGGTGCCGGCCGGGCTTTGACCTCAGAGTCGTGGCCAGGTGAGCCCCCGAGGTGCCCTGCTGGCGAGGGGCCCACGTGGGTCGGTCTGGAGCCCCAGGGCGGGACCGGCAGGGCCTGGGGGAGCGCGTTCCAGGGGGCGCGGCCCCTGCATCCGTCTCTCCGCCTCCGCCCGTCTGCCCTCCGCGAGGTGCTGTGGGGAGCCCGCCTCGAGCATCCACGCCGGCAGTCCCAGAGAGAAGGGACGCGTATGTGCCCCTCGAGGGTCACGGGAAGCTGCAGATGGCAGCAGGGACGCGACTCGGGACCCGGAACTGGGGCTCAGGAGAGGTCGTGCGGGGGCTCCTGCCGGGCGGCCTGCGGAGACCCGCCGCCCTTCCTGTGAGCCCGGAGAACCGTTCGACTCTGAACCTGGGTGTGCGCACCCTCAGCGTGTGGCTCGGGGGGGCCGGGCAGCGTCCCGCAGACCGGAAGGTCGCCCCTTCGGTTCCCGGTCAGGACCCAGGCCCGGTCACGGTTTTGCCCGGGTCGGGGTCGGGGGCCGTGCGAGAGGCGGCCAGTAGACGTTCCTCTCTGACCTCGATGTTTCTCTCCCGCTATCACTCCCTCCCTTCCCCTCTCTTTAAAATTAAATATATAAGATCTTTAAAAAACCCCAAAACCCTGTATGGGGTAGAAACGAAACCCTGAAGGCAGTCGCTGAGAGAGGAAGCAGGGCTGGGCCGGAGCCTCGCCTCTCTCCCGCAGGCGGTACCCGCAGGTGAGCGCCTGGAGGCCGGAGAAGCTGAGCCCCCGGGTGCTGGCGCGGCAGGTCCTGCGCCTGCTTCAGCGCTTCGGCCTGGACCCAGGTGAGCGCGGCTCCGCACCCGCCCAACCCGCACCCTGCCCGCTCGGGGGGCTGGGGCCGGCATTGCCCAGGACCCCTGACCCCGCTGTCTCCTTCCTGTCCCCTGCTCAGCAGCCCCTCGGGGCCTACCCAGAGAGCAGGCGATGGGGCCGTGAGCCCCTCTGCCCACCTGGGGCAGCCGCCGGGAGGCCAAGCCTCTGGGTGAGGGCCGCCGAGGAGGCTGCACCTGCACTGTGCCCACCCCTACCCCCAGTGCTCCCCTCCCCTGCTCCCCGTCCTCATCCTCGGGGGTCATGGCACCCTCGCCTTTCGCTCACCTCCGAGGCCACGTGGTAGGGAGGGTGCTTTGTGGACCCAGCTTGTCTGTTGGATGGTGGGAGTTCTCTCCACGTCCTCCTTGAGACTGCGGCTCGGGAGTGGGTGTCGAATGGCGTTGCATCCCCTTCCTGCTCCTCATGGAGGGCGTGCCCTGTCCCGTTGGGTCCGAGACTAGGGCAGCCAGCCTTGCGTCTGGGTCACAGGCGCTGCCGGGCCGTCGGCCGGCCCGTCGGCCGGCCCCCTCTTGACCGCAGGCCTCGCCTGTGTGCTCACGGCAGACGCCCCGAGCCCGATGCTGTGCTCCAGCGGAGCCGCCTCCGGGCAGGAACCGGGCAGAGCGCCCTCCCTCTGAGCGGGGACTGCTGCTTCCCCGGGAGCCAGCAGCAGCCGCCTGTGAGCCTGGCCCCTCTTTGCGGCAACGAGGCTACGGCTTCGCCTCGGGGTGGGGGGGCGGTATTTGGGGGGGTTCGTCTGTTCGGTTTTCACAAGGCCCCCTTGCTATTTGTCCAGCGTCTGCAGACGGCTGGTTCTGGGGGTTGGCTACCGGGGCTTCTCTCTTTTATTTTCATTTCTCTGGACCAGTTGAAGTGCTAGCTTTTTCAAAGCACTAGCTTTCGGCCTTCTCCTCCAAGTTGTTTGAGACAGAATTGACATGTAGCGTTGTGCTGGTTTCAGCTATACAAGGGGGGCCCCAAAAAGTGGGGCTGTCTTCTGGAGCTCGGGCCCCTTGTGGGGCCAGCTGCCCCCGCTGAGCAGTCTGGGGCCCCGTCTGGGCCAGGGCGCCGGCTGGCGTTGTTGTGAGAGGCTGCGTTTGGCTTCGGTGAATTTTCCCGAAGATTCTTCACCGCATTTGCCCATTTCACGAGGGGCGGCTGACCGGCACATCCGCCCACACCGTGCTCGGGGTGGTCAGCGGTTCTTGACCCAACAAACGGCGTGGCCCCGTGCCCCGCCCTCCCCGTTCACCCGACCTCACCCTGAGCAATGGTTTTGGTTTCCCGGGCACAGCGAGGCCTCCAAGGGAAACGTTTTTCGAATGTGGACGAGGTGAGACAAAAAATGGCAGAAGCACTAGAAGACACCAAAATCGATGACCTCGAAAACTGTTCTGAGCGCTGGGAAAAGTCCCCATCGGGTTTGCTCCCAGTGAGCGTACGTCGGAGGTGGCCGGAGCTGAAGCACGTGAGAGCAAACACACGATTTTTTGTGAACGGCGCCAGCACATTCTCGGGTGCCCCCGCGCCCGACACAAGGACCCGATACTTGTGTGCGTTGTGAAGTGGTCCCCATCCGTCACCCACACGGTCACACACTTTTTCTTGTGACGGAAACCCCCGACACCTCTGTGACGCGGTGTTGTGAACCGCAGTCACTGCGCTGTGCGTGACACCCTCGGATGTCATCCCCTCTTCGCCGGACGTCTGCACCTTTTGTTGGCCGCCTTTGTGCGTCCCCTCCCACACCCGCCTCTGCGGCCTCCGGCCTCTTCTCCGTGAGTCCGGGCTCGTCAGACTGCGCTCCGGGCGACGCCTGCCCGTGGCCGGCGTTCCGTCCGTGTGGTCACCAGTGGTCACGAGTGGCAGGGCCGTTCTCTCCGGCGGCCGCAGACCAGGGCCCCGCCTCTGCACCCCCCCACCCCGCCCGCTGGTGGACGCGTGGGCCGACTCCGCGTCTCGAGCGCTGGGAACGGCACCACACCGGGCACGGGGTGCGGGCGTCTCTCAAGGCCCTGATTTCATTTCCTCCAAACCAACGCCCGGATGTGGGGCGGCTGGGTCATGGCGCGACCCCGCTCCTCACTTTCCGAGGGGCCTCCACGCTGTTTGCCGTGGTGGCGGCTCCGGCCGACACCCCCACCCGCGGGGCACGGGGCTGACCAGGCCCACACGTGCCGCTCTGACAGAGCTGAACTTCTCGTCTTTGAACGCCGTCTCTCTTCTCTCTCGGGCTCCTCTGGGCTCCCGGCGCACTGCGGCTGCGCCCTGAGGGGACTGGCTACAGGTCTCCTTCACCCGCCTGTGTGGCGCCTGCGGGGTTAGGGATGGCTCGGGGCGAGGGGGGAGGGGTAGCAGAAGCCCAGGCCCAGGGGGGCGAGGGTGGGGCAGCCCATGGGGGCCGGCGGGCCTGGCCCTGAGTCCGCCCTCTCTTCCAGAACTGTGTCCCAACGTGGCCGCCCAGCAGCACCTGGCCGCCCTGCAGCACCTGTGCTACATGCGGTTTGTGGAGGTGTGTGCGCCCCAGTTCGAGGCCCGGCCCTGGGCCCGCGGCAGCGGGGCCCACGGGAGGCTGCGCCCAGGCCCCCGGGGCTGCCGCTGGAAAAGCTTGGTGTCCCTTTGCAGGGCAGCTTGTCTCAGGAGAGCTGGGCGGACCACGTGCGGGTGAGTCTGGCCCGGGGGCGCCCGGCCTGATGTGGGCCCGGACTCACTCGAGGCAGGGGGTGGGCTCCCCCCACGGGAGCGTGTGCACACGTGCAGACTGGGCGTGCGTGTGCGGCTTGTGTGTACACGCCTGTGGAGCGGGCGCGTGGCCCCAAAGCCCCAGCTGGCTGGCGAGGAAGGTGCAGAGAAAGAGCCCAGCAGAAGTGCCGTCTCGGCAGCCTTTCGGCCAAGCAGGAGGCGGGCTGTCCCGACCGCAGGGGTCACTGCGGGCGCAGGCTCAAAGTGGCCTTGGAGAAAGGTGGGGTCTGGGGGACCCAGGTCCAGCAGGCACAGGGACCAGTCTGTGGCATCGGTCACCTCCCCCCGGGGGCGGACAGCACACCCTTTATTGTCCCGAGCGGTGGTCAGGCCAGCTGTATCCAGCGGGGGGCAGTGCTGAGCTGCCCCTGGAGCAACAGGGTGGGGGGAGTGTGGTGAGTCACTAGGGAGGAACTCAGACCCCAGGGCAAGGCCCGGAAGGCCGGTCCCCCCTGGGTGCCGAGGCCGAGGCTGCCGGAAGGGCAGCGGACATCCTGAGGAATGCGGAGGGGTTTCCACATATTGTCGTCCACGTGGGAACCTGCGGCCCGCGGGAAGCAGGGGACCCGAGTCTGGGGAGGCGCCCGGCCTACCGGCCGGCGAGCAGGGCCTCCTCGGGAGCAGTGGGGCCTCAGGGGCTGGAGATGGGAGGGAAGGGGCTCCGACTCCATCCCTCCCCGTGTCCTGGGCGCCAGGACCCAGCCCCTAGTCTGGGACCCGTGGGTGCGGGTTCCCTGGGCCGAGCTCCCACCCTGGACGTGGGGGTGGGGCAGCCAACAGACAGGGGAGCCCCGTGAGGCCCTCACAGTCGCTGCTGCCCAAGGGCTGCCCCTCTGCCCACTCTCTGGACTGTGGGTTCAGGGGTGTCCCATGAGCTCGCCCTCCCTGAGCACGATGGCGACCGAGGGCGGGCAGCTGGAGGGCAGAGGGC
Source organism: Phyllostomus discolor (assembly GCF_004126475.2). NCBI lineage: Eukaryota > Metazoa > Chordata > Mammalia > Chiroptera > Phyllostomidae > Phyllostomus > Phyllostomus discolor. The sequence continues at coordinate 214,471,922 of NC_040905.2, read as the reverse complement.
CAGGCGCTGGGGAGAGGGCTGAGGGGGCGCAGGGCCGCCTGGGTTCCCGCAGCCCGAGGGGAGGGGGTGTCGGTGTCCCTGCAGGGGCAGCGGTGGCTCAGGGCTGTGGCCCTTCACCCTGAGTGTCTCCGTCCTGGGAGCTGCTGCTGGCCCGCCGGGCACCGGCAGCGCCTCCTCCCGAGGGCTGCGCTTGGGCTCCGGGGCGGGGGGCAGGGCTGGGGGGCTGCGGGGCTACATGCCCCCTGCCCCAGGCAGAGCTGGGCAGTCCGGCCCACACCCTGCCCTACCCACAGGGCCTGGTGGGGCCCAGTGAGTGGCTGCAGGAGCAGCTGCTGCAGCTGCTGGCCTCGCATGGCGATGCAGCCACGGTCACCCGCTGTGCCCGGGACCTCGCGCTGCCCGAGGAGCGGCTGCCGGCCGAGGTGGCCACAGAGCTCGGCCGCCTCAGGCTGCACGACAGGTGAGCAGCAAGGGGCTGCCTGGCTCTGGTGGGAGCCCACGGGGTGGCGGGCCCTCACAGGCTTCGAGGCCAATGAGGGGGCACGCCCTTGAGCCCCTGTCCCTTGGGAAGAGGCTCCACGAGTCACACAGGCCAGTGGTTTGGAAATCAGACACAGAGAGAACCAAGAAGGGGGTGTGCACCCCGTTCCCAGAGTGCAGGTGCACAGAGCCAGGGGCCTGCGGGCCCGAGGGCAGAGGCGTGGGCGGAAGACCCAGGACAGTCCCTGTCCGGCCAGGCCAAGATGTGCTGGGGGGTGGAGGGGCCCAGGGACCCCAGGGACCACCGCTGTGCTCCTCCCAGGATGGCCGAGGCGCCTGAGGAGGACGAGAAGGACCGTTACTACCAGCTGCCCATCGCCCGGGAGCACGTCCACTTCCTGGCCTCGTGGGCGGCCCTGTCCGGGCACGAGGAGGAGCTCCTGCAGGTGGGCCCCCGGGCCGCAGGGCAGTCACACAGGCCGGTCTACGGGCCCGGCCCCTTCTGTGCAGAGTGAGGGGCTGCCCGGCCCGTGCGGGGGTTCCCGGGTGGTCGGGCCCTCCCCATAGAGGCGCCTCCCCCGGCCTGGGCCCCCGGCTGTGCCTGCTCAGGCCCCCCTCTGTCCGCAGCCCGGCCAGGTGGTCGGCCTGGACCTGGAGTGGAAGCCCTGCTTCGGCGCCAGGGGCCGGCCCCGAGCGTCCCTCATGCAGGTGGCCGTGGAGGGCCGCGTGTTCCTGCTGGACCTGCCCGCACTCTCACAGCCGCCGGGAGGGCGGGAGGCCCAGGCCTTCTCCCGGCTGGTGTCCCGGCTGCTCTCGGACCCGTCCATCACCAAGCTGGGTGAGCACAGCCCCCGCCCCGCTGGGCCTGCCTGCCCCCAGGGAGGGTGAGGGGCGGCCGGGGCACCTCCCTGGGGCCTGTCACCCAGTGGCCCCTGCACACAGGTTATGGGATGGCGGGGGACATGAAGAGCCTGGGGGCCTCCTGCCCGGCCCTGGCCCACGCACAGAAGCTACTGCGGGGCGACGTGGACCTGCTGCGGGTGCACAGGCAGGTGAGCGCGGCAGGGCAGGCCGGGGCCCCATAGGGCTGGCGGGGGTGCCCTCTCCCTGTGTCTGGGCCTGGCCCTGCCCCCTGACCGCAGGTGACCAGGAGCGCAGACTGCAGGGTCCCCAGGAGGGTGTCACTGCATGTGCCTCGATTTCCCCAGAACCAGCCCAATTCTGGGCTCTGCTCAGGAGCCCTCGGCATGAATCGTGGGGGTTAAGATATCAGGGAGCCACAGAACTGACCGGCGGCCAGTGACCGTGGCCCTGAGACCCCGGCACAGCCAGCCTCGGCCATCCTTGCCCCTCTGTCCCTGCAAGGGCCACCATGGAGCACAGGGCCTTCCCCAGAGCCCCAAGGGTGGCAGCGAGGGTGTGGGCAGTGACCAGTGGCTGTCCTCCCTGCAGGGCGGGCCTCACCCTGAGGGCGCTGTCTTGGCAGATCCGGGTGACCGATGTGCCTGCCCTGGGCGTGGACGGGGCTAAGGGGCCGAGGGGCCTCAGCCTCCTGGTGCAGCAGGTGCTGGGCAGGCCCCTGGACAAGACACAGCAGCTCTCCAACTGGGACCGGCGGCCACTGGATGAGGGGCAGCTGCTGTATGCAGGTGTGTGCCCCTGCCTGCCCCCCATGCCTCCCCCCACTGCCCCCCCAGAGCAGGAGGCTAAGGCTGACCGCTGTCTGTCCAGCTGCTGACGCCTACTGCCTGCTGGAGGTGTACCAGGCGCTGTGCAGAGAGCCCGCCCGCTTCCACCTGTCCGGGGACCTGGCCAGGAGCCCGCGGCCGGAGCGCAGCCAGAGGCCAGGGGTTTGGCAGCCGCCCCACCCGCAAGAGGCCTCAGCCCCACCCCAGCAGGTGACCGGAGCCCCTCGGGGTCCCTCCGTAGAGTTCTCAGGGAGGAGGGCCGCAGTCCACACCCTGGGGACACGGTGAGGGTGGAGGCCTGGGGGTGGGGCGTGTGTCCCGCCCCCAATGTCCAGGGCAGCATCTGGCTGTGTCTTGGTGCCCCCAGAATCCTGAACCCCTCACCAGGGCATGTGGGACCCCCAGGAAGCGAGCAGTCTCCTTCTGGGGTCCCGTGTGGGTGGCTGTGTATCGTTTTACCCGCTTTCTGCATCGAGCACAGATTGCTCGTGATTCCCTTCACAAAGTTCTGGAAAGAAGAGGGACCACACAGCCCTGGAGCCTGCGCTCCCCACCAGGTCGGGGGGGGGGGGCGGGGGGCCCGAGGGGTGCGGCTGCTGAGCGGGCCGTGTTGCAGGTGCCCGCGGCCCCCGAGGTCCCGGCCAGGGCCTTCCGCGTGGTGTGCGACAGCATGCTGCAGGGGCTGGCGCGCCGGCTGCGCTGCCTGGGCGCCGACGTGCTCGTGCTGGGCGCCGGCGAGGACCACCGCCGCGTGTCCGAGGTGAGTGGGGCTGCTCCACGCTGCCTGCCGGGCCCCTCACCCCAGCCCAGGGGCTCTACCGGGGGCAGGGCCGGAGGGGTGGGTGTGCGGTGGGGCGGTGGGGACTTCACAGCCCCCCTACCCCGGGGCCAAGGGCATAGCCCCTGGAGCCCCAGACACAGTCGGGGTCTGCCCACTGGAGCCTACCTGGCTCCTTTGACACAGGCAGACCCTGGGAGGTCCTGTCCCCTGGGTGTCCTTTGGCACTTGGACACGCTGCACACCCAGAGGCCCTTCGTCCTCTGAGAAGTCAGGGTGGACGCCCGGTGTGAGAGCAGGGTGCTCTCCATGAGGGCTCCCTGCCCACCCGTGTGGGCCCCACCGGGGGCAGCAGCCCCAGGGCGGTGGAGAAGCACCCTGCCAAGTGAGACACAGCAATCACAGCCTGTGTCTGGTCCTCCACAGAGACTTATCTGGCCCCCGTGGAGGTCACGGTCATCAGATACAAGGGGACCTGAGTGTCCGGCGTTTTTCATGCCTGTGTCCTACCAAACAGCCCCGAGACCCCTACTGGGTAGGGGAGACACAGGGAGCCAGGCCGCCCCTAGCACAGGGCCCAAGGCACAGGGAAGGCCGCGCTGTCCTTGGTGGCCAGGCTGGTGGGTACAGGGGGACCCTGCTCACGTGGCCACAGCTGCCCGCTTGGGACCAAGCAGCTGCCTGGGAAAGCAGGGGCGGAGCGTGCGCGGTGAACGCCTTTCCCACGGGTTTCCCCAGGCGTAACTCACATACCCCGGAACTCCCGCCACAGCAGGGGCCTCACTGCGCTCGCAGGCTGTGTGGCCGCCCCGGCTCAATGTCGGGAAGTGTCAGCCCTCGGGAAGTGTCAGCCCTTGAGCGTCACCCCCGGCCCCTGGCCGTCTGCTTCCCCTCTGCGGATGCGCCCCTTCTGGGCATTCCATCCCGCCGCTCCCTACAAAGTACGGCCTTTGGGGGCTGGCCTCTCGGGCACCGCCCCGTCCAGGTTCATCCGCGCGGTGGCACCTGTCGGCGCTGCGCTCCTTCTTGTGACCGCGCAGTTTGCTATGGTGTGGGCGGCCCGTGGCTGTGGACACGGCCTCCCCACCTCCCGAGAGCGGGTGCCTTGATTTAGGCGGGAGCCCCTGGGCAGAGCCGGCAGAGCCCTCGTGGGCCAGGCTCCACGGAGCTCTCCCCACCGCGTGGGAAGTGCCGGGGCAACGTTAGGGACCGTACAGACTTCGGCCCCGGGGCACAGGGCCACTGGGACAGGCACCCGCAAATGGGGAAGTGACTTTGAACCCAAGTAGGGGGGCGGGGGCCAGGAGTTTTGTGGATCAAGACAGAAAAATCCTAGAAGACCTTGGACAGAAATGCAGCCGCTCGGGCTCCGCAGGTGCGCGCTCAGAGGCCGGATCACAGCAGCGGAAGCGGCACGCACCCGGGACACCCGCAGAGCGGAGGACGGACTGCGGGTGCTGGAAGGGTGGCAGGGCCCGGGTCAGCCAGTCCCAGCTGGGACCGCCAGTGCAAGGACAGGGAAATGTCACCGTTTGTCAGACGGGAGGGCCCAGCACGCCGAGGGCACGGGAGGCGGGCCCCGCGGAGCTGTCACCCTGACTCCCGGTCCCGTCCCAGTCTAGAGACCAGCTTCCCCCACGTGTTCCTCCAAATCCTCCGACTCGTCCGCCTCCCGGTCTTCCGCTCCAGCCCCTGACAGGCTCCACGTGCTGCGCACGCGCCCTGCGAGCAGCGGCTTCCTGCCCGCGCGCTCACGCTGTAGCACACGTAGGCGCTCCAGGCACGTAGGCCCCGCCCCGTCGGGCCGGCGTGATGACGCAGACGCCGCTGAGGCCGTGGGGCGTCTTCTGCAGAGAAGTTCTTAGCGGTGGGAGCGCTGCCTCCCTTTTCGTTTCCAAGTCCTCTGTTCGCACCGAAACTCCCGAGCAGATGAACGAGGCGTTTCGTGTGAAAGGGCCGCTTCGGGCTCCGTTTTCTGCGCCTTTTATGAGAACCGTTGACACGCACGAGCACGAGCAAGAAGAGAAAGGGGCCGCTGCGGGGGCTGGCGCAGAGGGCGCCGCTGCGCGTTCGGCCACCTGCCCCGCGACGCTCGGGCTCGGGTGTGCGGCTCGTCCGGGCTCACGCCGGCAGCTTCCCGTTTTGCTGCCTTGGTGCACGGTGGCGTCCTGTCTCCTGCCGGCGCCACGGCTCCCAGCTCCCTGAGGACCGGTCTCCGCTCCAGAAACCTTACAAAAGTCTCCGAAATTCTGCCGAACTGGCTGTCAGTGCTGTGGGGCGCTCTTTGTGGGCATGTGACCCACACACGACGGCAGTTTTAGTCCTTCCTATCCAGTGCTTATGGTCTTTTAAATATTTTATTAGGGGAGGGAGGAAGAAAGAAAGGAGAGAAACAGACATGTGTGCTTGCCTCTCACGCGCCCCCTACTAGGGACCCGGCCCTGCAACCCAGGCAGGTGCCCTGAGTGGGAATCTAACTGGCGACCCTTTGGCTCACAGGCCCATGCACAGACCACTGAGCCACACCAGGCAGGGCCAACCCGGTGTCATTTCTAATTTAGAGAGAATGTGTCAACACCAAGTCCAGGGTTCCCCACCACACACAGGCCATGGATGTCCGACAACCCCGTGTGGACTTCACGTTCTCACTGTGGAAAGAAGCGAGTCCCACCAACTTCCTCGCAGCTGCTGGGGGAGGCGTGGAGGGTCGCCCCACCCCTTCCTGTGTGATGGGTGGGCGAGTTCCCCACGTGGCCCCAGGAGCTACATTGCCCACCCTGCCCCGATGCCTTGGTGTGCGATCCCTCCGATCCATGTCCCTCGGGAGCATGTCCAAGGTGCAGCTTTTCTTTCCTATCACCTTCTTTCCCAGCCTGAGAGACGAGCTGGAGGGTTCTCCTCTTTTCGGTTCCCTGCAACTTTGAGCAACAAGTGGACTGTCACCTGCACAATGTCAGCTGACTTCCCCCAAAACATCCCAGGCCTGGTGCCTCCACTGGCTGCGTCTTAGTCACCGTGGCAACTGCACCTTCTCCTCCTGGGAGGTGTCAGGCAGGACAGCCACGGGGGGCTCCCAGCGGGGCCGGAGGGTCTGCCGCACTCGCTGGGCCTGCCTTCCATGTCGCCCCTCCCAGGCCAGTCCCACCAGCGAGTCGGTTCACGGAACGAGGATTTGGCGTAGTTGATCCTTCCCGTCGCATTTTTGGTCTCTGTCTCATTAATTTTTATTCTTATCTTTATAGTTTCCTTCCTTTGCTTTTGTGGGGTTCTTTCCAAGTGGAGTGCTTAGCTCTTTAATTCTCAGCCTTTTAAATTTTACAACGTAAACAATTCAAGACCATAAATTCTTCTTGAAGTCCTGTTTTCACTGCATTCCATCATTCCATAATGTATTTTCACTGGTCTCTTGTTTTTTAATTTTGAGTAAATTTTTAGCGTCTGTTATAATTACTTATCTAAAGGATGTTTTTTAACTTCAGAAAGCTTGGAGCTGGGGGGCTTTGTAGTTCTCTTGTCAGCTAAAGCGGCTCTCTAACTCGACTGAGTGCAGCCGGGGTCGAGCCTCTGCCCACCCCATGCTGCTGCCCCTGCCTCGAAGCCACGGGCGGCCCTTTGCAGCCACGTTCCCCGTGGACTTCAGAAGGACACGTGTTCTCCAGGCTCGCCCACACCTCCCCCCTGCACAGTCACACGCACACCATCACAGCCGTGCACACGCACAGTCACCCTCAGGGGGTCAAGCTCACCGAGTGTGCTGCTCACATTGCCCATGTGTTGTGCGACTGTCTTCCTGCCCGTCTCCACCGAGGGCTCTGCTGGAGTCCGTGCGCGTGGCGGTGGTGCCATCGCACGGTTTGAGGTCACATCAGTGCATGCTTGGTGTCTGAACTGAAGTGATGAGGTGCATGTGCACACGGTTCTTAGAATTCTTGTATCTCTCTGTTGAGTGAAATCGTGTACAATTATGAGGCGCACCCGTTTGGTCTAGGAAAGCTCTTTACCATAAAGCCTGTTTGAACTGAACTGTTCATGCCGCCCCCCCCCCACCAGCGTTCTTTGATTCGTGTTTGCACATCATTTCCTCGCCCTCCCCGGCCTCCCCTCGCTCTCCTGCATCGGGTGCGTCTCTCCCCGACTGCTTCCAGCCGGCTGTTCTCAGATATCTTGCGTGACAGTCCCCGCTTTGCCACCGGTTCACCCCGTGCACGCCCGTGGCCGACAGAGCCCTCGTCGGGGCTCCCGCTCGCCCGGCTTTCCCTGCTCTCGTCCCTCCCTTCTGTTCTTCCAGCCTCCCCACCGAGTTTGGAAGCCCCGAATCCCAGCGCTGTTCTGTTGGGGCTCACCCGAGAACACGTGTGCTCGACCTCGCAGCGTCGGGAGCGCGCGTTGGTGCGGGGTCTCGCTTAGCCTCCTCTCCCACCGCCGCCCCGCGCACCTGGTACCGCTTTCCCTTCCGCACAGTGGACACCCCGCGGGCTCTCTGCGCACGCAGGCGGCTCTGAGGAGAAGCCCCAGGGCCTCCCCCTGCCCTGCCCTGCCCTGCCCTGCGCTGCGCTGCACCGCCTCCCCGAGCGTTTTCACTGCCCCTCGCCCGCACGGGGCGGGGCGAGGCGAGCAGTGGAGAGTGCGGCGGCGGGGTTCGTGCCTGCAGGTGGGCCGCACGCGGAAGGGCATCCGCGGTGGCTGCGGAGACCCGGTGCCGCGTCCTCCGTCATCCTCGCGGAGCCGGCCGCTCCGTTCCGTGTTTCCCTCTGCTGACGTCGCTGCGGGTGTTTTCAATGTGTGTTCCTCGCGTAGGCATGTATCTGTCATCACCGCAAATAACCACTCGCCTTGTTGCTTTTCCCTTCCCTTCTTGTGGTGAAATAACACAGTGTGTCACCACAACCACACTTAAATGTGTAATTCAGTGGCTTAAGTACATTCCCAAGTGGTGTGCAGCCGTCAGCAGTGCCTGTGTCCAGACGTTTTCCATCATCCCGGACACTACGCCCGGGTGCTCCGACCCTGCCCACCTGCCCGCCCGCCTGCCCTGCTGCCTGCGGGCCCGCGGTGTCCCTGAGAGTTCGACTCCTCTCAGCGCCGCACACGGCAGAATCACACACTGTGTGTCCTCTTTTTAAAACATTTTATTTACTTGTTTTTAAAGAGAGGGCAAGGGCAGGAGAAAGAGGAAGAGGAACATCAGTGTGTGGTTGCCTGTTTTGCGCCCCCCACTGGGGACCTGGCCTGCAACCTAGGCATGTGCCCCATTTGGGAATCGAACCGGCAACCCTTTGCTTAGCAGACTGGTGTTCAATCCACTGAGCTACACCAGCCAGGGCTAGAGATTGCTTTTTAAATTTAATTTTGGCTCTGGCTGCTGTGGCTCAGTGGTTTGAGCACTAGCTTGTGAACCAAAGGGTCGCAGGTTCGATTCCCAGTCAGGGCACAAGCCTGGGTTGCAGGCCAGGTCCCCAGTCGGGGGGTGCAAAAGAGACAACCACACACACTGATGTTTTTCTCCCTCTCTTCTTCTCTAAAATAAATTTTTTAATGTAATTTTGTTTGTAATTATGTAAAATGTCTGCACAATTCTAAGACCACGTGAGGCAACGCCCAGGACTCAGGCTTCAGGCCCCTGAGGGCGGCTGGGGCCCAGGCAGGGGCACCTCTGGGGGACAGAGGCAGCCCCAGCCCCGGCAGGCCGTGGGCCCCTCAGTGGTCGGTCTTGCCTCTCGCACAGGTCGCCAGGCAGGAGGGGAGGATCATCCTGACCTCGGGGCTGCCATACCACCAGGTGAGGACCCCGCCGGCACCCAGCCCCTTGGCCACCCCCAGCTCAGGCCCAGCCGTGTGGCCGAGGGGCATGGGGCTCACCCGGCAGCACTGGCGTCCTACGTGGGCCAAGGGGAGGCCCCCGGGACTGGGGGAGGTGGGGCAGCCTGAGCGGCTCAGGGCTCAGAGCCCGCGTCTCTCCGCAGCTCCGGGCCCAGGTCGGTGCGGGGCGCTGCCTCTGGGTGGACTGCTCCCTGAAGGCCCGGGAGCAGACGCAGGCGGTGCTGCGGCATTTCAACGTGCGTGTCACACACTCGGACATCTTCAGCCGGTGCCAGGTGGGTCCCTCTCGCCCCAGGGCTGCCGGGGCGCCGTCTGTGTGGTGGGCAGCTTAGCACGGCCCTGGCAGGCAGCTGGACAGCAGAGGCCTTGTGCCTGGGCCTCTCTGCCCATCTGAGCCTCAGCCACTGCCCTCCTCTTGGGGCTTTCTCCTCCTTGACACCCCCACACGCCCCCACACCGTGCGCAGGGCAGGTGAGGGCTGGAGGCAGGTGGTGGTGGCCGCGGCCGAGGGTGCAGCACGGAGTTAGGTCTGGGGACTGTCCTGCCCCCAGGGCCGGCGGCCCACGGGGGTTCTGGCTGGAGGAGAGGAAGCCCTTGAATTCCTGTGTGGCCAGGTGTGGGCTGAGGTTCCATTTTCCGAGGGTGCTGTCCACAGTGCAAGGAGGCCCCTGGGTCCGCCCCGACATCCGGAGGGGTCTGGGGGAGGAGACCCCCAGGTGGGGGCTGCGTGCCGGGTCGACCCGAGGGTGGCAGGTGCTGACTCACCCTGCAGTGAAGGGGGCTCCCCTTTCTCCCTCCTGCTGGCTGGGTGTCTCTCTGAGCTCTCGGGGCCCTGGGCTGTCTGGCCGAGGGGGAGGTGATGCAGGCTGGAACATTCCGGATGTGGGCCACAGCAAGGAGGGGTCCATAGCGCTGACCCCACCTGGCTGGCTCCTGCGCCAGCACCCCTGGGCGGGCGCCCAGCAGAGTGTGAGGAAGGAGGGGCCGCGGGAGCCGCCCAGGCCTTTCCTCCGGGCTGCACTCGCTGGAGAGGGACAGGAACCGTGTCTGCGGCCTCTTTGTCCTCCGGCCGGCGGGTGTCGTGAAGACCCCAGGACGTCCGGGAAGCAGGGGGGCATTTTAATGAGCTTTTCAGAGCCTCCCCCGAGCATTTTCTTGAGAAAACAGGAAGTCGGGGAGCTGGGAGGAAGTGCGCACCGGTGGCCTGGGAAGCCGCGTGCCGGAGCCCGGCGGCTCCCCGCCAGGCCCGGCGAGGCCAGGCCGCCCATGGCCCCACAGGGCGAGGGGCACTTGGGCCGTGACGCGGCACCCGGGGTGGGCGTGGGGCTGGCCCAGTCGCTGGGAGGCAGAGCGCGCCCTGACGGGGATCTCCGAGTCACCCAAGGGAGAGGGCGGGGCCTGGCAGGACGGCAGTTGGCAGGTCCGGAGTGCCGGGCTGCAGGGCGGGGAGGCGGGAGGCCAGAGGCAGAGCTGGCTGGCACCTGGGGGATTCTGGTGTGCAGCCAGGCGCCAGGGTTTTAGGCTGAGCCCGTGGGGGGGGGGGGTCGGCGTGAGGTCTGGCGTGGGGTCTGGCGTGGAGGGGGGTCAGGCACCGAGCCCTGGGGGTCGGGGCGTGGGGGAGGGGATGCGGCTGCCTCAGCCCAGCCTGTCCGTGGTGAACATGCCTCCCTCTCCCCGGCCGCTGAGGCGGGGGACAGAGACGGGTCCATGGCCCCACTCCCGCTGTGGCCCTGGGGGACACGCAGAGTGGGAACGGGGTGGGTCCCGAGCAAAGAGAGCTACGTGTGTGGCCCCGGGGAGGGGCCGGGCGCTGCAGGTGCCACAGGGGACGGGCGTGTGGTGTGAGGCCAGACCGTGCGCCCAGTGGGCCTTTGCCAGGAAGTGGGGACCCCAGAACTCACAGCCGCCCTGCAGGCCCCAGCAGGGGAGGAACGCAGGCTGTGTGTGCCCAGGGTGGGTCCCGCCCTGGGTGGTAGGCAGGTGTTTTGGGGGGATCCACAGGTAGGCACCATGAGGCCCCCTGAAAGGCCAGGGTGGACGGGGGCAGGTGAGCAGAGAAGGGGTCTTTGAGAGGCCAGGGTTTATTCCTACTTCCGAGCCTGGGTCCGTGAGCGCGGCGGCGGCGGCGCCCGGGGCACGGGGGCGGGGGGCCAGCCCGCGCCGTGTCCTTCCAGCCAACGGGTAGCCCTGGTGCTTCAGCCCGAGGCCGGGTCCCATCTCCAGTCCAGAGGCAGCTCCCAGCCCAGTGGCAGCGGCCCCTGTGCACAGGGTCCACGTGGGCCTCGCGCCTCGTCCCCACCTACCTCCCCAGCCCCTCGGTGCGGCATCCCGGCGAACCCCAGCTCAGCCCCAGCAGCAGCTGGCAACAGCTGACCGCCAACCCTGCACATGGCCGCCCCCACTGCGGGCCCAGTGTTGAGGGGGGTGGGGGCGGGATGCTGTTCTTGGGGCCGGCCAAGTGGACTTGAGGCCCTCCTCCCACAGGTGGACACTGACAAGCCTAGAAAAGGTGTCCCCAGACACCCCAAGGTGCTGGCCTGAGGCTCAGCACAGCAACCAGGCTGGCCCCGCGGGGCCGCCGAGTGCCGCTCTGCCCACAGGCCAAGGCGAGGGCCAGGGCGGCGCACAAGCCCGTCCGGACGTCAGAGGGCGCTGGCCGGTAGAGAGCGGCACCCGCAGACTGACCCGGAGCCGGCCCGCCCTGCACCCCAGCAGCCTGAGCGCCCGGCGCTGGCTCAGAGCCTCCGCTGCCCCCCGCCCTGGCCGGAGCTGGCCGCCTCCCTGGAGAGCTCCCACCGCCGGGCCGAGTTTCCATTTCTCTTCCTTCCTTCTGCTATTTTGGTGCCGTTCCCAGAGGGAAAGCCCACTCGGCGCTTGGCGTTCCCAGAACAAGCACGGCCGCTCTCGGCGCCGGCGCGTCAGGGGCACCGAAGGCAGGGGTGATGGTGGGAGGGGGCCGTCGGGCCCGGCCAGGCCGGGGTCTGCAGCCTGGCCTCCCCCACGCCCAGCCCCTGGCCCAGAGCGGCGCTGGTGCGGCACGCGGCAGGTGCCCTGGGCACGGGGACCCCCGCCCTGGGACGCCTGCCTCGGGGACAGAGCCCCCGGAGCCCGCCGGCTGCCCCTGGCTGGCGGGCAAGGGGTGGTGGTCTCTTCCTGGAGGGCGGGCCGGGACCCCGAAGCTGGTGGCCTGGGCCTGAAACGGTCCCCCAGGAGCGCCTGCCAAGAGGACATTCCCAGTGCCGTCCACCATGGGAAAATATTTTATCAAAGAAAGCTGAGTTTAAAAAAAAAGCCTGCGCACGAACCCCTGACGTGGTGGCCCCAGCGAAACATCTATTTTTACTGTCCCTCCGGTCCCCTCCACGTGGTGGGGAGCGGGCCACGGCCCGAGTGGGAGAGAGGGGGTGGCTCCCGGAAGCAGGCACCCAGAGTGTGGCCTATGCGGGGACCCCAGGGCAGCTGCGCCCCGGTGCCCACGGCCAGAGCCCGGACTGAGGGCGGCCGGAGTGCCTGGGGCCTGGAGACCCTGCCTCCCTCCCGCCGGCCCACCCCAGACACAGGGACAGACAGGAAGAGGCTCGGGCACTGACCCGCCCCTCCCTGGCCTTTGTGCTGCACGGCCCCCAGCCCAGTTCCCACACTCGGGGCCCCCAGGGTCACACAGGCACAAAGGCTGTGGGAGGGGGGCCGGGAGCGCTGAGGGGGGACCATCGGAGCCCTGGCCGGTGCAGAGGTGCCCGGGCTGTCTCGGGAGTCTTGAGGGCGGTGGGAGCCACCGGGCAGGCCCCCGCAGGACTGGGGCCCAGTGTGCCCCAGACTTGGGATGCTGACCGGGGTGATGGCCGATGGGCAAGGTCAGCACAGCCCCCAGGGCCGGGGGTGGGGGAGGGGGCCCAGGCTGTTAACTGCACCCCATGAGGCCATCCCAGGCACTCCCCACGGCCTGTGGGCCCCCCGCCCCCTGCCCACCCCTTCTCCTCCCAGAAGAGCCCTGGGTCTCAGTCAGGGCCCAGCCTCAGGGCCCCCCGGATGGCCCTTAGGGGGCTGAGGACCTGGACCTCGGTGCCCAGGAGACCCCTGGCCCTGGTGGCCGTGATCCAACCCCAGGCACTTCGGGGAGGGCCCTGGCACTGCTGAGCCAGCGTGTCGCCCGCCCCCTCCACGCCGAAGCCCCCCGCCCTGCTGCTGCTGCTGCTGCGGCTGCACCCGGCCACTCAGCCGTCCCCGTCCCCTCCCTGCGCTGTCCCTGGGGCCGGCCTGGCTGAGGGGCCTTCGGCGGCATCTCTGCACCAGCGCCCGGGGAGTGGGCGTGTGAGCCCTCGGCCTGGCGCACACCCTCTCTCCTTCCCCCTGCCGTGTCTGGGGGGGCGGGGCTAGGCCCAGCGGTCAGCCCCCCTCTGCTCTGACCGTGGGCATTCCGGGGCCTCAGGACAGGCTTCTCCAGCTGCACGGTGGACGCCGACAGAAGGTCCTTGTGCTTCTGGAAGGGGCGACAGCTTAAAGCCGCCCCTCAGAGGGTGGCCCAGACGGGGCCTCCCTCCTGCCCAGGCTGCTGTGGGGATGGGGCCTCGAGCACACATGCCTGCTCACTGTCAGGATTCCGCCCGTCCACGTGAACCTTGCCCCCACCCTGGCAGGACTCCAGCCCCGGCCGGGCCGGTGACGCACACAATGCTGCTTCTGAGGCCAGGCAGCGGGGCCCGGAGGAGCACTGCAGCTCTGTGCCGGCCTCTCGGGCTGTGGTCTGTGGGGAGCGCCCCCAACACGTCTGAGGACACGGGTCCTCCGGTCCCTCTGCTCCATGGGCCACGTCACGGTCTGTCCCCTGAGGCCCCGGCCGTGGAGCCATCCGGAGCTGCCGGCCAGCCCCAAACTCGCTGCCCCCCAGGGCTCTGCCTGTAGCCTAGAATCGGCCTGGGGGCCCCAGGGAAGGAGGGTCTGCCTTGACTGTGGGGGGCGCAGGCCTCCAGGCACAGAGGGGCGCAGGGGCCACTCGGGGCTGCAGAGCAGGGGCGCCCCCTCAGCCCGTGGGCCCCCAAGGCTCAGGGCTGGGGTTCGAAGCACACCACAGCTGTCGAGCTCAGTCACGTGAAATGCAACCCCCAGCGGCCGCAGATGCCACAGGGGCCTGGCCGGCACCTCACTGTGGGGTGGGGGGCACTCTCCTTGCCTCGGGGCACCTGCAGCCCCAAAGCGTGGCTGGGGGCCGCAGGCCTGGCTCAGGGCCGCAGGCCTCTGCACACCCACGGCCCACTGGGCCCTGGGGTGGAGCGGGCCGGGCGGGCGGCCCCCGAGCTGTGCGGGCTGAGTGGCTGCCGGTGACAGAGGCCGCGGGCAGCTGGGCAGCTGGGCAGCTGCCTGTGCTTGCAGCCTGGGGAGGGTCCTGACAGGGCAGGGACCCATGGGGAGGCAGCTGGTGCTGCAGGGTGCCCTGGGGACGAGCCTCCTCCCAACCTGGGCACCTGCCCCGCCCCCCCCTGCACAGAGTCAGACAGTGGCTGGGCAGTGGGGGCTTCCTTCTCCTTGCCCTGTCCCCACCCCCTCCCCTTCTGAGGCGGGGGTGGGGCCTCAATGGGGTGGGCAGGGTGGCCCCAGGGGTGAGAGCCCTGACGGCCTGGGGGTGGGGGGTGGCCAGGGGTAGGAGCCCTGTGAAGGGAGAGGCCTGCTCAGCCAAGCCTGGCACCCTCCTGGGGGTGAGGGTGCAGGCAAGGGAGGGGTGTGGTGCAGGGGCGCCTCAGAAAAGCGGGGAGAGTTGGGCCCAGACAGAAACTGCCTCCCGAATCCTCGGGAAACCTGTCTGATGGGACGCGGATGCTTGGCGTGACTGGGGTCCCAGGCAGGGCAAGAAGGGGAGGGGCCGGGCACCCCTGCCACTGTGCCCAGCCAGAGGCTGCCCCTTCCACACCACCAGCCCCCCCATGCCAGCGCCCGAGGCTCCCACGGGCCCCGCCCTTCACACCCTGGCTCCCCAGCCCCTGACCTCCCACCCTCTGCCCCAGCCCACAAAACCCCAGTGCAGAGGCTTCTTCCTCCAGGAAGTCCTCCAGGCCCCCCGCCTGGTTTCAGAACACAGCTGTTCTGTGGAAAAGGACTTTGGGGCTCCTCCCTCCCCAGACAGGGCACGCAGGGGACAGGGTGGTCCCCTGCCCCAGTGCAGCCCTGAGATGATGAGTTGGCGATGGCCCCAAAGACTTTATTTAAGGTGGGTCAGAACCCAGGCTTCGGGGCCGCCACCTGCAGCCTGAGCGCCCGGCTCCTCTGGGTGAGGGGGGCGGGGACAGCCCCGCACCCCCAGCCTCCCGGGCGGGCCAGCCCGGCTGGCGCCCACTACCCCCGCCCCAGTGGGCCCTGGGCTGACAGGGTCCCCCAGCTCCCCAGCTGCACTCGCAGTCCTAGGAGGAATGAGGCTCCCACCCCGACCCCCAACAGCCCCCCACCGCCGCCCCGGCCCGCATCCCAACAACCGCCGCCCCCACCCAGGGCGCGGGAAGGCGGGCGGGCAGCCGGCCGTTTGCTTTTGAATCTCCGCCCGGCGCCCTGAGTGGCCCTTTCAAAGGCCGGCGGGGGCGGGGGCCGTTCCCAGGCGCGCCCCGCCCTCCCTGCCCGCCCTGCCCCCGCTTTCCCACGCGGCCCGGCCGCCGGCGGGTTCTCACGGCCGCCGCCCCTCCCCCGCCTGGGAACGGCGCTGTGCCGGGGTGCCCGGGAGCCCCGGCCCGGGGGCGCCTCTCGGGCTCCTCGGGACTGGGGGCGGAGGGGGGGCACTCAGAGGCCACGGGGGTACGGGGTGCCTCGTGAGGGAGACAAGGGGGTGGAGCCGCCCCCCCACCCCCGGGGCCTGAGGCTGGAGGCATCTTCTGGGCTCAGATTCTGTTTGATTTAACTCCGGGCAGGTGGTTGCCCCCACCCTGCCTCTCGGAGAAACCTGGAGGATCGCAGGCGCGCCGGCCCCGGGGGAGGGGCGCCCTGATGGGCGCGGCCCCGCGGTCCCTGCAGAGGCTGGGACCAGGTGGGGGCTCCGAAAACACGAGTGCAGACAGACCCGCTGGCCGAGAACCTGGGTGTAGACCCCCCGTCATTCAGATCCGCACCCAGAGTCCGTGTGCCTCCCACGCTGCGGCGCAGCCCGGGGCCGAGTCCCGGGTCCTGCTGGGACTTGGCCACTGCCCTCGGCCTGCCCGGGGGTCGCCCAGCCCACCCAAGCCAGCCTCGTCGGGAGGTCTCGTCCCGAGGGGTGGGTTGCGAGCCCCTGCAGCGTGGGCTGGGTGTCTGCTGGCCCAGGTCCTAAGGGAGCCCTGGGCTGTGGGTGGCGCCGCCGGGGACAGGCTGGGGGGGACCAACGCTCGGGCGGGGGGGAGGCACGTGGGAGGCCTGCCTACGTGTCCGTCTGCGGCCCCCCAGGACGAGAGCCGGCAGCCCCTCCTCAGGGTCCCCGGCCAGCGGGCCTCCCGTGCGGGCTGGGGCTGCCCTCTGCGTCTGCTCTCCTGCCCGGGGCAGCCAGGAGGGGCTCCCGTCCCCTCCAGCCCCCTCCCTCCCTTCCTACCGTCGGAGGGCCAGACGGGCTCCCGGCCACTCGCTCGGCCGGAGTGAGCGGGTTTGGGCCAGGGGCCCCACTCCCAGCAAGTCTGAGGCCGGCCAGGCGGCCCCCCTGTCCCCACGGCAGGAAGTGGGCCGAGTGGGGGTCGGCAAGGCCCCGTGCAGGGGCGCCAGGCCCCCAGCGCCCCGGGGGGCCCAGGTCCAGACGGGGTGCCAGCGCGGTGAGGCTGCGACAGCTGTGGGCCCAGCCCAGCCGGGAAAGCCCCAGACGTCCCTGTCCCCTCCGCAACCGCCCGGAGGGGCGGCAGCTCGGGGCTCCTCGAGCCCCAAAAATGGAGGCCCAGAACACACCTCCCTCACTGCCCGGCGGGGCGCATACAGGCACCTGTCCAGGCCGCTCACACGGACACGGTCAGGGGGCACGTGAGGCACAGGCGTGCCCACGCTCACCTCCCGACCTGTGCTCACACGCGGGCGCACACTCAGCCGCTCTGTCGCTGGGAGCCCTCGCACCGCTCACCCAGGGGCCTGCCCCCTGCACTGGGTGCACGGACCTAGTGCTCTTGGAGCCTCCTCACGCCCCAGGGCCCATGGCCCCTGACCCCCCGGGGGCCCTGCACTGGGCAGACGGAGCCCGAAGCCCATCCCCCACTCTGCTGTGCAGAGTCGTCCCGGCCCCACAAAGGGGCTGGGCTGGGGGGAGGGGCTGGGCCCGTGGGAAGAGGCCTTCCTGGGCCTGGGGGCGGGGCGCAGGGAAGGGGGGCCCCCGCAGGGCCGCCCTCCCAGGTCTCTGGTCCAGGGCGAGGCCGAGGCCGGGGGCTGGGGCCCAGTCCTGCTCCCTGGGAACAGAGGAACAGCCAGTGCACACTCCCCAGCCAGGAGCCTCCCGGGGCCTGGGGCCGGCGCTCCTGCCCCAGCCCGTGCCCCACCGGCGGGGTGGGGGTGGCACCCCACGGGGCCAGGCCGCCGTCTTGGAGAGGGGCTGCCATCCTCCTGCCCCCACCCAGCCCGTCTCCAGTGGAAACTGGCCCGACAGGGAGGGGCAGCGCCCAGGGCTGGGGCCAGCGGGGCCCTCGTGGGCAAGGCTGGGTGAGGCGGCTGAGCCATGTCACCGGTGGGAGCAGATGGCGCGGGGCCCCCCAAGCCGCTGCCGGGACGGGGGCAGCGTGGGAGAGTGAGGCCTGGAGCCGGCCCAGGCCCTGGGCTCCTCGTTGCTTCCCGCCGACTGGTCCCACCCCGTGCAGCCAGGCGTCGGGCCCACACGCCAGGCTGGGCCTCCATCCGGGCCCCATGTCCCCACACCCCGCACCAGTTGTTGGGGCGTCTCGGGGGGTCAGCGTGAGCCGGCCAGCGGGAGAGACCTCGGGGCAGCACCCTGGACGATTCGGGCGGGCGGAGGGTGTGGTGCTCTGCAGGGACCACAGGGGTGACAGCCGCCCTGGGGGCAGGGGCACTGGAGCCCTGAGGCGGACGCCTGCCCCTGACTCCCGTCTCCCCGACACGAGTATCTGAGACTCTGCTCGCCACAGAAGGTGCCGGAAACCCCCCGCGGCCGAGCTGGAACGGGGGACCAGGGACGGGGGACGTGTCCTTCCTCCTGAGGGTCTGTGCGCCGCTGCCCCAGTCGGCTCGTGCCCGTCACTCCGGAACAAGTCCCAGCTCCATGGCCCGGGCCCCCGCGCTCCTGCTTTGGGGTCAGGGACCCCGGACCGGGGCTCCCAGGGCCCCCGACTGACCACATCGCCCCCCCGGCCCCTCACGGGGCCTGGCTCCGCCCTCAGTCGGGCTGCAGGGCCTGCAGAGCCCAAGTTTCCGTGGCTTCGCCCCTGCCGACAAGCAAGGGGTCCCGACCCCTCCCCGGCCCGGTCAGAGCCCGGGGTGGGAACCCCTCAGACTGGGTCGCCAGAGCGGCCTGGGCCCCTCTCCCGCTGGAACGTGGGCCGGAGCCTCCAGACCATGCGGGGGGCAGAGCGCCTGCCCCGGGGCCCCCCCAGGCTCCAGCCCCGGCCGGATGCTGCCCTGCACCTTCGGGGTTGCTGCAGGCTCTCCTGGTCGGGGCTCGGGAGCAGCTGTCACACCTGCCCCCCGACCTCAGCCCCTCAGTGATGCCTGGGGCTCAGGGCTGCCTCGGCCGGAGGGTTAGAGGTGGACGCAGGCCTCAGCCCCCAGTGGGGCGGGGGGCTGAGTGGGCTCTGGGAAGAGCACGTGAAGGCCCCTCCACAGCCACCTCCCAGCCCTGTCCACCAAGGCCTTCCGCCCATGGGGCCTGCCTGTGAGAGCCCTGCCGCTGCCCCACCTGGGCGCCCACTCCACGTGTGAGTACAGAGGCCCCCAGGGCCCCCAGACCAGGACGGCTGGGAACACAGACTGTCTCCGGGACGCGGCTCTGGACAGACGCCGGCACCGTGCCTCTCGCTCAGCCCTGGCTCATTGGCCAGGTCCCTAGGAAGCAGGCTGGCTCTTAGGCGTGGCCCTCGGCACCTGGGAACTGGCCCCTTGGAGCCCCCCAGCTTCTGGCCCCCCAAGTCTCAGCCTCAGAGGAAGGGCCAGTGCTCCAGGGCCTGCGGTGGCCCCTCCTCAAGCCCCTCAAAGCCCAGTAGGGCCCCTCCTAGGGAGCCGGCTGGGGCAGCCAGCTGGGGGCGGGGGGCACACAGCGGGGACTGCCAGGACAGGCCTTCCTGGCTGCAGGTCCCCAGGCCCCGCCGGCACCCGAGACCAGTCCCCGGAGGTGGCCCAGCTTCCAGGAAGCAGCCTCGTGCTGCGGGCGCCTGCCCGGGCCGTCCCTCGCCTGCCCTGAGTCAGGCTGCACGGCAGGCGGTGGCTCCCACAACCTGGGAAACCGTGGGAGCCAGGCGGACCCCTGGGACCCGGGAGCCAGGAGCCTTCCCAGCCCCTCCTGCCCGACTCACCTGGCCCCGCCCTCCCAGCCAGGATCTGGGGGCGGGGGCCATCCCTGCCCTCAGGCTCTCTCACAGGATGGGGGCGCCAGAGATGGGGGAGGACCCCAGGCCTCTGTGCGGGACCCCCAGGCCCTTGCCAGCCTCTGCCAGACCCACAGGCACCCCAGGCCGGGGTCTGCACGGCCACCAGGAAGTGGGCAGGCCCAGGTGTCCCCTGCACATGCCCCTCGGCCGGAGGGCCATGTGAGCAGGAGGACCCGGCGTGGTCCTGGCTGGCCGAGGGCCCTGTGGCTGAGCACGTCACTTGGCACCTCAGAGCCCCAGTCTTCGGAATGGGAGGCCGGAGGCCCCGCCGCCCCCCGGTGTCAGAGAGGGGCCTCGGTGGGGGGGGTGGCCCTGAGCCCGGGACCAGGTGGGCGCTCAGGGGGAGCCCCCCATGGGCAGGGCCGCAGCCTCCCTCCAGGGGTGTCCGGGCAGAGGCACAGCGCGGCCGGGAGGCGGCAGGGAAGACCTGGGTGCCGGCCCCGCCCTCCTGCAGGTGGGAAAGGCCAGGCGGAGGGCGGGCCATGGGCACGGAACCGGCTTTTCCAGCCCGGGGCGGGGGTGCGGCCGGGCCTCGCAGGACCCACCGGGTAACAGTGGGCAGCGGCCGTGGGAAAACCGGCGCTGGTGGTTCCCGAGGGTGTGGCCGGGTCCCTGCGGATGGCACCGGCGCTGGTCTGTGTGCCGTGACTCAGCCCTGAGCTGGCAGCCACGCCCTGGTGCACACACCAGGCCCAGGTCCTGGGAAGGAGGACAGACCCTTCGCGGGGGACCCCACCCTTCTGCTTCTGCGCAGTCTCTCCTGAGCCACACCTGCGGCACCGTCCCCTCAGGTGGCCCGGGCCTGGGCTGTGGGGGCCCCATGGCGGGGGCCCCAGGGCGGCAGCAGGGCTGGGCCTGCAGTGCCTGCAGGCCTCCCTGCAGCCAGGACCTCGCCTGCACTCCTGGCCCAGGGGGGTGGGACCCAGGGCAGCCCCTTTGTGCCAGAGGCCAGTGGAGTTAGAGGTGGTGGGACAGGGGGCCCCCCAAGGCCTGGGGGAGGGTTCTGCCTTGGGACCCCCTGCACCCCAGGCTCAGCCCCTGGCCCGCTGCAATGCTGGAGACGGGGCAGTGAGGCCACAGGCAGAGCTCAAGGTGTCGAAAGGCCCAGGGAGAGGGCATGTGGGGGCGGGGCTCACCCTGCAGCTCCTGGGCCCTGAGGCCACGCCTACTCCAGGCCCCCAGAGGCCTGTCACCCTGGGCTCCTGCCCGATCATGGGGTGGGGGCAGGGACTGATCTCAGTAGCAACAAGGGTGGCCCCATCCCTCCTGTGGCTGAAGAGCTCCGGCCCCCCACAGGCCCTGCCCTTGGCTCACCTTCCTCCTCCAAGCTGGTCCCGAGTCTCACGTCCAGAAAGGCTGTGACCGGTGACCAGAGCGCGCAGCTCCCCAGGGACCTGCCACCACCTGCTGGGGAGCCGGGTCTCCGTGGGCACAGACGGCTCCTGTTCTCCCAGCCCTTGCGTGCCCAGCCACCCGAGGGATGCTGGGGTCCAGACCCACCCCGGCAACTGTCACGGGGCGGCCCTGGGACAGCTGCGTTGGGAGGGCAGGGTGAGCCCCCAGCCTGTCAATACCCCGGAGTCCGTGAGCCCAGCGGCGCCGACCTGGGCTCCCAGGGGCCGCCGGCCGGCCTAGACGAGGAGGCGTCGTGCACGGCAGCACGGCGGCTTCGCTCCTGACGGTCACGGACCGGGTGCCAGGCCGCGGAGGCAGCGCAGGCAGCGCAGGCAGAGGCGGACACACTCAGAGGGCCCGGCTCTGCCCCAGACGGGCCTCGGGCCGGGCAGCCGTGGGCGTGAGCGCCCTGCACCCACCAGGGCCCCTTCACGCTGGGCCTCGCGCCCCCACCTCCGCTGAGCGAGCCCAGAGTCCCCCAGGCCTGGCCGTGCCCTTGCAGGCCCTGGGTTGCGGAGGACAGCCAGAGTGATGGCCGTTCCCTGTGGTGTCCCAGGAGCTGGAGGAGGCTGCCCGGGGCCCACCAGGGGCCGCTGCAGTCAGGGAGGGCTCCCAGGAGCGGCGCCCTTGGGGTCCTGCTGGGAGCGGGGGAGGTGTGTTGTTCATTCAACTCGGTGAAACGTCCCGGCCAGACCCAGAGCCGCGGGGGGCATGTGGCTGAGGACGGGGTGATGGATGACGGGGCCACCCCGACCTCAGCCCCCTCTCTGCCCCCAGGCCTGCAACTGTGACCAGTACCTGAAGGTGTCCAGGGACAAGATGCGGCAGCTCCTGTCGCTCAGCGGCCACCAGGAAGGCCCCAGCGGCACAGGTGAGTGCACCCTGGGGGGCCAGGCGGGGGCTTGCGGGTGCGGACGGCAGCCCTGCCGTGCTGGGTGCAGGCTGCTCCTCGGCCCCCCTCCCCCGCAGGGGTGCAGGCTGGGCGAGGGCCGGGCAAAGGGGCGGGGTCAGGGCTGCGCCTGGCCCCTGTCCGTGTGGAGCACGGGCTGCCTGTGCAGGGGGCCCGGAAGCCGAGGCCGGCGGAGCCCCCCCGGGTCGGGGGTCACCAGTGTCTCTGCGGTGGGCCCGGCTCGGCTGCTGCCCGCCCCACCCGGCGTGGCGTGCACGTGGACGCTGGCCCACGCACGCACACAGGTGGACGTGCATGCCCCCCCCCCCCCCCCGCACGCTCAGGCACCGGTGACACCAGCGATCAGGACACAGCCGAGCCTGGGCCCTCAGGAAGGGGGCTGAGCCCCACGTGTCCCCCCCCCCTCCCCCCGCACTGGGGCAGGTCCTCCCCAGGCCCCCAGCCTCAGGTTCCTTTCTGTGAAACGAGAACAAGGGGGGCGCAGGGCCCCCAGGGACTGTGCAGGAGCCGGCTGGGGCGGTGGGACCCCGGTGTCCCCCTCTCTCCAGAGAGGGGGGCCCGACACAGGGCGACACCTCGTTGGGGGAGGGCAGGGCTGGGGTGGAGAAAGGGCACCTGGGGACCCTCTGGCCGAGTCCCCCTGAGGCCGGGTGCCTCTCCAGGAGCCGACGTCCCCGCCCAGCAGCTCCCGTCCTTCCCACCTCCCCCTGAGGTTCGGCCCCTGCAGGGGCTGCCCACACCGCAGGCGAGCCGTCTCGGCGGCTCTCAGCACGGGCAGCGCCGACCGAGGGGCTGCAGGCTGTCGGGGCCCTGCGCCCACCCAGAGGCTCTGGCTGGTCCTGGGAGCCCGAGGGCTGTCTCGGTCCTCGGAAGCCGCCTGGGACGGGCTGGGGCCAGACAGGCCGGGTCGGAGCAGGGAGGCCAGATGGGGGCTGTGGCCCTGCTGGGCCCCGCGGAGGCAGCGGGCTGAGGTGGGGCCCCCTGCACTGGGACCCCGGCTGCAGCCAGCCCGCGGCTGTCTGCGGAGGGATGTTTGCCCAGCCAATTACGAGGGTCAGCGGGACCCGGGAGGCCGCTTCTCCCACCTGCTGGGCGGGGCTCCTCAGTGGCCCCGCCCCCAGCCCCCACGCGGAGGGGGGGGGCCCGCCTCAAGCAGCCTAGCCAGCTCCCTGTGCTCTCCGTGGGGGTAGGGTGGGGAGGGGGCCCTCCCAGGGTCTCCCCTGCACCCTGAGCCCCAGCCGGTCCCCTGGGTGCCTGCCCGCCGTCCTGGTGCTGGCTGGTTGTGCAACAGACCCCTTGGCAATCGGCTTATCTGCTCATCGCCGCAGACGGGCCGCCCCGCCCCCGCCCTGCTGCCCGTTCTCAGGCCCCCGAGTGCCCTAATCGGCCGATCTCGAGTCCAGAGCATGTTTCCCAAGGACCTTTGAGTCCCAAGAACGTTCCAAGGTGTGAGTTCCCGAGGGAGGGGCCTGGGCTGGCACGGAAGCTTCTCCGGCCCCTGCCCTCTGCCCTCCCCGCTGGGGGCGGGGGAGAGGCTAGGGCTGCCAGGCCCTGTCCTCAGGAGTCCCTATGCCCTTGACTGACAGGTGACGAGACCCAGATTGAGGACACGCGGGAGCCAGGTGGGCGTGGGACTGCCCCTGCGGGACAGACGGGACCCTGGCCCTGAGCTGGAGTCTGCGTCCTGGCCCGGCCGAGGGGCTGCTCGGGGAGGAGGGCCCTGAGCCCAAGGCCAGAGGGGTGGGGGGGAGCGGTGGAGAGAGAGGGCCGGGGTACCTGGGGCGAGGGGAGGATATGCAGGGTCTGGAGCCCGGGGACCAGGAAGGGGCAAGCGCTCCGAAAGCCGGGGCCTCAGGGTGGCTGCCTCCCTGGTCCAGGCTCCGCCCCCGAGAAGACGCCGGGGGGCCGCACCTACGACCCGCCCTGCCGCTGGCTGGAGGAAGCAGACCTGCACGCCCACGCCCCCGCCACGCTGGGCAACGGCACCCGGCTGCAGCTGGCGGGGGTCCCCGCGGGCCTGCTGCGGCGGCCGGGACTGCAGGCCTTCTACTGCTGCCCGGGCTGCGGCAAGGTCTTCTGGGAGGGCTCCCACCTGGGCCGCTTCGCCTCCCAGTGCCGCGAGCTCCTGGACGGCGCCCCCGGCTCCGGCCCGCCCAGCCCAGCGCCCAGCCCTCCCAGCGGCCCCTCCTGAGGGCCCCCCAGGCCCCCCCCCTTGCCCGGCTTCGAGACGATAAACGTGGCCAAGGCTCCACGTGTGCCAGCTGCGGCCAGGGACTCCTTTTTGCGTGTCACTCGCTGCACACACGGGACGCCCGGCTGGGGGGCGAAGGTGGAGGTCCCCACCCGGGCAGGACACTGCGTCCCGGTCCCCAAGCTGAGGACTGTCCAGTGCTCAGGAGTGAGGCAGGTGGGAGGGGGGAAGGGCCGGCCTGGTGGGGGACACAGTCCAGGCAAGGGCCCGAGGGCTGGACCCAGGCGGCTTCCAGGGTTGGCCAGGGCTCGGGGAGGCCAGGAGAGTGTGTGGGGGCGGACAGGCCCCACACGCTAGGCAGCCCCCCACTTTGCTGTGACAGTAAGTGCCACGCCCTCCCCCTGCCTTTGCAGGTGGAGAGCCG
Source organism: Phyllostomus discolor (assembly GCF_004126475.2). Lineage (NCBI taxonomy): Eukaryota > Metazoa > Chordata > Mammalia > Chiroptera > Phyllostomidae > Phyllostomus > Phyllostomus discolor. The sequence continues at coordinate 214,447,719 of NC_040905.2, read as the reverse complement.
CCCCCCCATAGCCAGGCAGGACAGGAGCCCCCTTGCCTTCCCCCAGAAGGTCCCCTGGCCCCATCCTGGGGCCTCCAGCTCCAAGGAGCGAGATGGTGGGATCCTGGGGGCAGGGCCCCTTAGGCCCGGTCCGGGGTCTTTCCAGGGAACAGCCCCAGCCCAGCCCTCGAGGGGCTGCTCCACCCCCTCACTCTCCTCCCTTCAGTCTGCTCAGGGCCGGCAGCCTCCTCTGGAGGGAGAAGCCGGCGACCACAGTACCAGACAGAGCCCCACACCCAGGTGTGGTCACGCCTCTGCCCTCACACCTGCTGGGCTCGCTCTGGGGGAAACTGAGGCTCAGGCCCACGGCTGGCCCCATGGAAGGCCCGAGGGCACCGGTGCCAGCCGTGGTGGGGCGGGGCGCCGGGGGATGGGGCCCACCGGTGGGGGCCCTGCCGGTGGCAGGCCTGGCCCCAGACTGCATTCTGCCCCCGCCCACCTCCTCCTGCTCACCCCCCAGGAATGCACCCCTCCCTCGCTCACATCCCTTTCCTGTCCTCGCTGCCTGGAGCGGAAACCAGCTCAGATTTGGCCGGGGAGCCCAGGCGGAAGCCTCCGGGTGTTGGAGGCCGGGGGCCTGTGCAGGGCCGCTGCCCGGGCCCCGGCGCACCTGCAGATCCAGGTGCGACGGCCTCAAGCACAGGGTGGGCACCGGCCATGCCCGGCCGGCCCCTGCCCCCCATTCCTGACCGCACCAGGGAAGGCCATGGGCCCCTTAGCCCCCAAGGGATGCGGCCCTGGTGGGGGTGCAGCTGAGGAGTGTGCAGAGTCGGGGCCTGTGTAGGGAGGGCACGGGTGTCCCACCCCACTCCACGTCCTCTCCTCTCCCTTGGAGCACCTGCCTGTGCCAGGCGCCAGCCCACGTAGCCCCCAGCAGCCCTGGGGCCGGCAGGGCCAGGGTGCCACTCCACCACTGGCGGGGAGCCCCTGGCGGAGCGGGGAGCCCTGGCCTTCCTGCTCTCCCTCATCACTGCCGAGACCAAGGGCCAGGCAGGGGTGCCAAGGTGGGTGGGCAAGCTGGACCCCACCGGGGGCCCTCGGCAGCTGGGGTGCAGTTCCCAGGAGCAGCACCGCTGGCCCCGTGTCCCACCCTGGGGAGGCAGACTGACCACCCTCCCCGCCTGGTGGGGCTAAAGGAAGCAGGGGGTGCCCGGCCCACTTCCCAGCACAGCTGCTTCCTGGAGACTCTGCTGTGACCCGAGGCCCTGGTGTTGCCGCCAGCCCTGGACGGACAGAGCTGGGGCCGGGGAGAGGCCAGGGACCGCGGGCTCAGGGACAGGAGGCCACGTGTCCTCCCCGTCCCCCAGCAGGCCCAGCCCCGGCCTCACTCTCCCCTTCCACGCCGTGACATCGCCAGGAAGGGGAGAGGGCAGCTGCAGGGCGGGGGTTGGGGGGGAGGGCGTGCCTGCCCTCCCGCCTCCCGGCTCTCTACTGCCCAGGCCGGCCGGGCCCTGGGCTGTGTTGCTCGCTGCCAGCCCACCCTGGCCGGCCCCGAGGCACCGCCACTTGGGTCCCGAGCCCGCCTCAGCCCGGGGACCACCTCCGGCCCCTTCCCGAGCTGGGGTCAGACCCCGGGCGGACGCAGCAGGCCGCGGCCCCGGTGCCAAGAGGTGCCTGCGCGGCCAGCCGGGCGGGCAGGAGCCGCCACGATTGTCTGCCGCAGTTCCTGCCCCGGGCGTCCTTCCTGCGCACTGGCCCTGGCCGGGCTGGCCCGGCTGCGTGTTTGTTATTTGATCTGTATCCTCGCTCGGCCCTTCTACCAGGTGTCTGGGCCGCTGGGAAGAAATCCGCTCCTCTTTCCCACGCTCCCCGACACATTTTAATGAATTAGCTGGAAGCCCCGCCCCCACTGCCCGCCTGCCCGCCAGCCTGCTCGCCCTCCCTCCCCTGCCCAGCGCCTTTAAGGTGGCCGCAAGCCTCAGCCCAGCTCGGGCCAGCCCCCCCCCTTGGAGCTGTGCTCCCCTCTGCACCCCCCAGGCCTCCCCAGCCCAGGTCCCTAACGCTCCCCAGCCTGCCCCCACCCCCACTGCCCTGAGCCTCCCACGAGAGTGGGTCCCGGGAGGGAGAAGCCTCGCTCCCAAACGCTGGCCTCCGCCTTGGCCCCCAGGACAGGGTCCCGACGGGGTAACCTGGGGCCTGTGCCCCCAGACCCAAGGTCCGGGCGCCTCCCCCGGAGCGAGAACCATCGCACACGCACACACGTGCGAGCACACGTGTACAGATGCCCCACTTCCCGGCGTGTCCTTCGGCAGACATTCAGGACGCGTGTGCTGGGGCCTGGGCTGCGAGCTCCGGCACGTGGGCGTGTGGACCAGCCCAACACGGAGCGGAACTGCCCTCCCGGCCGCAGTGCGGGCGCTGCAGCCTCGGCAGTCCCTCACCCCGCACGACGGCACGGCCGTCACCGGGGCCCACGGCGGAGCAGCTGGGGGAGGGGGCTTGGGGCACGGCCACGCGGCAGGGGCAGCCCCAGACCCACCCATCTGACCTGTCCTCCCAGTGCAGGCCGGGCGGGGTGGCCGCCGACCGCAGGCCAGACTCCCGTGGCTACTCTGACCACATGGTCCCTGCCGGGGGCGCCTAAGCTGCCAATTTCATGGCCCGTGGTGGCGGCCGCGAGTTCCCACACTGAGCTCACAGGGCCCCTTTGTCTGCCCACCGTGACGCCCGCCGAGGGTGTCAATGGGACTTTTCTCTGAGGCCCTGCTCCCTGCCCAGCGGAGTCTCCAGATGCCCTTCTCCAGACCAGTGGGCCTGAGCCCACCTGGGCAGGGGCTGGTCTGTGAACCCACCACCTTCCGGGGACGGCCCTGTGCACGGCCAGCCCCTGGCAGGTGCGTGGAAGACACAGACGTTGTGGGGGGGGGCCCTGGGCCATCCCCCGTGCTCTCAGAGCACAGCCACCCCCCCATCCGCCCTGCTCAGGGGGTCCAGGGGCCCCTGTCCTCGGCTGGGCCTCCGTGGCAGCCCATGCCCTGGTCCCTGGTGCACGGGGTGGGGGGTTGCTGGGGGCGATCAGGACCTCCGCCCCCCAGGTGCTCACCCTTCAGCAGCACCTGACCCCAGCCTCCTCGCCAGGCCAGGGACACAGCCTCCCAGCACGAGCAGGTCCAGGAGTGGGTCAGCGGTGGCAGCCCTGGGCCACACCCGTGACTGGACCACACTCAGAGCGTGGGCTCTGGATCCTCTCTCCGCTCGGCCGAGGCTCACCCACTGCTCTGGGGGGTGCTCCCGAGAACAGGCCTGAGCAGACCAGCTAGACCACCAGCCTCAGGAGGTCCAGAGCAAGGGGCGAGGGCGGCCCTGGCTACCAGGAGGACCCCAGGCAAGACAGCCAGGGTTAGGTCGGAATGCCGCGGGCCAGGGAAAGCCAGCCCTGGGGTGGCCTTCCCTGGTGTTTCTTGTGGTTTGGCTGTGACCCCTCCCAGAGCACCGGGCAAGGTGGGGAGCCCATCCCCCCCCCAAACAAGCCCTGACTGGGTGGTCTCCCCTGCCGAGGCCCAGAGCCGCCTCCTGGGGAATTCCCAGCAGCCGCTGAAGGAACGCAAGTCCCTGCGTGCGGCCGGCGGCTGCCTCAGTGCCCAGCCTGCAGCTCTGAGAGTCATTTCTCCCTCATTCCCAGCGACCGCAGCCGCACTATAAACTGTAAAACCCTAATGAGGAAATTTGGCGGGAGTGTTAAGGTGTAAATTAAAATGGTTTACAGTTTGGAAGTGAGTCACTTTGGAGTTCCCTTCCAGAGCAGTCCTTGGTGCCTCACCTGGGGCTGCTCACCTGGCCAGGCCCTCCTGCCCCCCTTCCTGCGGAGGAGGGGGCCCAGGAGAGGGGAGGCAGGCCCTCTGGTCCACCGGCTGGCGGCCCCCCGCTGCGGGGCTTCCTAACGCACGGCCCCCAGCCCTGGGCTTTCCTCTGGAGACCTGGCTGCCGCTGGGCCAGGACAGGGCTGCAAGCCTCAAGGGTGGGTTCGCGCCGGGCGGGGTCGGGCTGGGGAACAACACGGGGTGATCCAGGGAAGCCCCCATCGAGCAGGAAGGACCCGTGTGGCTGAGGCCATTCTCGCCCGAGCTGCTCCTGAGTAGTCACCCGCGTGGACCGTGCACTCGCGTGGGTCTTGCTGGGGACGCAGAGGGTCCGTGGCCCACCTTCCCAGTGCGAGCAAGATCAGGGTCTCTGCGCAGACTTCCTGAGTCTGAGGTGCTCCCGAACCCCCACCCGGGAGAGGCCGCCCTTGGGTCCACTTGGGGGTCGCGCTCGGCCCGGAGCTCGAGCCTGGTTCCGTCCGCCCAGGGAGCTTGGAATTCCCCGGATGGCCAGAGGAAAAGTGGGCGGGACGACTACAGAGACTCGGGGGGCGGAGTGGGAGGGCGGCGTTGGCGGGGGGACCCGGGTGTCTGGCGGCGGCGCGGCGGAGCAGGACCTCCCCACAGCCTCCTGGCTCCCTGTCCCGCGCGGCCGGCGACCAGCGCCCCCTGCTGCGAAGCGCACCTCCCGACACGCCCCCGGCACGCCCCGCCCCGTCTCCGCCCCCAGGCAGCGCCGACCAATCGGCTTCCTGCCGGCGCGCGCGTCACGGGCTCCCATTGTTATGCAAATATAAAGGCGGTAAAAGGCGCCCCGGCGCGGCGGGCGGGCGAGTGCAGCGGCGCGTGGGGAGGCGCGTGGGGTCCTCGTGGGAGCTCCAGCCGAAGCGAGCAGGGACCAGAGAGCGCGGCGACGCCGTCCCGGCTCTGCCGGCCTCCACGATCACAGCGTCCGCCCCCGTCGCCCGCTCGCCCGGGCGCGGCTGGATGCGGCGGGGGCCCTGCGGCGGCGGCCCCCGGCCCCCAGCGCCCAGAGCGCCCAGGGGCGGCGTGCGGGGCCCGGGGGCGCCGCGCCGTCCATGCGCCGAGGCGGGCCCCGAGACAGCCGGGGGCCCGCGCTGAGCCCCGGCCCGACCAGCTGCCCGCGTCCGGCAGCATGAGCCAGACCGAGCTGTCCACCTGCTCGGCGCCGCAGACGCAGCGTATCTTCCAGGAGGCCGTGCGTAAGGGCAACACGCAAGAGCTGCAGTCACTGCTGCAGAACATGACCAACTGTGAGTTCAACGTGAACTCGTTCGGGCCCGAGGGCCAGACGGCGCTGCACCAGTCGGTCATCGACGGCAACTTGGAGCTCGTGAAGCTGCTGGTGAAGTTCGGCGCCGACATCCGCCTGGCCAACCGCGACGGCTGGAGCGCCCTGCACATCGCCGCTTTCGGCGGCCACCAGGACATCGTACTCTATCTCATCACCAAGGCCAAGTACGCGGGCAGCGGCCGGTGATGCCCGCCCGGACCCGGACCCCGACCCCGACCCGGCCGCGGGACCCGCGCGTGTCGCCTCGGCTGTACCTTCCCGCCAACTACCTCGGTGTGCGCCCGGCCCTCGGCGCCGCGGCCACGACGAGTCCGGCGCGCGTCCGTGTACACGGGGCCCGCGCGGCGCCCGCAGTCCGGGGTCGACGCCCCCCCGCGGCCGCCGGGAGCTGGGCCGGAGCGCTTCCCACGGCCCCCGCCCTCCGCCTCGCGGGTGGGGGCGGGGCGCAGGCTCCAGCCCCTTTGAAATTTGAGTCTCGCTACCAGCAAGTTCGGAATCCCGAGACACCGGATCCTCCGCTCAAAATGTTTTCTCCGGAGGTGGAAGGCGGGTGACGGGGACGCCGGGCTCAGGGCGCCCCCCGCCCGCGGGACCCGCGGCCGACTCGCCCGGAGGAGACGCCGTGCTGTTGCTGAGGCTCTAAACTATTTATCGTGTGTGTATACTTGTGGGTGAAGTTCGTGCGCCTGATGTTTTTGTTTGGAAAATACTGTGCGTGGTCAATGTGGTTATGGAGGGGGGTGCATTTTTTTCCCCTAGTCTTACAACTAAAAACTTGAGTCTGTCGTTTCTCGGTTGCACTGAAAACGCCGCCCAGCCCGAAGGCTTCCCCGCGCCACTTCCTCTCGCTCCTGTTTCTCTTCCGCACCTCGCCCCACTTCTTTCAGTCTCCCTCCCCTCCTCTGCCCTTCCCTCTCGCACTCACGCGCGCGCGCGCACCCTCAGCTCCGTGTGCGTCTGGCCAGCCCCCGGCCTTCCCCCTTTCTGCGACCGGCCGCCGTCTCCAACCTGCTGGTTCTGCGAAGTTTGCGCGGGAGCCTGGGTGCTCGGGTCAGGCGGCGATGGAGGGGGTGGTGGGGACCATACCTTGCCTAGAGAATTCTATTATAGTTAACAGTCGGTTGCACACTTTTTTAAAAAAGTAAATGGATTTGCCACGATTAAATGTCATAACATTTATGACAGTATAAAATATTAACATATTTTAAGCCAAGTCTTGGTTATAAAGCCAATTTTAAAGGGCGTTGTATCCAGCGTTGTGTAGGCGACAGTGTTCCCATATTTATATTTTTATAAAATTCCTATAAGACTGTGAATCTCTTGTGCTAGTTGCTGAGTGAGTTGAAGGACTGTTTGCCCCCCTTCAGCCTCCTGGAGTTCCGAGAACCCGATTGGAATCCCAAAATCCTGCCGTGGGGGAGGGGCCTCAGGGGCTGCTGGGGGACCTGGCCGGAGGCGGCGCTTCTCCGTCACTTTCGGTCCCGAAAGGCGCCCTTCCTGGTCCCCGAGGTTCCCATTTTCTATGCAACCCCACACCCCTTGTTGTTTTGATCCTGAGAAATAAAAGGGAGACTGAATTATTCAAATTTAAATGAGGCTTCCTGGGTAGAAGTGCTGCTGACCCTTCGTGCAAAAATGGGGAGCACTTGAGGACACAGGTGGGCGGAGGCCCTTTGTACGTGGCTGGTCAGATTCGGGCAGTCCTCTGTGGCTTTCTATAAAACTCTGTGTGCGGAGAATATATTGATAATGTCGGTGAAACAAGCAGACATTGAAACTGAGGCACAGATTACTCCAGAAGGAGTTCTTCTGTATATTTTTTCTAGATGCAAATAACTTTTTAATTATGTTAATTAATGTTAAGACTTTCTAGGCTTATGGAAGCTATGGATGGGGCCCGGTCTGACCGCTTCTAACTGGATGGCATCTGCAGCCCATTCCTGAGTGTACGATATACTTGTAGCCCAGCGTGAAAAATTTATGAATAAATTTTTCATTGATCTTTTTATATTAAAAAGAGGAAGAGTTTGTTGGTGGTTCTTGGGCTCGGCCCCCGGGGGTCAGGCTGCAACATGCCGGCTGTGGGTGGCGTGCGCGGCGCTTGGCTCTCGCTCACCCTCGCTCGAAGACAGAGCCTGGCGGACCGGCTCCGGGCTCCGGGCTCCGCGCCGCTGCCGACCCTGCCCCGAGCGGGCCGCACGCAGGACTCGGGAGGCGCCCGGCCTGCGTCCTCTGCTTCCCCACAAAGCGGTGAGGCCTCCAGATGGAAAGTCTGGCTCGAAGCTCTTCCCAGCCGCCCTGACCCCCAGCCAGCCTGAGGAACGGGGAGCACGGGGGGCCAGGCCCCTCTTCTGGCTGCTGTGGGTTCGTGCGGCACAGACGGCAGCTTTTAAATTTGGAGGAACACCATGGCGGCTCACTTCTGATGAAGGAAAGACCCCTTTCTCCTCTCTGGCCCCGACGGCATCTGGGAGCGGAGAAGGCCAGCCGGGCCTGGAGCCGGGCTGGCACGGAGGGCAGTGTCTGGTCTGTGAGCATGGAGCAGGGCACCTGCTCCCCAACCTACTGGGTGGAGATGTGGGCCCACCGTGGAGCCGCCTGTGGGCCGGGCAGGGCGGGCTGGAGGACACCCCGGCAGGAGCAGCCGCTCAGAGGAGCCCAGGGCAGGCGGAGGACCTTTCCACTTGGCTGTGACCCACTGCTTTCGGGGCCCCTTTGCAAGGAGCTCAGGGGCGTCAGCTTCCCTGTCAGCAGGGCAGCCGGACAGACACCGCGTCGCCCTTCCCAAACTCGAAGCCTTTCCCTCCGTGCCGCCTCCGTCTTCTGCTCCGCTCTGCCCCTGAAGGCTTTCCCGGCACACTGGTGCCACAGGCATCTGCCGTCCCCCTGCTGGCCTGCCAGACCGGGTCTGCCCCAGCCTTAGCGCCACAGAGGTGAGTGGAATATCTGGTGCACGTAAGCCCCTGGGGAGGCAGCGTCTGCCCAGGGCTCACAAGCTGGCTCGGGGGAGTGGGCTGCCCGACCACGACAGGGAGAGTGGCTGTGAGAACCTGGACGTGGGGTGCCTGGAGAGTGAAGTCAGGCCTGGGCACGACGGGCCGCCCACAGACATGCCGGGCGGGGCCTTCATTTCCCAACCGGGGCACTTGCCCACGGGAATGGGGGGAGGAATCTGAAGACCCATCGAAGGCTGTGCTGTTCTGGGCCTTTGCCAGTAGGGTAGGGGACGCTGGCCCTGACCGCACGGCCCTTCCAGTCCTCCCTTGGCAGGAAGGCTGGCTGGCCGGTGCAGCCCGGGCGCTGGGGTGCGTCCAGCCCGAAGGCTGCCACCACACAAGACCGTCGGTGGCTCTGTGAGTCCGCTCTTAAAGACACGCTGGACTGAGGCAGGTGTGGCTTCTCACGGGAGATAGTGTCCTCTGTGTGGACAGAAACCTGGGCCCCGCCCAGCCCCTGGTGGGGGAGCCCTGGTGGGTTAGCCCTGGCGGATTCTGCTGCCCTCCTCCCCAGGGGCTGTTCTGTGGGCAGCCCGTGGCCCTTCCAGCCTGGGTCCTGGTGGCAGTGAGGAGCCCCAGGGACCCCAAGGACAGGGGGGTCGCCCTTCCGTTGGCAGAGCCCCAGCAAGCAGACTCTAAAACCACAGTGTGTCCACCACGTGGGGTGAGGGTGCAGAGCAGGCCCTTGCTCCAGGGGCCTCTGCATTCAGCAGATGGGAGTTGGTGCCAATGGCAGTGGAGTCGCCTGGGAGTCCCTGTCACGCCTCCCTACACGGGCTATCATGGGTGGAAACATCTTTCCGGCCTCTGGTGAAGAGAAGGCCCAGCTGGCCTCTGGGACCTGCAGGTGTGTGCGAGTGCACACATGTGCACGCGTGTGCGCTTGTGGGTGGAGACCAGGTGGGCGTCCCTGCCAGGGGTGGCCGGAGACCCAGAGTGAGCAGGGAGTCTGGCAGGCTGGGGCTGGGCCCCTGGGACCCCCCCCCTCCCCGAGTAGCTGCCATGAAGAAAGGAGACAGACCAGATGGACAAGGACAGGACCCAGCCCAGTCCTTCACCTCCCTGACCGGACCCTGGCCGGACGCAGGAAGTGTTTGCTGTTGGAATGGACGCCAGAGAGAGACCAGGAAACACAGGAAAACAGTCAGCCAGAAAGCGCCATGGCCGCAGGCAGCAGCGTGGGAGCCGGGGCAGAGTTGGCCGGAGGAGGGAGAGCAGGATTTGGAGGCCAGGACCGAGGGCCCGGAGCCAGGAGGACGGGTTAGAAGGACAGATGGGGGCTGCCCTCTGGATCTGTCCCCCAAAGGCCTCGAAGCCCAGCACGGGCCCACATTGACCCGGGTGCGCATGGGCCCTGCAGCTCTGACCGCAGGGAGCCCCAGGGCCTGCTGAGGCCTCTGCAGAGCACACGCACACAGAGAGAGGCCTGCGTCCACCTGGACCTCGAAGAGCGGCCGTGCTGGGGCAGCTGGGGGACAAAGCCTGAGGCCAGAGTGTGAAGGCACAGGCCATCAGGGGGCCGTGGGAGGTCTGGGAGCCGCTGAGGCGCCTCCTCCCGGGGCCTCCAGCGGGGCCCTCTCCTGGGGGCTTTGGGGCTTCGGAGGCCGCCAGCCCTCCCCCACCACCCGCTGCACACTCCGCCCCTGCGGCCCGGCGCCGCTCCCCCAGCGCTCCCCTCCCCTGGCCCGGCGCATTCTTCAACTCGACGTCGGACTGTCCCTCCGAGCGTCCGTCTGTCGGTCTTTCTTCTCTCGCCCCCTCCAAAGACGCGGCCCCCATTCATTGCCGAGGCCTCTGCCCTTTCCTCCGCGGGTCCCCGCTCGGCGAGCAGCTGCTATGCTAATGAGGGCGGCGGGCGGCGGGCAGGGGCTGGCGGCGGGCTGGACGGGGTTGGGGGGCGGCAGGGAGCAGCGGAGGGACTCTGGGTTGGAGGGAGGGCCGGGGGAGCCTGGCTGGGTGGGAGGCTGGGGGAAACGGGACGGGAGGTGGGCAAGGGGAATCTCGTGGGTCGGGCTGGGAAAGCCAGCGCGGAGAGGCGGGGGCTCGTCGGTGGCCGGGGAAGCCGGGCCGTGGGGGGCCTGGCAAGGGATGGGGGCGGGCGTCCACAAAGGCCCGATCTTTGTATTCAAAACCCTCGGGGACCATTCAGCGCCGGTGGGGGCGGGGCCGCTCGCGCACCCGGAAAGCGCACCGGGCCGGGTGGGGGCCCGGGAGGCCGCCCCGCCGCCCTTGGCTCGAAGCCCGCCCCGCGCACCCACTCGCCGGGCGCGAGTTGTCAGCGCTAGAGACCAGCTGTCATCCCTGTCCTGGGGGCACGGCCTGGAACCCGCGACCCGATCCGCCTCTCCCATCCCCCGCCCGCGCACACACCGGACCCCGCTGGGCTGGGGGCTCGGGTGCGCGGCGCGCGGGTTGGGGTCTGAGCCGAGGCGGACGGTGGAGACCTCTGCGCGCCCCCAGCACTACGTGGGTGGACGCCCGAGGAGGTACGGTGTGGGGAGGCCCCAGAGGAGGCGCCTGGGGACCCCAGGCCTGGGCGAGACGCCGGAGGGGGTGGAAGCGGGGCCCAGCGGCAGACTAGGGCCTTTACCGACGTCCGAAGGGCGACCGGGATGGGGGCAAGGGGATGCCGCGAGTTTGCCTCTTGGCCCAGGACGACCCCTGCCCAGAGTCTGGACTTGCCTCCCACACCTCGGGCGGGAGTTCCATGACTGGGGACCGCGGCAGCGTCCGCAGTGGGTGGGTGTCTTTCGGGATACACGCCCTGGGCTGGCTGGCCCGAGGCGGGGCTCCGACCTAGGTGTGGGTTCTGGCCGATGACCACGCGGCGTGGGCTGTGCTGCCGCCCCGCGGCCGCAGCGGGCACTGCATCCCGGGGCGCAGGGCGCAGGGCCCAGACCCGCTGGCCCGAGACAGGCACTATCCTGCTGGCACTTCGCTGCGAGTAGGTGCCCTACACCCAGAGGCAGCAGACATCTAGGCTAGGGTTGTCTGGCCGGCGCTCCGCACCACCCCCGCAGGCTTGGGAGCACGCCTCCCGCTACCCTGGAGCCCAGCGCTGGTCTCCCGGAAGGTGGCCAGGGTACACTGGGGTTGGCCGGCTGAGGGACGGAGAGTGCGCCAGGGAGGGTCCTTCGCCCCGGAGCGGTGGGCAGAGGCAGGCAGGCAGCCAGAGGAGCCTGTGCTGGGACAGTGGCGGGAGGGGCATGCTAGGGAGCCAAAAGCGGTTCCCATGGGAGTGAGGGAGTGACCAGGTTGCAGACAGTTGTGAGCGGTGAGCTCCGGCTGCAGCCACCAGAACTGGCTTTACTGTAAGTGTGGACGGGGGGCACTGCAGACTGCCCGGAGGAGAGGCGAGAAGAGTCCGGGGTCATGCTGGTCTCGCTCGGGACACGTGGGAGAGAACTCCCAGCAGGCCCTGGGCAGTGCTGCTGAGGTTACAACCCTGCTGATCTGTGGGGCTTGGAGGGGATGAGAAGGGACCAGAACGCGGGCCATGTGTGGAAGGGGTAGCACAGGGGCCCTTTCCCCGCGGTCAGCCGAACCCTCAGCACGTCCCAGGAAAGGGCAGGTGTGTTGACCTAGTAGTGGCTTCTGGCTTCTGCGGTCCAAACCAGGGCCTGGGGGTACGTCCTCGTCGACTGACGGGCAGTGTGTGCCGTTCTCTGAAATGGAGAAGAGAGTACATCCCAGGGCTCCGGGGCCATGAGTGGACAGCTGGCAGGACACAGCATCCCTTGCAGGTCTGTGGACATGGCCGTGTGTCACACTTCAGGGCTTGGACCATATCCGCCCCTCAGCACCATCAGCACCAGTCTTGGGGTGCTACCAGATCACCCCACAGAGCCCAGAGCCTCAGCACAGGGGGCCAGGGGCAGGCAAGGCTCTCACAGTCCGGTGGAGGTGGGCATTGACTTGCAGACTCTTCCGGCCACTACCCCACCCCACTGCAGCAGAAGAGCTTGTGCTGGGTACGTGCAAGGAAAGAACTCACTTTGTCTGGAGTCATGCCTGCTGAGAGACGGGGCCCAAAGACCACGTTTACTCCGGGTACGAGTTCCGCAAACGGATAAAGCCCAGCTCTGCAGCTCTGTGGGCCTCCTGTCAATATCCTGTGGCCAAGAACCCCCAAGGGAACCGAGCCCAAATGTCCCATAAACTTCGCAAAGAGCTGTGACAACAGTCCAAATGGGAGTGGTGTAAACACGACGGAATGTGTGTACTTCTCACCACAGACGTTGCAGCAGGAGGACCTGGGCTGGTATGTGGCGTTAGGGTACGGGACCCTCGGATACTGTTGTTCTGCCGGGGTGGCTCAGAGGGTGACTCAGATGCAACCACCAAGTGTACATTTCAGCCAGTGGCGAGGAGGAGGAAGAGGTTAACTAGGGTGGAACTACAGGTTGACTTAGGTCCTCTCTTTCCAGGGCACTTCCTAGAACTTGCGCTTGCCACAACTGCTCACATCCCATTGGCTAGAACTTAGCCACGTGACCAACCCCGCTGCTAGGGCGGCTAGGAAACGTAGTCTGTTGACTTTAAACAAATAGCCAGATGCTCGTCCAGCAAAGTGGGTCTATTCGGGCACAACAAAGAATTTCAATTCAGCGTATGCACGTGCAGCGCCCCAGGGAACCACGCACCATCCATCCCGGAGGACAACGCAGAGAAACGCGGCGGAATGCGGCGGTGGGGCGGGGCTGCCACACCCAGCGCCCATTGGAGGAGGCTGGGCGGTCCAAACGGAGCGGCCTCTCATTGGCTGTGTTGTGAGGGCCTCTCATTGGCTGAGCTGTTGTCAGGCGCGGGGAAAACCTTCCTCCTGCCGGGGTAGCAGCTTAACAGACGACATCTGGCATCTCTGCGGGTTCGGGATCATTGACGGGCGGTGGTCGGGCTGGGGAGCTCCTCCTGCAGACCCCTCCCCACTACAACTTAAAGGGGCTTCTTTTTATTCCTTTTCACGTCTTTATCCAAGGCTGTGCCAGCTTGAAATGGGGTCCCAGAAGGAGGGCCGGCCGTTTGGGGGCGCGCGCGCGCGGCTAGCGGTCCGCGCCTGCCCCGGCGCCGCGTGCTCCGCCCTGTTCTTCCGGTTGGGAGTGCACGCCGCGCGCGAGCCCTGCGGGCCGGAGGGAAGAACTGGCTCAGCACTGACACCGCTCGGCACTGGAGGGCCAGAGTCAAGGCCGGAGGGAGCCCCCTGGAGGGTCGCAGAGGGCGGGCCTCGCGCTGGCTGGGCGCGTCTCCACGCCTGAACCCTGTGCGAGGTGGGTCCGCCGGGCACAGTCCCGTTCTCCCCGCGCGCCCCGGGCCTGTTTTCCGCAGCGAACATCGTTGCAGATGAGGTGACCACCACCATGGTCGTGCACAAGCTGCGCCAGAGGCACCCGGACCGCGGCGGTGGCCTGTGCCACCGCCCTGAACGCGGAGCAGGTGAGTGCGGATGAGATTTCCCGCGCTCCGCTTCCCGGCTCTGCTCGCTGCCACCTCCTCACCTTTATCTTGGGGAGTAATGAGTAACCCAGCACTTCGAGTTCCCAAGGTTATTGGGTCAATAAAACGCTCCTTCTCAAGGCTTCTTTTTATTGGAATGGAGGCCGGACGGAGACCGTTAGGGTGATCGTTTTCATTCCTAAACATCAGTTTATGGCGGTATAATTTCCACACAATAAAATGCAGCCATTCAGAGTGCGGTAAGTATTGAGATGTTTGCACCCACATAACTAATGCCACAGTCAAACCCAGGACGTTCCCATCACCCTCCACAGCTCCCCCCCCCCCCCCCGCGTCATCCCCCGGCCCCAGGTCCCCACCGACCTTCCCAGCACCTCGGGTTAGCCGCGCCCGTCCTGGAGTTGTATGTTAAAGGGCTCGTGTGGCATGTTCTTTGGTGCCCTGTTCTGACATTCGGACAATGCTTTGACGTTTATCCATGTTGTTGCATGTTTCAGTAGCTTCTGGAGAACCGGGCGGGGGGGGGGGGATGGGACTTTACCCCCTCCCCTTTTTTGTGTTGTTTTCACTAGAAAAAATCTGGTGGGAACACAACACACGGATTGTTTTCATTGGTGGTTTTTCAGTCAACAGAGTTCTCTTCCTCGGTAAGAGATCTGGCATCCCCAAGACGCCCCAGAGGGCCCCAGGGAGTGGGCGCCGGCCCACCCCTTCCCTTTCCAACAGGGACGCGGTGCCCCCAGGGCCAGTGGCAGCCCACCTCCTTCTCTCAGGCACTGAGCCCTGCCGTCGGAAGCCGGGTCCCAGAGCCAGCCGCCCCGGGACACTGTGCTGGGCCTGCTGCCTGGAGGGCGGAAGGAAGGCTTGAGACGGGGGCGTCCTCCTTGCGGGAGGGAAGTTTGCTGTGCACCTGTCACCGTGCGAGGACTGACATGTGAGTGACCGATGTCACAGGACGCAGCCACCAGGTTTCTGTATCCAACATGCAGGACCCAGAAAAATGAAAGACCTGCCTGCAACCTGCTCATTCCAGTCACCAAAGTCACCCCAATAAATCCAGTTTTAAAATGTCAAAATACACCATTGCAGTCACATCACAAAACACGTGAAGAGACACTTCACGAAAGCTGGGTAAGCTTCGAGGTGTTATCTAAAGACCTAAATGAAAGGTTCGTGGTCTGGAAGACGCAGGATGGTCGAGATGTCAGTGTCAATGCCCTCGCCACCTGGAGGCCAGCCAGGCATGTGTGCGTGTGTGCACGTGCAAATTGACAAGATGATTTTTTTAATTTTTTAAAAAATTTTTACTTATTTATTTTTAGAGAGGGAAGGGAGGGAGAAAGAGACACACACACACACACACACACATCAATGTGCAGTTGTTGGGGGTCATAGCCTGCAACCCAGGTATGTACCCTGACTGGGAATCGAACCTGTGACACTTTGCTTCACAGCCAGGGCTGACAAGATGATTTTTAAAATTCATTTGGGAGGACAAATGACAAAAAGTAGACAAAATAATCTCGAAAATAAAGCATAAAGTTACAGGATCTCAGACTCCTCAAGACTTACTGTAGTAATTAAGAGGGTGGACCTGGCAAGAAGAGACTTATCCAGGTGTCGCTAAGATAGATTAGGATGCAGAAATAGCCCCACACACCTACCATTAAAGTATTCTTAGCAATAATTATTCTTAGTATGCAAAAAATTATTCTTAGTACCCTAACACAATTTAATGTATGGAAAATCTCTTCAACAAATGGCACATTACCAGTGCATATCCATATGAAAAAAAGAGAGCTTTGAACCTTACTGTACATCATTTAAAAACCAATTCAAGCCCTGACTGGTGTGGTTTGGTGGATTGGGTGCTGGCCTGCAAACCGAGAGGTCACCAGGTCGATTCCCAGTCAGGGCACAGGCCTGGGTTGTGGGCCAGGTCCCCAGTAGGGGGCATGTGAGAGGCAACCACGCACTGATGTTTCTCTCCCTCTCTCCCTCCCTTCCCCTCTCTCTAAACGTAAATAAACTCTTGAAAAAAATTAGAGCGCCTCTAGGAGGCAGGCAGTGGAAGTTTGTCATGTTGTTTCTCTCTCCCCGCCTTCCTCTCTCTCTAAAATCAATAAACATATCTCAAGTGAGGATTTTAAAAACGTTTTTTAAAGACGGGTTACAGACCTACATGTAAATGCATAATGATGAAACTGTTAGAAGGAACCATAAAAGAATAACTTCACAATCTCGGGGCACACTTGTCAGAGAAGACACTGCATTCTCGGCCTTCAACAAATCCAGCCAGGTAAGGCCCCCCGGCAAAATGGTTTGTTCCAAAACAACGAAGAGTTGCAAACGAGGACACGAGGCCTCGTGGGAAGGCCCGTGCCCATCCTGAAAAACAAAGGGAGGAGCCAGTGGTCGGGAGCAAAGGAGGCTGGGAGAGGGTTACGCTGCCGTCTCGTTCGGCTCTGCGGTCAACCTCGGCAGGAGAGCCCCCTTGGCCGCCCCGCTTCATTTTAAATGAGGCTTCCGTTTGTTAGTTTGTGCTTTTCCCTCTTGATCAAGATCTTTCTCTGGACGCGTCTCGGACTGGGCCAGGTTGTTTCCCAGGTCCGCAGCCCGCCTCCCGCCGGCGGGGAGGAGCGTTTCCTGGTGCGAGGTCCCGCCAGCGACAGCACTCAGACTGGGGAACTATTGCGGTCACGTGAGTAACGAGGTGGGGCCGGAGGGAGACCTGTCCCGCGCTCTGTCTCTAAGTCCACACGTTATCAAGGTCACCGTCATGACTCAGCCTTGGCGCTGGGCACACAGTTCCACGGGCCGGGCCCGCCCCTCCTGGGAAGGCTGTCGGCTCAGGTGCGGTGGCTGCAGTTCCGGGAAGCGTTCGCTCCCAGGTCGCAGCGCGCAGGTGTGGTGGGGTTTGGCGCTTCCTCTTGACGCGAATCCATGCTCCCTGCAGTTCGGCGGCACGCAGGCAGCTGTGTGCCCGACGGGCTGCTCCAGGGAGATAGAAGAGTCTGTCTTTCCTGAGGTGTCCTTTCCAGTGAACAAAGCCAACAGGGTGCAGAGCGTGGGGCTTGGGGTCTTCACCTCCTTGGAGCGCAGGGAAAAGCCTGCTCCGCCGCAGCAGGCCTACTCCGCCGGGGGCAGTTAGCGCCGTGCGGTATCTGCCTTCATCGGTGTCTCCCTTCATCGCCTGCGTTTGCAGACAGGCAGGACCCAGACACAGGCACGGGGCGCCCGTAATCACCGCAAAGGTGAGTTGGTGACCCCCAAAGGAGCGGGTCTGAAGCTGAGAAGGGACCCACAGCGACAGCGATGCTGTTGGCCAAGGCGTTTGCAGGGCCTCTGCACATTTTGCCAACGGAGACGCAAGGCAGCCAGGCCAGAGGGCCGAGGGCGGGGAGCGGGCGGAAGCGTCAAACCTGCCCCAGGGCAGGCTGGGGAGGGGGGCACGTGACCCGGAAACGAGGCCCCTGGGTCCCGGAGGAATGCAGGGGCGGCTCCCCGGGTGGGCTCGCCTTCCCTCGAAGGACTTCAGCCACCGCAGACGCAGCAGCCTGTCTGCAAGGGGCAGTTTCAGTCCAGCGAGGAAAACCTGCGGAGCGCGACGAAGGCTCGCTCACGCCCCGGCGACGGGGGAGCCGTGCAGAACCCATTCACTGGGACCCAGTCTTCTCCTCCGGTCTCCTCTCAATGGGCTGCTTGTGCAGCAGCGGCGAGCGGAAGCCCCGGAGTGTCCGGCAGGACGGGGCTGCTACTCGGTCTGAAGCAGAGCTTCCTGTTTCATCAAGCCCGCGACCGCTGGGCCTCTCTGGCCAGCTTCTCTAAGTGGCCAGCCCGGCAAACACCCCTTCGGACCACGACAGAGGCGTGAGAGCTGCTGGTTCCTTTGGGGGCAGCAGGCCTGGCAGACCCGTGACCGGCGACTCCTCGAGCTCCCCGGAGCCACGTTTAGAATCGCCCGCGTCCGCCGCGCTGATAGGGACAGAAGCCCCCGCCTCCGTTCCTGATTGGTCCGCAAGTGAGGACGCCAAATCGCTTCAGTTTGATTGGCCCAAAAGCACGATGGAGGTCCGAGTAGAGCGTCTCTGATTGGTCAGAGCTGCGCAGCTCTGATTGGTTGGGGAAGTCGCAGTTCTGTGGGTGGGAATCGGGCTCCCGCAGGCAGGAACGCAGCGCAGGCAGACGGGGCGGGGCGGCCAGGGGGTGCTTGGCCGCGAAGTGCGGTCTGCGGCCTGTGGGCAGCTCACTGCGAGGCTCTGCGTTTTCATTTGAGTCCAGTGAGCCGCTGGGCGCCTTCTCAGTCCGTAGGGTCACAGCGGCCTCAACCAAGAGGGCAGCAGCAGCAATGGCCCTAAGACAAGGGAGTGTCCCCAAGCCACAGGGTGCAGTTGCTGATTAGTATCCTCGGGGCCCAGGGTGGCCCCCATGTTTGGGGCGAGTACCAAGGGCACCCCGCCCTTGTCACGGACAAAGGGACCGGGGAATCTGGCCGTGGGGCCACCCAAGGGCAGGTGGGGCCATGATGCTCTCCGCTAGGGCTTTCCAGGCCGCGTCGTGCGTTCTTCCCACGAACCTGGGTCACGACCCCTCAGTCTTCAGTCAATGCGCAGAGGCTGGGCCAGACGGGAGGGGCGGCACCCGACGTTGGCAGCAGCCGGCCAGGCAAGAAGAGTGTGGCCACTGGTGCCTGGTCTGGGGCCTCAGGAGGCTTAGGGTACTGGGAAGCCTATGCAGGTCCAGGCGCAACCTGGTTCTGCCCGAGTATGGAACCTGGGTTTGGACAAACTGCCAATTCCCCCTGGCGACCGCAGGTCCCTCTGATTGGTCCCCCGATTGGTCCCCCTTAAAGGCTACAGCTTTTAGTGAGTGGGTATGTCTTCCCAGCAGGAGGCGCAAGGGAGCGGCCAGGGAGCTCCGCGCAGGACTTTGGAGAAGTGGGAGGGGCTCGCAGGAAACCCCCGAGGCTGCTGCCCAGGAACCACTTCCTTCCGGGGTGGGCTGAATCCGCTCCTGGAAAGGATGGGCTTCCAGTTGGGATGGGGGCCAACAGCGTGGGAGGGCCAGGACGTGCAGGGGTGTCCAGGGATGACCACGTGGTCACTGCTGGAGGTCCTGGACACACGCCCAGCCTCCCATGGTGGCTGTCATAGGTGAAGCAGACTGTTATGGGGACGGGTGCAGGGCCGAGGCCCCTAGCCATATGACCTCGGTGGTGGGCATGATGCCCAGAAGGGCCTCTGAGGAGTGAGTGACTCTGGGGGAGACCCTGAGGGTCTGTGTGAAGCTCAGTCAGAAATGCACTGAGGGTTCTGTCAAATCCGACATAGACTTTGCCCATAAAGAGGTGGCAGCTGACCCAGTGGGGCCGGTGGTCAGTGCTCCCAGACTCAGCCGCAGCACCATCGGGAAAGGAGCAAAGAACGATGTCGGGGGACATTCCGTTCCGCGGTTCTCACAGCTTCTGTCGTGTTCTGGGCTCATGTTCCCCTCTGAGAGGAACTCCGGCCCGAGACTTCTCGCCCTACTTCATAGCAGGGGTGGGGGGACCAAGGGCAAAGGGTGGGGACAGGTGCAGAGCGAGGAGCCTGTGGGGTTTGTGAGAGACCCCACACTTGCACTGGGAGGTGGGGGCCGCCTTGCAGCGAGGGCTGGCCGAGTGAGGCCCCGGTGTCCGCAGACGGGGCCCGACCGCGTCTGGACGGTGGTCTCTCCTGGTCCACAGGGCTCCTGGGGGGGCGGGCCGTGTCCTGTTTCTTGACCCGGAGGGCACGCACATGGGCGGTTGCCTCGTGATAAAAACATCAATATGCATTTTGCTTTGAACACTTTTCTCGATGTATGTCCTTACACAGCATCACCCTTCCCAACACCAACCAAAAATTGTATAGTTTCTAGGAACTGATACTAGAAATGAGCAAGGCCTGTCTGCAGAACAGCACCAAGCTCCTTTGGAAGCTGGGCCATCTGCCCTTGTGCTCGGCCACCGTGGGGAGTCCTGCCAGGACCCCCCAAATCCTTCCACAGGGCGTGTAGTTCCAGTGAGCCCCCCAAGGCTTTCCAAAGGGTTTTGCAAAATCAAGTTCTGAGGGGAAAAGCCCAAGAGGAAGTGACTCTTCAAGGATGAGGATGTCCCACCAGCTGCTGTGACATCTGCAGACCTAAGGACGGCTCCCTGCTGGCCCCACAGAGCGGGGCTCAAGGGCACTGCCGCGTGCCCCCCCAAACTGAAGGCCGTGGGCCTACCCGCGTGAGGGTGGGTGAGGGCTGCAGAGTGACTGCCGGCACAGGGAGGAGGAAGTGGAGCGGCACACTGGGGGGAACCCGATAGAGCAAGGGGTCAGAAGGAGGACATACAGAAAAAGTAGGACAACTAAAAGGCACAACGCGCAGCCGCAAGGGAGTTCGGGCCTCTGGGTGCCATCTGTCACAGGTGCCTTGAGAAGATCGACCTGACCGTGGACAGCAGGGCTGCGCACAGCCCCTCGGGGCAGGCTCCTGGCCAATGGCGCCACCTCCAGCTGCTGCCCGGCACTCGGGGTTCAGGCGGACTACAGGGCAGGGGTTGGCACGGCCCTGCCACACCCAGCCCCCCCCCCCAGGGAGCCCCGGCAGCAGGGAGCATACCGCCTCCCTGGGCAGGACGCCAGCCAGGGCTCCTCCTTCCTGCCCTGAGCCCAGGGTCTGCTGGCCCGGCCAGCCCCCGAGATTCCAGCCGTGGGGACCCAACCCCCTCCCCTCGGCCAGACCTTGGCCCAGGGCTGCAGATGGGGGCGGCAGGGGCTGGGACCACACAGGGCCCTCGGGGAGCCAGCCCACGGTCCTGAGGGCAGGGGTCAGGCTGAGTTCCAAGGGGGGGCCGCACAGCCTGCTGCCGGGTGCACTCGGCACCTGCTGGAGTGTGGAGCTCCTGGCGTTCTGTTCCACCGCCCCTCCCACCCACCCCCGTTTGGGGACTGGTTGTTCCCGGGGATGCATGTGGTCTGAGCATTTGTCGCCCCCTTCCCACCGGCCAGGCAATCCCCTCGGTGGGCTGGGCTCCAGGTAAGGGCAGTGAGGAGATGCGGCCACCAGGCGGCTCCACTGAGGCCACCTGGTGGCCGGTGGGAGCGAGGGTGGGGCCCCTCTCGGGAGTCCCTGCACAAAAGGTGACTGCAGAGCCGGGAGGGCGCGGGGGAGGGCGGTGGGACTGGGGCGGGTCAAGGCTGGCAGGAGTGAACTCCCTCCTGGAGGCCTGGGCAGCAGTGGGCCCAGGACTCTGCCCAAGTCTAAGATGCGCACTCAGGTGCCTCCCCAGGGCAGGTCGGTGGCCAAGGCAGGGGGATCCGAGGGGTCAGGGCTCCCCACCTCCTGCCTCTGTCACACTGAGCCCCCCCCCCCCCTGCATTCAGGTGATTCCACCGGGTCAGCTCCCCAAGTGGACACACACCTCCATCCATACAGCTGCCTTCTGGGCCTGAGGCCACTGGAGATGCAGGCGGTCCCTGTGGTTCTTGGGGCTGCAGAGCAGCCTGCCTCTGGGTCCCCAGGGTGAGGGTGTGCGGCA
Organism: Phyllostomus discolor; assembly: GCF_004126475.2. Lineage (NCBI taxonomy): Eukaryota > Metazoa > Chordata > Mammalia > Chiroptera > Phyllostomidae > Phyllostomus > Phyllostomus discolor. The sequence goes on along the minus strand of NC_040905.2, from coordinate 214,426,569 downwards.
GCGGGCAGGGCTGTGACGGCTACTGCAGGCACCCCCACCCCAGCTGCAGTCCTAGCCAGCTCTCCAGGGGACCAGCTGTGTGACCACCCTCCTCTGCACCAGGGGGACAGACCGCCCACCTCCTGGGCAGGGCACACACGGGCGCTGGGGAAGGTGGCCGAGTTCCCCGAGGGAGCGCACAGGGTGCTCTGGGGAGACGGCATTGGAACTGTGAACCGGCTGGGTCACCACAGACAGATTTATTAGGGGCCTCGGGCCTGGGGCAAATCCACAGGTCTCTTCCCACTCCTGCCGCCCAATATCCCGGGAGACCCGTGACCCGCTGTCGTCCACCTCGGCCTGTGCTACAGGAGGTTCACCCTGGCCACCACCTGCTTGCAGCCCGTGACAGCGAACTCGTGGCCGGCCACTTGGTAGTAGCTGAGCTGCTCCGCTAGGAGCTCCGCGCGGGCCTGCTCTGGGAAGAAGCCCTCGGCTGCCATCTCGTCCCGGAAGCAGCTGACCACGTCCTGCTTTTCCAGCAGCAAGAAGGGCACCACGGCCGCGGCCTGCCACAGAGGGTGCTCTCGGACTAGGAGCGCCCGCAGGCTGGTGCTCAGCTCCTCCTCCACACGGGCGCCACGCAGGGGGCCGCTGGGCCGCGGTGGCAGCGAGCCGGAAGCGTTCTGCAGCACGAAGCGCGTGACCTCCGCGCCCCCCGTGCTGCTCAGCAGCACGTAGATGGCGTTGTGGAAGTGACGCGAGCGCTGCGGCTGCAGGAGGCCGTGCAGCTCGTCCAGGAGCGCCTGCGGCATGAGCTCCACCTCGTCCAGCACCAGGAGCGGGGTCTTCTCTTCCGCCTCGGCCTGCGCCACCACTGCGGCCACCTGCCGCGCCAGCTCCTCGCGGCAGCCCTGTGCGGCGCGCGGCTCCGGGCAGTGGTGCCGCATGTGGTACTGCAGCACGAGCTGACTGTCCTCGAGCACCGCGCGGAAGTGGCGCGCCAGCAGGCGGCCCACGTGGCTCTTACCCACTCCGCTGGGTCCGTGGAGGGCCAGGAGCAGCGGGCGGCTGTGCACGTGCGTGGACAGATAGTCCCGCAGCAGCGCCACGATGCGCCCCACGGCGGCCGGCTGGCCGAACACAGCGCGCCGCAGCGCCTTCTCCAGCCCGTCGAGGTCGTAGCGCTGCTCGTTATCGTCCAGGTTCTCGATGGCGTTGAGGACCTGGAAGCCCACGATGGCCACGAGCAGCAGCAGGCAGTGCTGCGCGCGGCTCCGGCGCTCCGCGCGCGGCCGGCACTTGCGGGAGTTCTCGGGGTAGAGCACCACGCGGCTGCGCCGGCGCTTCTTGCGCAGCGTCCTTGAGGACAGCTCTGCGGGGCTGTCGAAAGTGAAGATCTGCGGCTGGTCCGGGTCCCTGCGGGGCGCCAGACACCCGGAGTCCAGCCCTGCGCCGGGGGTCGGGAGGTGCCTCTTGCGCAGCAGGCGCACGCGGCGGCGCAGGCGGACCACCGCGCGCAGCGGCGCTATCACGCTCCGGGCCGGCGCGCTGGGGGCCGCGGCCATGGGCTCCACGCTGGGCTGGCTGCGGTCCATAGCGCAGAGGCGCGGCACTCACATGCAGATTTCCCTGCAACAGGAAGACGGGAGGGTCTCCAGACTGACGCGCGGCGGGCTGGGTCCCTTCACCCGAGAGAGTGCACCTCACTGGGAGGCCCGGAGTGCGGCCGGGCGGCCCCAAAGCCCGGGCCTGTTCCCGGAGGTTCGCCCCCTCTGACCAGGAAGCAGCTCCCTGCGGGGCCCTATGCAAATCCCTCGGGTCCTCCCGTGAGCAGCGCGGCCCCAGGAAGTGGCTGGGAATGGGGATGACAGGGTGCAGCTTATCAGTCGGCCTCCCAGCTTCCTGGGGGAGGGGTCGGCCGGGCCTGCTGCGGATCGGGGTGAAGAGGGGTCAAAGCCGGACCCGCCCCCGCTCGCAGCTCCGACTGCCAGGCGCCGGGCGCTCGGCGTCCCGAGAAGGGTCACAGGGAAGCAGAGGCCGAGCCCCTGGGGCTGAGAGCCACCCCCACACGTAAGAACACTTGAGGGGGAGGGGGTCCGGCCAGAACTTCTGCTTTTCAGATGGGGCCGGTCACGGCCCCCGGGGAGATGGATGGAAAGGCAGGAGCACGAGAAGGAATGCGGAGCAGCTGAGGAGGGCGCTGAAGAGACGCGGGGTGCAGCCGGGGTCCCCCGAACCACCCCCATACCTGCAGCTGCGTCAGACCAGGCCCCTGCCGGCCCCGGCCCCAGGGCAGCCCCCGCCCGCGGACACTGAGGCTGCGGCTCCGGAAGCAGAAAAGGCTGCCTCCCTCCGAGGGTCAGGCTGGGGTCAGGGCCTGGGGCCTCCCCGGCCAACCCAGCCTGGAGGGTCAGTGGCACCTGCGGTCCCCAGGGAGTGTCCGGCGCAGAGGAAGCTGGGGGAGGTTTCCGCTTCTGAGCAAAGGAAGTGAGTCAGGGGTGTGCGGCGAGGGCGGGACTTGGGCTGGACGGTGGCGCCAGGCAGGGAGGCCCGCCCGCTCCCGAGGCCCCTGCCCTCAGGTTTGACCCTATAGGCCCGGAGTGCCTGACCAGCCCAAAAGCACCTCCTGCCTCAGGACCCCAAGGGCCCTTGCACCTGGATCTGCCCTCCACGTACCCCCCAAAACCCCCTGGAACACCTCTGGCACCGTACCCCCAAAAGGGCCTCTTGGGGAAGGGGAGCCCCCCGCTCCCTCCAACTCCCCCCACACCCAGTTTGGGCTCCTTTTCTTCCCCTCCCTGTTCCTCTCCACCAGGGCACCCCCACCCCCTTCCCCAGCCCAGAGCCCCCAGGATAGCGCAGCATGGTGGGGACCCTGCTCTAGCACCAGGGGCCAACCCCCGTGTGCTCAGGGCCCTGGGGGGGGCACGTTTAGGAAGACCTTGGGCCCGGCCCCACCAGTCCCCCCCTCTGCTTGGCCCTACCTGCCTGCCTCCTACCACACCTGGGATAGGGGCTCATCCTGCTGGGCCCAGGCCACCGGCAGCACACCTGCCCCCACCTTGGGGGGTGAGTGAGGCCCCAGCTGGCCTTGGCACCTGCGTCACTCAGGTCCAGCAGTCCTGCCCGGGGTCCCCCTTTGCAGGCCCCCCAACCCCTTTGCTGCCTCCCTGCAGCACACCCCACAGCACACAGGCCCCTTCCCGAGCTCGCACCTGCATGTGGGCACTGGGGATCAGTCCTGGGCACGGGGATTCCCGTTCCCCAGAGCACAGGATCCACAGGCCTGGTGGCCAAGTGTGGAGTTCCCGTCTACCCATTTGCCCAGGGCCCTCTGGGGGCATTGCCACGCCCTACCGCCCTACCGCCCTGGCCGAGAAGCCGCTGCCCCCTAGGGCCTGCTCCCCAGTCCTTGCAGGGCCGGGTGCGGGGAGACCCCTTGGGCACCTCACCCACTGTGTGGCCCAGGACCCGGGCAGGACACTGCCCAGGCTCTGCCCTGAGACCCCAGCACCAGGCGTCTTCCGACAAGGGGAAGGCCGGGGCATCGGCATCTCCGGTGGCTGGCTGGCTGCCCCTGCTGGAGGCTGACCCAGCAACGCCCCCGACACCCTCCGCCGGACCACCTCTCACCCACCGGGGCCTCCCGTTCCCCCCTGTGGGTGGGAGCCTGGCTGCGCTGACCGTCTGTTTTTTGACCTGGAGCCTCAGACAGGTCCCGTCTGCCCACGGGCTCCTCCCGTGCCTGGGGTCCTTCGGGTCCGCTCTCCGGGGCCCCAGCTCTGTCCGGCTCCCTGCTTCCCAGAGATGGAAGCAGCCAGAAGGGGTCCCCGAGCATCTGCACCTACAGATCTGCCTCCCTGAGAATGTCCCTTCTCCCACAGGGCCAGCCAGTGCCCTGGCCCTGCCCCTCAGTGGCAGCCGGCCACTGCCCCTCCCTGGGTCACTCCCACCAGTGCAAACAGGTGCTTTTTCCTCTCTGAGGAAGCAAGCTCCTCTGGAACACCCCCATCTTTGCCTTCCTCAGCCGCCCCCACACCTGCAGAGCCGCCCCCATCAAAGCCACTGGCCTCCATGGGAGGGCCCTCCGCATGTCCCTGCTGGTGGGGGCAGTGAGGCCAGCCCAGTCTGGTGGCCTTGAGCAGCCCTGGGCCACAGCCAGGCCCTCCTGCCCAACCGTGGCCCACAGCAACGGCCACACCCCTGGAGCAGGTGCTGGCCCCAGGCTGCTTCCGACGCTGCTGACACAGGAACGCTCCTCCCCGGGGCTGACCACAAAGGCTTTATTTACACGGGAGCCTCACCTGGCGGAGCCGGTGCCTGAGCTGGGCACCTGCTGCCAGGGAGAGCAGAGGGGCGGGCGGGCCTTGGGCTGTCCCAGGCCACACCTGCTCCGCAGGGCGCTGCTGGCCGGGGCGGGAGGGCTCCCTCCCTGCAGGGCCTGGGGCAGCGACACCGGCTGCCTGACCCCTGGGAGTCCTCCAGAGGGCCGGGCGCACCCAGCAGTGTTGTCACCTGTGCCACCCGCCCCCTCCCATAGAGAGCAGGTGGCTTCCTCCTTGTCCCAGCCTGCCGCCCCCTCCAGCCACGCACGGACACCCACGCGGGGGCCGCAGCAGCCTCACAGTGCGCGGCAGTGGGGCCCGGGCACAGGGCGTTTGGGCAGCGGCCCTGCTCCAGGGGTCTGGCCGGGGGCCTGCCTCGGGTGCAGGCCCACATTCAGGCACACAGCTGTCAAGGCCCAGGTCAGGGCGGAGCTGCGGCACCGAGGGGGGGCGGCGACCCAGTGTGGCAGCCCAGCCCCCGGAGCAGCTCCCTGCCTCCGGGAGACACGGGCCCCGGCGGTCTGAGGTCAGGGGGCCTCTTCCCGGCCACCAGGGCCGAGCGGCCCCACACGGCCCCAGGGAAGGAGCATCAGAGCCCAGCTGAGGCGGGCACGGCGGGGAGGGGCAGCTCCAGGGCCGGGGTCTCGACAGCCTGGGCCGGGCTGGGCTTCCGGTGGTCCAGCTGCTCCAGCTTCTCCCCGAGCTGAGAGTAGAGCTCCTTCACCGCCTCTCCGCTCTGTGGGGGGGCGGGCGGGCTCGCGGTCAGGCCCCACAGCACGGACACCCGGGGCAGCGGGCAGGGGGCGGGGACACCCGGGGCGGGCGGGCGGCACCCACCTGGCTGGTGGGCTCCAGGGCCTTCTGCAGCGCCTGCAGGCGGGCGGGCGCCACGCGGGGGTGCAGGTGGAGCAGCAGCCGCAGCACGTGCCGCTGCACGTTCTCCTTCCTGGAAGAAGCCGTGGCGCTGCGGGGGCTGCTGCAGCGGGACCCCCGGGGCCGCCCCCCCTCCCCCGCAGCCCGGGTACCTCGGGGAGGCTGTGAGCAGGAAGCCGTCGAAGAGGCTGCTGCAGAAGTCCTCCAGGGCGAACTCGTCGGCCAGCAGCGCCAGGCTCCCCGTGAGCAGGTGCAGGAAGATGTCGCCGAAGGCCAGGTCCCCGAAGGCCTCCGCTGCGGGCACGCGGGCGTCAGCCAGCTCCCCGCCACCCACACCCTCCGGGGCCAGTCGGGCCCCGCCCCCAGAGCACCCGGGCCCCGCCCCCAGAGCGCCCGGGCCCCGCCCCCAGAGCGCCCTGCGGGCAGCCAGGCAGCCCTTCCGGGAGCCGGCCCGCGCCTGCCTGGGTGGGCGTCCGCTTGCTCAGGGAGGGCCCTGGGAGGCGCAAGCGGGGGGGGGGGGGGGGGGGGGGGTTGCACAGCGGGGAAGCCCGGGGGACTCCGGCCTGGTGGGCTCCAGAGGACAGCGAGAAGACGGACAGTGGGGAGTGCCGGCCGGGGGGCGCTCCGTCCTCACGGAGGGGACAGAGCAGGGGAGACGTCCTGTGTTTCTCTGAAACCAGGGACATCGAAACCCGCAGGACACGGCTTAAGGCACACGAGTCCCTGCACGACCAGGGACGGGGCGCCTGGTCAGCCTCCTGACGCGGACAGACCACCGGAACAAACACAGGGGACCCTGCGAACACAGACCCGGCTCGTCCGAGGCACCCTGGGCGACACGTCTGTAAGGACGCCCGTCCTCTGTCCACACACTGGCCACGCCGCCCACGGATGGTGTGCGGGGCCGCGGGACTCTCGGTGGCCACCACCGAGGGGTGGGCGGCGGGCACAGGGCTGCTGTCCCCGGGGGGGGGGGGGGTGCTAAAGGACTCGGGAGAGAGCCCGTAAACCAACGCCTGCCCCTCCCAGAGCCGCCAGCAACAGAGATGACGAGCGGGACCCACCCGGCTGCGCCTCCGTTCTGTGCCTGCCGGGGGCCGCCGGGGGTGGGGACACAGGCACCCCGGCCACAGCAGGACGCCCGTCTCCAGCCGACCCACAGAACACGGCAACGATCTGTGACCCCGTTCCTGGGTGTGCCCAGAGACACGCCTGGCAACCAGGTGCCGAGGGGCCCGGACAGGCTGACCACACACAGCCCCGAGTCCCCATGGGGTCCTGCTGAGGGGCAGGTGGGCGTGGGCCGGCCAGAGTCCGAGGGACGGACCTGGGCACGGGAGCAGGGGGACCGGGGCTGTGAAGGCACAGGGAGGGCCCCCGAGGCTCCTGGCTGCCCGAGCAGCAGCTTGGCTGGAGCCTGGGGGCCAGCCGGCCCCGCCCACACCTCGACCGGAGCCCCGGGCAGCTCGTCCCACAGGCTCTGACCTCCAGAACGGGAAGGGAGCGAGTTCGAGCTGCGGGTTGGGTGGTGGCCGGGTGTCAGCTACACCCACAAAGGCACAGCTTCCTCCACGGGGGAAGTGGGGGAGCAACTCGAACTTCCCCCTCGGGCGGGCCGCCAGCGACCTGGAAACACACGCAGCGAGAACCGTGCGCGACCTCCACGCAGACTGGACGGGCTGAGGCGGCAGGGGCCGCGGGAAGCCCCGCCCCACAGCCTGCAGTCCCCGCAGGGCCCCCGGGAGCGGCCCACCCCATCCCTCTCTCCTTCCCGGCCCACAGCGACACCCCCAGGGGTCTTCACCACCTCCCGCACTCACTGCCCCATCGGGGCCGCGGGCTGCTGGGCGACGAGAGCAGAGGGCGCCCGCCACTCCTGCCCCGGACGGCACCCGGGACCGGGACCCGCGCCACTCGGGGCGGACGGGGCGGCGCCGCTGCAGACTCACCGAGCCCGGGCAGCAGGCGCAGCAGCGCGTTCTTGTTCCGCTGCTTGGCGACGTGCAGCACGTAGTAGAGCCCCACCTCGCAGGCCATGCGCTGCTCCTGCAGGAACCTGCGGCCCAGCACCCAGCCCTGAGCAGCGCCGCCACCCCACGGCCCCCTGGGGGGCGCCCGGGGGCGCGGCCCCCGCCCACACCCTCCAGCCGTACTTGGTGAAACTCTCGGGGAGGGTGTTGGGGTAGGCGGCCGGGCCCCTCTCCTCAGCAGGGAGCTTCTGGTCCACGTTGAAGGCGTGGTCGTCCACCACGAAGGACATGAGCGTGGGCAGGAACCTGGTGACGAGCTCCGCCTCCTGGGGCGGGAGGCCGAGGGCCCAGGCAGGGCTCAGGAGCTGCTGCCGGGAGCTGCCCTCTACCCGGGCCACCACGCCCAGGCCCACGCCCCTCCCCGGCAGGAAAGCGGGGGAGGCCCTGCCAGGCCCCTCACCATCTTGGGCTCCTTGAAGACCTGGCTGTCGATCATGTCCCAGGCCCCCTGGCCCAGCGCCAGCAGCCGCAGCAGCAGCAGGAGGTCGGGGCTGTCCTGTCGGGGATGGGGGGTCTCAGCTCCAGCGCCCTGAGCCCCGCCGTCTCCCAACCCCGAATGCTGTCCGCCCCCTGGCCTCCAGGCACTGGCCTCGCACGTTGGGTGGGGGGGGGGTGCTCGCCGAGGCGCTCACCCAGAGAGCGGCCCGTGGCCCGCCGCGCACTCACCCTGGGCAGCGTCTCCTGGCCCACCAGCTCCTGCAGGTGCCGGACGGTGCTCAGGGACAGCGTGTTGATGGCGAAGGGGTCGCACAGGATCATGGACAGGTCCCTGCGGAGACACACCCCGGCGCTGCCTACCAGGAGGAGCTGCTGACCCACAGGGGGCGGCGACCCGCCTCATGCAGCCAGCCCAGCCCCCTCTGGACCCCTGCCCCCCAAAAAGCACATGGTTCCAAAACTTGCACTGAGCTTATTCGAACCCTGCAGAGTTGAAGTTCCCGGAAATTCAGGCCGTGTTTGGTGCTAGGAACCCGGCCCAGGTGCTGCCGTCTGAGCCCAGGGCCCCACAGGCACGTGCGGGGAGGGCCCGGCAGGCCGGGTGGGGCTCCCACCCCACCTCGGGCGCTCGGGCCGAGTCTCAGCCAGGGCCACAGGGTGCCGGGCAGCTCCCCTGAAACGGGCTGGACCAGACGCCGCGGCACGCTCACCGCGCGCCAGGACACAGGACTCTGGGGGATGGGGGTGTCCGAAGGCAGAGGTCAGCACTCACCCCAGAACTTGCTCCTGACCCTTCTTCACTCCGTCCAGGAAGCCCTGCAGCTCCCGGGCCCTCTTGCTGTCCACGAAGCGCTCGCGGATGCAGGCGTCCAGGCACCAGGTGAACTGCGGGGGGCAGGGGGGGGCGGCGGTGCGGGGGGCACAGTCAGGGCAGGGCCCGCCTGGCCAGAGCCCCACCAGGTCAGAGTGTGTGGACACGACACTTGAGTTTTACTCTAAAAGGGGCCCCTCTCAGCCCTGGCCGGCTGCTCAGCTGGTGGGTGCTGTCCGGCGCCCCACGGCGGGCTCAGCCCCTGGTGGCAGAACAGGCGAGAAACCGCCAACGAACGCGCCTGTCCCCAAACCAGCGAGTAACGGGAGCCCAGGCCGAGGAGAATTCAGAGGACGCAGGACGGAAATCTGAGCCCACAACGGCCCCCTCTCGGCAGGAGACCCGTCGTCCTCGTCACCCACCCAGGGACTCAGCGCGGAGCCCGCCGGACAGCGGGGGGGGGGGGGGGGGGGGGGGGGGGGGCTGTGGGTTTGAGAAACCTGGGCTTCTACGTTTTACCCGTAAATCAAAGTTGTGTTTAGTATTAATCCCTGGAAAAATAATTAAAGTAGAAAGGGCCCCTCTCGGGTGGCCCCCGCAGTGGGGTGTTGGAGCGGACACCCAGGAGGTGAGGCCGCCTGGGCTGCTGGGGACCAGGGCGGCGAGGATGCCCGGGCCCTGGAGCGCAGCACGCACCCGGGAGCGGCCTGAGGGCCACGGGTTGGCCAGGCTGGACCGCAGGAAGCGACGGGAGCAGGCGGGTGAGCGGCCGTGGCCCTGGAGGCCGTCTGCCCCCCAGCCCCGCCGGCCAGGCAGCAGTGGGGCGGGGGCGGCTGTGTACCTGGGGGTCAGGTGGGTGAGCCGGGGGAGCCCAGAGGTGGGGACTGTCGAGCCCCAGGGAGGGGAGGGGAAGCGGGAGCGGAGGGAACGAGGAGGCCGGGGCGCAGGGGCGCCACCTTGTGGCAGGGGTCCACGGAGCAGATGTCGCCCACGTCCAGGTCGTGCAGGGACATGAGCAGCTCGGCGCGCAGCGTGCAGTAGTGCACGTTGCGTGTCCGCAGGAAGAGGGTCCGCAGGAACTGCAGCACCATGTCGTACAGCTTCACGTTCTTCCCCACCATCTGCGTCAGCTTCTGCACCACCTGGGGGGCGAGACCCCGCGGCCGGGGTCACCCGGGGCCCCCGTGCGGCTTCCCTCAAAGGCCGCCGGCCTGTCGTCCCAGACGCCAGTGGAGGCCCCAGGAGGCCCCGACTGTGCCGCCCCCCACCGCACCCCCCCCAGTCAGCTGACTCGGGCCCAGTGCAGGGCACGCGGCAGTTGCTGCCCTCAGTGCCCGGAGTCCTGCCGCCACCCGTCCCACCTCCTGCACCTGCCCCGTGGGGCCCAGCCTGTGCTGCCCCAGCCCACGGGAGGGGCCCTGCCTTCTGTCCCCGGGCCGTGAGCAGGAGCGGGGTCACGGTCCAGCGGGGTGACGGCCACGCAGGGCAGCCTGAGGTGAGGGACACCCCCAGGCACCAGGCTGGACACAGCAGGGAGAGAGGCAGTGGCCGCAGGGCCCCCCGAGAGCCCTGCCGAAGATCGCCCTAGGCCTCCCGGCCCCTGACAAGCACAGCAGAGCCGGAGGCGGGGCCCGAGTCTCGGCACCCACACACAGGCCTCTAACGCCAACGACAACTGACAGGCAGCAGCCCAGACCCCCAGCCCAGTCTGCCTCACGCGCACGCAGGGGGCACAACATGGGGCGCCGACTCTCAGGGCAGCTGGCCACGCACCCCGGGCTCCAGCGGCTGCCCCACACCCCAAGGGACGCGTGGACCTGCAGCCACCCTCTCCCCTTGTAGGGGCACAAGACACGCAGCAGGACCCCAACTGGGAGGGGAGCGTGAAGAAGGGACAGGTGACCACGCAGCCCCCAGCCGAAGGCCCGGCTCCCCCAAGGTGAGCGGGAAGGGGGTGGGGGCAGCAGGGCACGGGGATGCCCCCTTGGCCCGTCCAGGAAGCAGAGCACAACCCCCGCCTGGACGTCGGGGAAAACGTCAGGCTGACCCTCCCTCCCACCGAACACAGACTCCAGGGCAAAGGGGCACGAGAAGGAACGCGACCAAACACACAGCGCCACTCTGCCAGCCTGGCCAGCTGTCACCGCCACCTCCCTCCACCTCACTGGGGAGGGCCAGAGCGTCCCCGGCGGCTCCGGCCCCCCAACCTCAGCCCGCTCACCTGCTGGCTCTATGCTCTGGCCACACCGGCCCCAAAAGCCCAGCCTGGCTGTCCTCCGAGCCTCTGCTCACACCTGGCTCTTCTGCGACTTCCCCTCTGCAGCCCTGGTCCACTCCTCAACCCCATGGTGACCAACGTGTGACCTTTACCGAGTACTGTCCCCGCCCCCGCCTACAAGTGCCCCGAGCTCCAGGGATGCTGGAGACGCCAGCGCCTATGGCAGGAAGTCAGCGCTCAAGAAGCGTCTACCCACCCTGGCTGGTGTGGCTCAGTAGATTGAGCACCGGCCTGAGAACCTAAGGGTCACAGGTTCGATTCCCAGTCAGGTCACATGCCTGGGATGCCGGCCAAGTCCCCAGTTGGGGGCGTGCAACAGGTAACCAACTGATGCATGTTTTGCACGTTACTGTTTCTCTTCCTTTTTCTCCCTCCCTTCCCCTCTCTCTCAAAATTAAATAAAATATAAAAACAACAACAACAAACACGATTGACTAAAAAAATGTTTGTCAAAGCAACTAACGACTGAAGCCTAAACACGGAAGTCACCCCAGAGCTGCAAGAAGACTCGCTGAGCTCAACCGGAAAGGCTCGCCCACGCGCAGGGTGCCCTGTACTCGAGACCCACAAGATGCACACCTGGGCGCGGCGCTGCAAAGCCCCCTCCAACCGCTCTCGTGTGCCAACCTACCCTCCCCGGAACCAAAGCACCCAGACACTCGGGGGGCGGAGAAGGGGCTGGCCAGTGCGGCCCTGCCCCCGCCTGACCTCGCCCTGGCGCCTGGTTCTGGGGGACGGGCTGAAGAAGTTGTGCAGGACAGAGAGCTCCGTGCTGAACAGCGCGCTCTCCTTCTCCAGGATGTACTGCTTCAGCAGTGGGGAGACCTCGTCGCCGAACAGCGCCTGGTTGTCCTGCCAGATCTGCCGCTTCACCTCCACGGCACAGGCCCGGTACAGCTCCTTGTCGGCCATGACCAGCTTGAGCTTCTTCTCGGGGACCTGCAGGACCGCACCGGCCGCCTGTGAGCGCCACCTGTGCCCCGGGCACAGGCTAGGATGCCTCTGCGCCCCCGCCCTGAAGAGGCCCCCCGAACCCTGCCCCAACTGAAGGGGCACCTGGGGCCGCCCTGGGGCCCTGGCAGGGCAGGCAGCCACCCTGAACGCACACAGCCCTCTCCCGGCAAGGGCCGCGCCCCGAGCGGACACCACACTCCGGCCTCTACGAGGCTCAGCAGGGAGAAGCCAGCACAGAGAAGGCACCCCCTGGCCGCCCATGCCGGGCAGGCAGCTCGGGAAACCACGGGGCTCACCTTGGGCAAGTGCTTCATGACGCACATCACCACCGGCTGCAGGGACGGCATCTTCACCAGGGAAAAGCTCTTCTCCAGCAGGTCTTCCAGCTTCTTGTACCTGCAAACACTCCAGCGCCTGAGGAAGCAGCCGCCTGCCTGTCCCCAGGGACGAGTCTCCACAGGTGGGACGTGTGAAGGAGAAGCCCCTTTTTCCAGCAGGAACGTGTAGCCAAGGGGACAGCGGTGCCGCTACCTCTGTTCCCACACTGAGAAGCCCGCGGCACTCATCGCCCGCCCACCCACCTTTCCTCGGCCTTCCCCTCAGAAGCAATGGCTGACACGCGCTCCAGCAGCTTGTCCCGCAGCTCGTCAAACACCGACTGGTGGAACTCCAGCCGGGGCGTCCCGTGCAGGTCCAAGAAGGGCAAGGCCGACTGCAGGGACGGCAGCAGCACACCGTTCTCTGTCTGAAGAAGCAGAGGGTCAGCGCGGAGTCGACTTTGCTTCTCTGCAAAATCGGCAAATACAGAAGCCACCGCGGCTACGTCCGGACAGACACCCGGGATGCGCAGCAGCGTGTGTACACGGGCAGCTGCAGGGATGTTCCCAGCTGGTTCTAACTACAAAACCTGAAAGCCACCCAGATGACCGCCCATGGGGCACAAGCTCAGGACACCTGGTCCCCTCATCCGGGGGGACAGACGCAGCGATCAGAGACAGGGCAATCGGCCCGCTCCCCATGCGACCCCGCCCCCCTGCCCGGCTCCCGCGCCGAACGCCCGGCCTCCGCGCCGCGTCCCCGTCCCACCTGAAACTGCTCGATGGCCTTGAGCGGTTCGGTGCAGTTGGTGAGGGTCTCCTTCAGGTCCTCGCCGTTGGCCACACCCAGGTCCTGCAGCCCCGCGAACATGGCCGAAGCCCCCGCCCCAGCCCGGCTCGGCGCCCCATCGCCACCGCGCTCCGCCGGCGCCGCCGCGGCCCCCGCAGGCCCCCCAGCAGCCCGCTCGCTCGGGCCGCGGGGGCCGCCTGCGCTCCTCTCCGCCGCGCCCTCCAGTTCGGCCAGGTGCCTCCGGCAGCGCCGCTCCGCTTGAACCGCGGCCGCCCACTTCCGACGCGCACAGCCAGTCCACCCGCCAACCCGCCCCTTCCGGAAGTGCTGCCGCCGCGCAGAGGCTCCTGGGAGAGACGCCGCGCCGGGCTGAGCGGCGGAGAGAGAGCAACGCCCAGAGGCGGTGCGCCGCCGGCGAGGCCCCGCCCGCCGCCCCGCCCCTCCGGCGCGCCACGCCCACCCGCCGAGCCCAGCCGCGTCCACGGGCCGCTTCGGAGCCACAGACTCTGCCCGGGTTCGCCGGCCGTCCCGCCTCCGGCCTTGTCCTTCGCCGAGCCGGCGGGGCGGAGGGCGGGGGGTGCAGGTACCGCGGCGGGGGCGCGGGGGTAGCCGCTAGAGGAGTTTCAGAACCGACATTTCGGCCCATTACATTTTATTGTGAAAAACCACCGCAGCGGCCCCTGACGCCGAGACATGATCGAGGTTAGGACAGACCTAGAGGGAGAAGGGAGGCCCTGTGGGCGGAGCTCTCGCCTCGCGTCCCAGCGCGAGGCCCCTCCCCCCAGCGGCACCCTAGGGCTACGTCGGGGCTGCGAGGGCCGCGCCGGCCCCGCCCCCAGCTTCCGCTTCCGGCCTGCGAGGTTCTGCTCCGTCTTCGTGCCTGCTGTAAGCTCCGTGGCGGCGGGCGGCAGTCCTCCTCTTGCGGACGAAATCCTCTTTGGTGCCGGGCACCTGGTCGCTTGTCTTTTGCAGCCGACGTGTTAGCAGCTCGTTCTGGATCCAGGGCGGGCGGGGAGGCCTCGCGTGGGTTCCTGGGTCCAGCGTCCGCGCTTCGTGCCTGGCGCTCTCTGGGCTTTACTTGGGAACTGCTTACCGTTCCCTGTTCAAAGCCCTCGCTTGTCTGCTGTTTGCCCGTAAGTCCTCGATTTGACAGGGAGGCCCGTTTCCTCGGGGATCAGATCAGGCTGTTTCTTGAGACTGGCTAGCTTTCTTGAGACTGGCTAACGTTTTTGGTTTTTATTATACCGACAATTATTGTTAGAAAAACACTGTCTCTATCTCAAATATCAAGTCTTTCAAACATTCTTACGATGTGTTTGGCTAAATGGTTTACTTAGTATATTTTATTGATTATGCTATTACGGTTGTCCTGTTTTCCAGCCCTTTATCCTCCTCTGCCCTGCGCCCCCCTCCCACCAGCATCCCCCACCTTAGTTCCTGTCCACGGGTGGCACAGGTAAGTTCTTTGGCTGCTGCATTTCCCATGCTACTCCTAACCGCCCCCCCCCCCCCAATCTACTTTGTGCCTACCATCTATGCTTCTTGTTCCCCGTACGGCCCAAACTTCTTAGGTCAGGGGCTGTTTCTTCTGAAACCCACTGACCTTCGGTCCGGTTGCAGACTGGACTGCCTCCTTGAAAGTGCCCAGCGGTTGGCCAAGCTGTTCTGACAGCAGGCTCCCTCCTAGAACTGGCGGTGTTAGCCTTGGCCTGACCCTGACCCTCCCGGGGTCAGGCTGTCCTAGAGGTAGGCTGGTATCTGACCTGCTGGGGTCGCATGCATTGTTTTTGGTTCTTGCTCTAAAGAAATCTCTTAGGTGTAGCTCAGTGGATTGAGTGCGGGCTGTGAACCAAAGTGTCGCAGGTTTGATTCCCAGCCAGGGTAAATGCCTGGGTTGCAGGCCATAACCCCCAGCAACCGCACATTGATCTCTCTCTCTCTCTCTCTCTCTCTCCCCCTCCCTTCCCTCTCTAAAAATAAATAAAACCTTTAAAAAAAGAAATCTCTGAAAAGCAGGGTCTTGGTTATTTAAAATGCTAAGGCCATCCCTCCTCCAGCAACCCTTACGTTTGAAAACCGAGGTCACTCTTCATGGACATATCTAACTAAATGAACAGATCTGAATCTCGGTGGCCACCGTGGGGGACCTTTGAGATTTCCAGACTGACTCTTAAATCCGAACTGGACAGTAACAGGGCTAAAGTTGGCAAAGATGAACGGAGTGCCTATTGCCAGGGGTATTTTGTAGCTTCCAGATGTTACCAAGAATCTGACGTTGCTTTTTCACAAAACCAAAGCCTCAGAACTAACAGAGGCTGCGGAACTTGTAAAGAAGGGAGATAAAAAAGGCTTCGGGAGCTGCCCCTTCGCCTGAGGCACAGCGCCGCGTTGCCCTTCACCGCTCCTCGCCGCCGCCCGGGGCTCGGCAGCGCTCAGGTCCTCCCCCGCGCAGGCCCTGCGCCCCCTGCCCTGCCCGCCGCCTTGCCTCCGGTGCCACTCTCTGGATGTCTGCTGTAAATTGCACACGTGCTCTACAGGAAAGCTGGACGGCGAGCCGCAGGTAGAGAGGGTCCCCGCCGACTGGCTGCAGGGTTTGACGTAGGTGTTCACACCTGCCAGTTGGGGTCTCCAGATTTGCATCAGCTGTGAAGCTGCCAGTCGACGGAGACCTGCTCCGCACTGGACGAGGCTTACACGATACAGCTGTCCCCGAAAGGGATGCAGAAAACCCAACCTCTGCTTTCTGGCAAAGCCCTCCCACCAGCCTGGCCCAGACCCTGGAGCACAGAGCCAGCGGCCGTTGTAATCGGTCTTGGGTTGTTTTTAAGGAAAAATCTGGCTTTCCTTCTACTCGGGTAGCCTTCACCTCGGTTTATTAAGGGGCCTAAACAGAGACCTTTCCTTTCTGCAAAATGACCGGGATGGACGGGAAGCCGCGTCCCCTGCAGATTCGGTTAATGTGGCGCATCGGTTTGCTCGTGCTGTCGATGCGTCGGCTGAAGGAGAAATGGCTACAATTCTTAACTTTCGGTGTGGCCAGTGAAGGCCCCCACGCAAACCGCCAAGCCCCCAGTTTCTGCTGTGACTGCCGAGAGCCAGGAAGCGCCCTTTCAGGCACCCTGAGGCCTCCAGCCAAGCTCCTGGGTCCTCCCAGTCCCTGGCGACAGCCGGGGCTCCGAGGAGGACGGGCCGTTCCCCACCCTCCCTCGTTTTCCCTCTCGTAGAAAGCGCCGTCCGGACGGGGGCCAGTCTCCTTGTGCTGTGAGGGCCCCACAGGAACGGGGAAGGTTACGGCAGGGCTCTGCCCTTGTGGCGGCCCTGCCCCCCCAGTCCGCTTCCTTCTGTGCAGTGCACTTGCCAAGCCTGCACCCGCCCCATCGCACCCCTTTTCCCTGAATAAATCCTGTCTGGTGATGGAATGCCCAGTGCGCTCTGTTCTGCGGTCAACACACAATTTTTGCTTCAGGGACTGGAGTGCTGCCGCCCTAGAAGCTCCTTGCACCAGGTGTGAGACGCCCTCTCCAGGCGTGTGCTTGCAGTGTGTGTGGGGGGGGTGGGGGGAGCGCCCACAGAGACCTGGGCTGGCAGTGGGGGGAGGACAAGGGCCGGCGGGCCTCTCCTCAGCGTGAGCGTCTGGCCCCAGGCTGGGGCTGGGAGTGTGGGTCCCCGGGGTGCCAGAGCATGCGGAGTGGGTGGGCCCAGCATCCGCGGCGCCTCCAATCCCTCCAGCTCACCTTCCACACCACCAGCCCTGTCCCCGAGCCCACCACCCCACATGCCACACCCCCTCCCTTCTCCTATGTCAAGGTTTGCTCTGCTAGAAATTCCCTTCGCTCCTGCTCATCCTTGAGAGC
The DNA here is from genome assembly GCF_004126475.2 of Phyllostomus discolor. Classification (NCBI taxonomy): domain Eukaryota; kingdom Metazoa; phylum Chordata; class Mammalia; order Chiroptera; family Phyllostomidae; genus Phyllostomus; species Phyllostomus discolor. Next base: position 214,409,917 of record NC_040905.2, on the reverse strand, counting down.
CCGTTCCCGCACTTCCTCCCCCAGGAAGCCCTCTCTCCTGAGCCCAGCGGGAGGGAATTGCTCCATCCTTCCTGCTCATCCCACTGCTGGCTTTCAGCTCTCAGTGGCTGGTGGTGCGGCTGTGAGCAGGGCTCCTGGCTCCCACACCTGGGCTGGGCTCCCACAGCTCAGCTGCCTGCTGGCCGCGCTGGTCAGCTGCACAACACCTGTGTGCAATCCCACTGATCCCCTGGCATGCCGGGGCTCCACCCCCAGCTGGATCAGCCCGAGGTCACAGGTGAACACTCTCGGACTCCCTGGGCCTTGGCCTCCCTGCAGAAGGGTTCATGGACCACCGTAACCACCCCGTTGCAGTCTGCCTTGGGGTCCACCCCTTGGTGGGAGGCCAGGCTACCCCAACAGGACAGGGCCCTAACTGGGGAAGGCCCAGGGAGTCCAGTAGCTGTGGCTTGGCCTGCAGGGCCCGGGACAAGTCGGCAGGGTCTCTGGGCAGGTGCCTGGGGAGAGAGGAGAGGGCCAGGCCCTGCCAACCTAGCCCTCTAGGCCCTCCTCGGTGGCTGGTCAGGCTGACCTCCTCAAGATAGCAGTTCAGGGAGCCTGGCCCCGACCTCTGCCCCGAAAGTCAGTTTCTTGGCTCGGCCAGCGGCCTGGCTCTTGGGTAGACTGGCAGCTGGGGTCCTGCACTGCCCAGAAGGACCCCTCCCGTACTGGCCCAGGCCAGGAAGTCTCAGGCTGCCACCCGCCCGTCGTAGAGAAGAGAACATGTGAGGGGAAGCAAGGGGAGGCCCCTGGCCAGGGAAAGACTCCCCTGCAGGACAGCTCACCACGGGAGAATGGCAGCCAGGCACACGGCAGAGCTCAGAAGAACCATCTCTTACAGCAAGCAGGGGCTCTGGGCTGGGCTCTCCTTGTCCACAGCTCACGGAATGGTTAGCTGGCCGGCAGCGTAGATCCAGGCGGGGTGCCAGAGGGTTGGATGGCCAGACTGGGGTCGCTGAGTCCTAAATTAGGTCTGGAAGGCGCGGGGCGGGGGGGGGGGGGGGGGGGCGAGGTCCATGCGATAACTGCCCAGACGGCTCTAAAGCGCGCAGAAGGGGCCTGTATCATGGCGCTTGGGTCTTCGCACGCCCTGGATGACCACTCCGGGCGCCGAGGGGAAGCGCGAGTTATAGCAATCCTCCACGTAGTAGGCGGCTGGGCCGGGGGTGTGGGCTGCAGAGGGACAAGGTGGGAGCCCCATGCAGGCTCCGGCGCCCGTCACTGCCCAGCCCACACCGCTCCCAGGACGCCGCGTGCCCCTAGCCTCCCCTCTGGGAGGCCTCCTTACAGGAGCTGAGCCAGGAGGCGAACGCGGGGGAGCGGCTCATGGTGAAGGCGGGCGAACGCGGGCCCCGCAGGCGGCACCCGGGAAGGATGTCATAGGTGCTGGGGCTGGGAAGCTGCGACAGGGGCCGGGCCCGGGGACCTGCACCGCGGGCCCGAGGCAGCGCCGGACGCGCGCGCGCATCGCGGGTCTTGGAGGCAGGGCGGGGGGCCCCGAAGCTGAAGGCCGGGAAAGCAGGGCCGCTGAGTGGACGGTAGTCCGCGGGCGATGGCCACTGTGGGTAAAGGAGCTGCTGAAGCCCCTCCCGTCTCAGGCTTCACATGCCCCGCCCACCACGGACTCGTCCCGCCCCCGTCCTACAGGCCCCACCCCCGCAAGAACCTCCGGGCCGACGCCGTACCTTTTGCTCCCAGCAGAAGTCGACTTTCTGCGTGAAGGGGCTATCACTTTGCAACCACACGGTCTGCCACGCCCTGCGGCCGCCACCCTCTGCAGGGGGGCAGTGTCGTTGGGGAGGGCAGGCTGGGGGTGCGGCCCCACTTCCAGGACTGGGGAGCCCGGGAGGGGGGCGGGACGCGGGGAGGAGCACGCACCGGGGGCGGGGTGCTTGCGGCCGATGCTGAAGTGGGGGTGCGGGGAGGATTCGCGCACCGAAGCGTCGGGCACACCGTACTTGGCGGGGCCGGGGACGTCCGGGTCGGTGACGATGGGGGGGCGTTGCTCCAGCCCTGAGGGGAAGCAAGCTCGGCTCCTGGGTCCTCTCGCGAGGCCCCTCCCGCCTCTGCCCCGCCTCTCCGGACCGGACTGGGGACCCCCACTCACACAGCTCCTTCAGGCCACGGGTGCAGTTCTGCCGGGACTCCTGGAAGGGGCCCCTCCGCATCCTGAGGCCCTCCGGGGACTCCAGCACCACCGCGGGGGGCCACATCTCCCAGGCGGCGCCCACGCCCGGGCACCGCCAAACGGCATCCTTGGGCCTGCAAGACAGGACAGCCTGGGTCCACCCACACTGCCGGCGGCCCCCTTGAGCTGCCCCGCCCCCCTCCCCTCGCCCTCGAAGTGGCTGGGCTGGCACCAATGACTTCAACCTCAGGGGGCCGTGGGTCCAGTGTTTGCCTCCATTGATGTAAAAGTTTGCCAGGAATTTCACAGCTTTCTGGTCAAAATTCATTGTCAGGGTCTCTGGCTGCCTTCCACGGTGACCTGTGACATCGTGCGGCTTTGTGACCTCTTCGGCCCGACGTGCCCCTCCCCCCGCCTGTTTGCCAGGAATTCTAGGGGAAAGATATCCAGCGCGGGGGGGGGGGGGGCGGGGAGCGTGGCAGTAGGGTCTGACATGCCAGGGGGACCCCTAGCCAGCTCAAGTGACTCCTGGCTTAGTCTCCTTTCCCCTGTCCCCCTTCCTCGTCCCAACCCTTTTTTGGACTCTGGGGGTCCACTGTATCGGGGCTTCCGGGGGTGGGTGCGGCGCGGCGCCCACTGTGCAGGGCCAGCTGGAAGGCAGCTTCAGGGTAGGAGGGGTGGCCCTGGAGGAGGAGGAGCCCCCGCTGGAGCAGTGAATCCAGGCGGCTGAGTCTGAGTGGGCGGTGGGGACCCATACAGAGAAGCAGCGCCGGCCGTGGAGCGCCCGGGGCCCTGGCAGGGCTGCGGAGGCGGAGCACAGGGGCCAGAAAGTGCCTCGGCTGGGGCTGCCCAGGCCGAAGTGCAAAAGAAGGGTGCGCCCAACGAGTGTGGGCCAGTCTGCACACTCCAGGGCCCTCAAAGCGGAGCAACTTGCCAGCCCCGCCCCGGCCTTGACCTCATCCAGCAGCAGGGCCCGGTCAAGCCGGTCTCATCCCCTGGGCCCTGCCCCCGCCCCCCCCCCCCCCCCCCCCGCAGGAGTCTCTTCCTGTCCCGATCCCTCCCACCCCGCACTGACCCTGCATGGCCCTGGGAGGCACTCCGGATGGACAGACCAGAGATTCGCTTGAGGAGACCGGGGTCTTGTCGGGGCTCAGGGCCAAGGTTCTGTGTACGGTGCTCTCTGCCGGCGGAACCGACAGCGGCCGCAGATGCTGCTCTGTGACCGGAGTCCCCTCCGTGGACATGCGGGCCGGGCTCGCACCATGGGGGCAGGCGGCACTGACGAGTGTCGGTTCCTCAGGGGAGGCTCCCGAGAGGCGGCACCTCCTGCGGACCCGATCTGTGTCCTGCATGGCTTTCCGGGCAGCACCGGCCACCGTGGAGGTGGCCCTCCCCCGTCGCCCGCCGGCAGCGTGCCCGGAAACCACCGTTATCAGCGGTCAGGCGATTAAATCCAGCCCTCTGCTCCATGTGTACTAGGTTATCCTTTTCCTTAAGACGTGCACCTTTCCTGTGTGTTTCTAGGGGGGGGGGTAGTTTTTCGTGTTTTTGTCAGGCACGTTGAGGCTTTTTCCTGCTGATACGCTATCTGCTCATCACACCTGTGGCAAACTTTTCTCCAAGCCTGTAGTCTGCCTCCGAGTGTGGTTTATGCTGTGTTCCTGACACGGTCTTCAACCTGCTAATCTTTTCCTTCCTGATATTTTGTATAGTTAGAGGGTCCTTTCGTACAAAAAGAAAAATCAGGCCCTGGCTGGTGTGACTCAGTGGGATGGGCATCATTCCACGAACCAGTCGCCAGTTCAATTCCTGGTCAGGGCGCATGCCTGGCTTGCGGGCCAGGTGCCCGGTTGAGGGCGTGCAAGAGGCAATTGATCAATGTTTTGACACTCACATCAGTGTTTCTCTTTACCCCTCCCTCCCGCTGTCTCTAAAAATAAAATCTTTAAAAATATATTAAAATGGAAAATAGCACCCAGCTCCAGGGAAAAGACCTTCCAATCTCACTGAGGCGGCTTGTCACCATGCCCTGGAAGCTTCAAGGCCTCTCGTCTGAGGAGTGGACTTGGGGTGCACGGGGGCTCCCTCAGATGCACCCTGGGAGGCTGCCAGTCTCCTGGGGGTAATCTGGTCAGTGCTCCCCCACAGGGCTGACTTGGGACTTGGCTGCAGGAGAAGCCCCAGGTTTCTGAACCCCAAGTTCCCCCGAGGCACGCCTCCCAGCCCCCGCCCAGCCTGCTGCCTGTCTGGTCCCTGGGGTCCAGTCTGCACCTCGGGAGCCCTCTCAGGGTTGAGGACGGGCCTGGCCCAGGTGGTGCCCAACAATGGGGCCTCTTCACAATCGTTACCAGGCAACGGGGGCTTTTAGGGAGGGCAGCCAGACCAGAGGGGGAGTTGCACAGCAAAAGTGGAGCTCCAGCAAGATGACGGCTCCTCAGAAACACAGCCTCTTCACGCCGGAACCGCACTACGTCCCTGGGTACGAGCTGCACCCCTGCAGGGAGGCTGGGTGAGCAGGCTCAGCCAGCAGCCAGGGGACCCCCAGCGCTGGTCCCTGGGGCGGGGGTGAGGCCCGAAGGCTGAAGGAGCAGGAGAGCTCGGGGCCCAGGCCTACTTTCCCTGCTGGTGGCGCTAAGTGCCGTATCAGGTGGGCAGCCCAGCGGCTGGCGGAGGCTGGCGAAGGAAACGCCGACGCTCGCCCCACAGTGCGCCACACGCTGAAGACAAGTGTCGGGAGTAAACTGATTGTCGCCAGCTGCCTCCCCAAGTAGCCGAGCCCTCTGGGGAGCATGCATGCACGCACACCCGGGAGCACACGCACAGAGCCGTGAGAGCAAGGATGAGGGCAGGCAGGGAGCCAGCTTCACAGCGGTTCTGAGGTCCAGCCCAGACGAGACATGGGAGAGGGAGGCCTCACCCAGATGCCCCCCACCCCCCGGCCACGTGGCTAAATGGCACTCAGCTCGACTTTTCGCTTCCACCAGCAGCCTCCCCCGCCTCCCAGATCCTGTCCCATCCCTGGCTCCTAGCGTCCGGCATTGCAAGCCCTCCCAGTGGTGCCGCCATGGTTGCCGTGGGCCTCCCCCTGCCGGGCCCAGACACCGTCGCCATCCCTGCAGACGCTCCCGGGCAGTTCCGGTTTTGCCGTCTTCAGGCTGCCCGAGGCTGTTGGGTGCCGGGCAGCAGAGGGGTGGCGGGCTGATGGTGGCAACGGCAACGTGGGTTCTCTGTACTTGGGGTGTGCTGCCCACTCAAGCCTCGAGGGCCCAGAGCCAGGGGTCACCATGCCCCCCATTCCATGGCGGAGGCCAGGTACCGTCCTGGGGCTGGCAGGCTGCACCTGCCCTCGCCCATGGGCCCCGCCCATCCTCTTCCCGCACAGCTATGCTGGCTTCTACCCCCAGCTGCGCTACCAGGTGGGAGACACCTACGGGCGTACCACAGGGCGGCTGCTTACAGACCCCAGTGTGCAGAAGAGCCCCTGCTCCGTGCTGTCCCCCATATCCAAGCCCAAGTTCATCGAGGACTTCAGCAAGTCCAAGCCGCCTTTTGTGCCCTGCCGTGACTTGGGCGAGCCCTACATCCCCCACTACACGGGTGAGCTGCGGCCCCACTGCTCGGCGGCCCTGCCCCTCCCCCGCCCCCCGCCGCCTGCTCACCGCTGCCCCCTCCACACAGGTCTGAAGCCCTACAAGGACTTCGAGATCCTGGGCCGGTTCTCACCTCAGGACGGGGCCGCAGAGGGGCCGCCGGGGATGGAGAAGATATCCAGGCAGGTCCCACTGCCTGCCGGCTTCATGCCCTACCCGCCCTACCCACTGTGCCCGCCGGGCAAGAAGACGGACTCCAAGGACCTCGGACACCCGGGCCTGCGCCTGGCATACGGGGAGGAGGGCTGGAAGAGCGCTGCCCATGCCGACGAGGCCCCTGAGCAGTACCAGGTAGCTGGGAGACACTGGGGCCAGCCTCACCCGGGCAGACCCAGTGCAGGGACTGGCTGGTGACCGCCCCCTCTCCTGCCCCAGCTGTACCACTGCAGGAGGGACGAGCACCTGCCCCCGGCTCACCAGCAGGACACACTAGACGTCGACCGGTTCCAAAGGTTACCCCAGCTGGACCACGCGAACCTGATTCAACGCAAGGCCATCTCAGGTGGGTGCTGGGGCCTGGGCTGGGAGGGGGACACCCACAACTCCCTGGGCCTTTCCCCTCCTGGAGCCTGGCTTCCCCCAGGTGGAAAGCCCCCGACAGCCCGTGCCCAGCAGAAAGCCGCCGATTCTCGGGGAAGGCGAGGAGCCTGGAGAGATGCCCCCGACAGCAGCCGGGTGGTGCAGGGGACCTGCGGTAGCACCTGGACCTCTTCCCTCCCCCAGGGTATGCCGGCTTCATCCCCCGGTTTGCCTGGGTGATGGGGATGAACTACCGCACAGGGGTCACGCAGGCTATGGACGAGTTTGACAAGAGCCAGGTACGGGGACATGAACCCCGGGCCCACCCGAGTGCCCAGCGGGGTCCACGCAGGCCCCAGGCCTCAGCTGGACTCCCTGGAGGAGCTCTGACTGGCGCTCACCCAAGGGGGCTGCTCTACACCAGTGCAGGCGCTGGCCCTTGCCCTTTGGTTCAAGTCCAGGATCCCTGCCCTGGAGCCTCGTGGGGAGGGGAAGATGGGGCCGCCCGAGCACCAACCACTCCCAAGATGGCCAGCCCCGCCCCCACCGGGCGCTGTGCTGCGGGCTGCCTGGTGCTGGCAGCGCAGGGCAGTCGCACATTCCTGTTTCCCCAGTTCCTGCTCAGAAACCCCGTCTGTGCCCTGGGCGAGAGGCTGCCCCGAACATACTGGCCCAACAACACCATCTACGGCAGCCAGGGGCTGATACCCTTCTACATGGGGTTTGTGCCATGTGAGGGCCGACAAGAGGAGGGTCGGGTGGCAGGGGCCCCTTACCTGTGCTGCTCCGCAGGCCTGGGTCCAGCTGTTACTTCCCCAGGGCCCCGCCCCCTCTTCCCTCCCATGGGTGGGGCCCAGGGCCTCTTGCACCAAGAGACCAGGCTGCCTTGGGATGACACTGGCCCCGCAATGGGGACAGGTGCCCAGGCAGCCGGAGTGCCTCAGGTCCTGCTCGAACTGCCCCCATCCCGCGCCAGCAGCCACGGCCCGGGCCAGACTCGGCTCAGCGGTGGCACCGCCCCTCACAGCCATGCAGGGCCACTTCGCAATGACGTTCGGCAACAGCACCCGCAAGGCCTACCAGGAGGAACTGGAGAGGAGAAACCGCACGCTATGAAAACGCTTTAATGGTGGAGTCTGCACAGCACGAGACGCCGGGACGGGAGGAAGAGCAGGTGCACACTGTGAGACGGGGCTATCAGAGGACAGGCTGTGGGTGAATAAAGAGTTCTCACGGCTTCCGCGCACTCCCGGGGACCGGGCGGCCCTAGGCCACCTCCTCCTCGGCTTCCTCCTCAAACTCGCCCTCCTCCTCGGCCGTGGCGTCCTGGTACTGCTGGTACTCGGACACCAGGTCGTTCATGTTGCTCTCGGCCTCGGTGAACTCCATCTCGTCCATGCCCTCGCCCGTGTACCAGTGCAGGAAGGCCTTGCGCCGGAACATGGCCGTGAACTGCTCCGAGATGCGCTTGAACAGCTCCTGGATGGCCGTGCTGTTGCCGATGAAGGTGGCAGACATCTTGAGCCCCCGGGGCGGGATGTCGCAGACGGCCGTTTTCACATTGTTGGGGATCCACTCCACAAAATAGCTGCTGTTCTTGTTCTGCACGTTAAGCATCTGCTCGTCCACCTCCTTCATGGACATGCGGCCCCTGAAAACAGCAGCCACCGTCAGGTAGCGGCCGTGGCGGGGGTCACAGGCGGCCATCATGTTCTTGGCGTCGAACATCTGCTGGGTGAGCTCGGGCACCGTCAGGGCCCGGTACTGCTGGCTGCCCCGGCTAGTGAGGGGGGCGAAGCCGGGCATGAAGAAGTGCAGGCGGGGGAAGGGCACCATGTTGACGGCCAGCTTGCGCAGGTCAGCATTCAGCTGGCCAGGGAAGCGCAAGCAGGTGGTGACCCCACTCATGGTGGCCGACACCAGGTGGTTCAGGTCACCATAGGTGGGTGTGGTCAGCTTGAGGGTGCGGAAGCAGATGTCGTAGAGGGCCTCGTTGTCGATGCAGTAGGTCTCGTCCGTGTTCTCCACCAGCTGGTGGACGGAGAGGGTGGCGTTGTAGGGCTCCACCACGGTGTCCGACACCTTGGGCGAGGGCACCACGCTGAAGGTGTTCATGATCCTGTCCGGGTACTCCTCCCGGATCTTGCTGATGAGGAGGGTCCCCATCCCAGACCCGGTCCCCCCGCCCAGCGAGTGGGTGAGCTGGAAGCCCTGCAGGCAGTCGCAGCTCTCGGCCTCCTTCCGCACGACGTCCAGCACCGAGTCCACCAGCTCCGCGCCCTCCGTGTAGTGCCCCTTGGCCCAGTTGTTGCCAGCACCACTCTGGCCTGCAAGGGAGGGCAGCAGGTCACTCCTCCGCCTGCACTATCACTGCTGATCGCTGGGCCAGAAAGGCCCAGTAACGTGGTGCGGAGGGACACACAGCTGACCCTGCGGGTAAACCACGGGGACCCCCAAATAAGGCAGCAACCTGCTCAGCCAAAAAGTCAGGGGCCGGGCCGCTGTAGCTTAAGGATGAGCCAGCCCCTCCCACAGCAGCCCCTGCCAATTCCCAAGGACAGATGAGCGGCCGCGGCCGCACTCACTGCGGAGAGATTACATCGGCGGCTTCTCCCCTGGCCGGACAGCTGGGCCTTCCTCCCAAAGCCGCTTTGAGAGGGATTGGGTGACTCGCAGGGGGAGCCGAGTGTGTCCGGCCAAGGGCGCCAGCTTCTGCTCGGAGCAGCGCACCGGGACCTGTGTTCGCGGTTCTGAGGGTGGTGACCTTGGGCACCCCTTGACCTTTGAGTCCTCCTGGCCACAGACCGCCCCCCAGCCCCCATCCGCGACTCACCAAAGACGAAATTGTCCGGCCTGAAAATCTGCCCGAAGGGCCCCGAGCGCACGGAGTCCATGGTGCCGGGCTCCAGATCCACGAGCACGGCCCGGGGAACGTACTTGCCACCTAGGAGGGCCAGGAGAGCGTCAGCGAGAAACCCTTGGCAGGGCGGCAGCGGAGGGCCGGGGGAGGGCCGGGCGAGGGCCGGGCGGACTCACCGGTGGCCTCGTTGTAGTACACGTTGATCCGCTCCAGTTGTAGGTCGCTGTCCCCATGGTAAGTGCCGGTGGGGTCGATGCCATGCTCATCGCTTATCACCTCCCAGAACTGCGCGAGACGCGGGCGGGCCGGGGCTGAGTCACTCCGGCGGTGCCCGGGGCCGGCCCCGCCCCGGACGGGCGCGGCCCTCCCCTCCCCCCGGCTGCCGGCCAGGTCCCCAAGGGCCCGCGCCCGAGACCCCGCCCGAACCCCGGCCCCGCGCTGGGCCGCAATGCGGGGGCGCCGCCCGCCCGCCGCCATCTTTCCCGTCCGCCCTTCCCGCCCCGCTGGTCCGCCCGCGCAAGGCCCCGTCGCTCCACCGCCCACCTTAGCGCCGATCTGGTTGCCGCACTGGCCGGCCTGCAGGTGCACGATCTCCCTCATGGCGGCGGCGGCGCGGGCGAAAAGACGGGAGTGAAGGCCGAGACACGGGCGCGCAGAATGCTACAACCGACGCTCCGCCAACGCTTATATATCCGTTGCGCACGCCTCCGCTAGCCTCCTATTGGGCTGCCAGAACGAGGATGGGAAGCGACGTCGTTTGATTGGCTTTAGCCCGGTCAATCAAGCCTCCTAACGCTCCCTTCCCCATTCTTTTTGCTGTTTATTGGTCAGCCGCAGCCTCTGCTCCTCCTCTCAAAGTCCCCGCCCTTGCGTTGCAGTTCTCTGTCCATTGGATGTTTCAAATGATTGATTTGTTCCCTCATTGGCTGCTTCCGGAGAGCAGCCGACAGGCTGGCGCTATTGGCTACGCGGACCCAGCGTCCTGGTAACCGCCTCAGTGCTGCAGGCGCGCGCGGGCTCTGGGGACGCGCGCGCGCGCGCGGGCTCCGGCCCTCGGGGCCGAGGGCGGGCGCAGGCGCGAGCGGGGTGCTGGGAAAGGCGCACGGGGCGGTGTCCCGCGCGCACGCGTACAGACTTCCCCGCGGTCGCGGGTGGGCGAGTGCGTTCTGGAGCGCTGCTGTCTCCGGCCGCCGCCAAACGGGGGCGCGTGTGGCCACCCCGCGGGGTTTCGGGGCAAGAGGAGGGGCGCGAGGCCAATCACAGCAGAGACAAATAGGCCTCGGGGGCCCAGGGGCCGCGGCACCCCTCTTTGGGCCGCACGCCCGCTTGGGCGGCGGTCAGGTAAAGGAGCACGTGGGCCGCTGCGCCATGGCGGGAGCTGGGGATCAGGGAAGGGCGGGGTGGGCGGAGCGGGTCGGAGCCCGGCCGCCTGGAGCTTGTTGTGGAGACCGCGGTAGCCACGCTCCCCGTCGCCTTGGTGCTTACCTCCAGCACAGCAAGCTCCCTGGATACGAGGGCGGCGCCCGGACCTCCCTCGCGGGCAGGCCCCCACCTGGGGCTGCTTCCGGGCCTGTTGCCCCAACGGTCGGCAGGCAGTTAGACGCGAGCCCAGCTAACACAATAGGTCAGGTAGAGGAGGTCATCGGGGAGAAAGCCCTGGGTGCCTAGCAGCCGCCCAAACCGGGAAACCAGGACCTGGCCCCCAGGGAGCTGGCCTTGTGGTTTAGATCCCCTGACCTTTCATAGCCCTGGTGACTCGGTTTGGGCCTCCCCCCGACCTTCCCTCCCATGGCAGGTTGCCACTCCTGCAGGTCAGACCCCTTTAGATGGGAACACACGAAGGGCAGAAAACAGCCCCGAATTGTGAAGCCCCGAGGACGGCGCGGTTCTGACCCACATCCAGTACACCTGGGCCTCAGCTGTGTTTCAGCTCCGGGCCAGAGAAGCAGCAAAACCAGACGGGCAACACCAGGGCTGCCATCAGGCCGGCGGCCTTGACTAATGACCCCTGCCCTGGCGCTGGCAATCAGTAGAGACCAGGACCCCGAAAAGACACACGTGGAAAGCTGAGAAATATGCTGTTGGGCTCCTCCCTGGGCCTCCCCTGAAGTCCCCCTGCCCTTAGAAACCCCCAGCGTGCTCTCCCTCTAGGGAGCCCCCTCTCCTTCCCTCCAGAAGCCTCACCTTAACCTTCCCCTCTGCTACACTCCATGGGCCCTGGGCCTTGGTATCTCGTCTCCTGAGCCCATTTCTCCTGCGAGTCACTTCTACCTCTGTGACTAAGTGCACTTTCTCTTCAAGTCTGAGTCTTGGGCCCGAGTTCTTAGCCAGCACTCAGGAACTGAGGGTGCCGAACCAAGTTCCAGTCTGACTGCCTGCCTGCAACCGCGGTTACCGTCCTGGTGCCGTTCTTGCCACCAATTCCACCAACACAACCGTGGATCGGCGCCTGAGCTGACACACGCCTCTGCTTTATCCTGCTCAAGCTGGGGGTGGGGGGCGGCGAGGCAAAACTTAGGAGGGAAAAAAGTTAAATTACATGTGGTCACACCATTACTATGTTGGCTTAATAGCAGTACACTTATTATTATGTTTTTGTAACATTTAAAAAAGGACAGATCACTCCCTCAGGTCTGCCCTGGACAGTTCCTGGCGGTGGCCGCTGCGCCACTGGATTCTGGTTTTCTCTGGTCAACTTACCCTCCTTTGTCCCCCAGGGGAGAGGGTGTTAGGGCAATGCCTTGCTGCTCCTCCTCTCGGGGAGTGAGCTCTCCTGGCCTGGGATGCACAGCACGAGGCGGGCATCGCAGCAACTGTGGGGTCACAGCCCATCCCCAGAGGAGCTGTTCACCTGTGGGCCAGCTGCTGGGACAAGCAGCCCACTGGACACCAATTAGTCTTTGTGTCCCCTGGAGAGTGGTCTGCAGCTGGCTCCTCAGGGTGGCAGTCCTGGTGTCAAAGTGCAGGGCAGGCCTAGCAGGGCTTAGACCAGCCCTGTCCCCCACAAGCCAGCCGGGAAGGTGGCCCTTGCTTCTGCGAACCACAGGCCATGGCCCGTGTGGGGCACTGGATCACCACCTGGCATCCTGGGTCTGCACAGTGGCCAGCTTAGCTGCCCACGCAGCTGTGGCCAGGCCCTGGTGGTGCCTTGGGGAGGCCCCTCCACCTGGCAGCAGAGTTGTCACAAGTGGTCAGGAGAGGGAACGGATCAGGTTTCCCCCCAGGGAGGCACGCACTGCCCTGCTGAGGTTGCCCATGGAGGTGTCTCAACACCCTCCCTCGCAGGCTGTGGCCTGAGACGCCTCCTGGAAAAGGCCCCTGCTCCCTGTGGCCAGTGCCCACAGGGCCGCCAGTTAAGTATGGCATCCCCCACTTGAGGGGAACAAAACAGAGGTGGTGTTGCCCACCCTGGTCCGAGCCCCAAGCTCTCTGTGGCACCAGGTGGTCCACTCTGCCCCACCCATTGCCCCCGGTGAGAAGGACAGCGGGACCCTGCCTGTGGTCCCGGGGCCAAAGTCAGGACTGTGGCAGCTGCTGCTGCTGCAGGAGGCAGGGTGAGGGAGGCCCTGCACTCCCCACCCTCGGCCAAGGGCGTCCCTGCCCCTCTTGTGGAGCAGTGGGCCCAGGGATGGCCAGGGGCCAGGTAGGAGGCAGGCTGGGACAGCCAGGCAGGCCTGTGGGAGCGCTGGGTGCCTGGCCCTCCTGTGCAGCCAGCAGCTGTTGGCGACATCCATAAGGGTGGCTTTGTTTACACCGGTGCCCATGGTCCCTGCGGGAGGGTGTGTTACCTCCAAGCTGGGCAGCAGGCAGACAGTCATTTGTGGCCTCAAAGGACCTGGCAGGCAGCCTTTGTGGGCGGCCTCACCCGCCCCGGAAGGAGAGGTGCTTCGGGTGCTTTCTTCCCTCCCTCGGCCTCCCCAGTCTCCCCAGGGAACTGGCCAGGCCAGCTCCTCCCGGCCCCTCCCCGCAGTTCCCATCAGAGAAACCGCGTGAGGCTGATGTCAGACCAGAAGGAGTGTCCTGGGGTCACAAATGTGGAGGGGACCCAAGCTGGGGCGCACAGGCCTGCTCCAGGGGCCTTGCTCCCACCACACCCCTCGTGGCTCACAGGGCAGGGGTTACTTCCCTCAGTGGACCCCGTGAATCCAGGCTTAGGAGGCCTAGGAGCTTATTGGGGGCGGGGGCGGGGGGTGGACTGCAGCGCACAGGAGGGGTGAGGGACAGAGGACCTGGGGTAAAGGGGGTGCCTAAGGGGACTGTGGGTGGGACACAGGAGGAGGACGGAGAGGGCCTTGGGGTAGGACATTGGAGCGGGCCTGAAGGAACCCGAGGGATAGTAAAAGGACTGGACCACAAGTAACGATGGGCGGGAGCTACCCCCGACCTTCCTGACCATTCCCACCCTCCAGTCCACCGGGGAATCATCCCTGGACTGGGCGGAGGTGCCAGCTAGGGCAGCAGCTGCCTCTGGAACACATGGCACCCAGGTCCCGACAGGGGTGGCCCTCTGGCCCCTCTCAGCGCAGGGTTGTGGGCGAGAGCCGTAATCCACTGAGGCTTTCTCTCCTGGTTGGTGGGGTGCGGGGTCCGGCTGAGGTGGTGGGCAGCCCCGGGCTGCTGGGGCAGGAGGCCCAGGCCGCTTCCCTGGTGTCTGGTTACGGGCTGGCGGCAGACAACCCTTCCTGGGTGGAAACCCAACGCGCCACCGCGGGGAGGGGCGGGGGCCGAGGGGGGAGGGGCAGGTGCCAGCTCCAGGTGGGGGGACGCCGCTCAGCCTCGCGCTTCCTCACTCGACGGGAGGTCTTTGCTCCCCTCGCGCGCCAGCTCCAGGTGCGGGCGGCGCCCGGGGTTGGGGCAGCACCCGCTTCCTGGTAGGTCTCCCGGGCTGAGCGGCCCTGGCGGCCCGCAAGGCGGTCCCGGGCGCCCGGAAAACGAGCGACAGCTCTTGTTCCCTGCCGGCCCCGCGGGCAGCCCCGCGCCCCGCCCCGCCTGAAGACAGAAAAAGGCAGAACCGAGATCGGGTAGACGAGGCGCCTCAGAGCCACCCGGTCCCCTCTCACTGCGCCACACGCCAACCCGGCTGGGAGGCCGCGCCGCGGGTGGGTGGTGCCCTCCAGGCCGACCCGCGACAGTGGGGCTGGGCGGCGGAAGGGCTGCCGGCGCCCGCCTCCTCGCGCGCAGCCTCCGGGCGGCGGGGCGTGGGAACCGGCGCCCTGCCTGTGACCGCGGTGAAAGGCTCAGCTGCGTCCGCCTCCCCGGACTCCAGGTTTCTGCTTCGGGAAGCCTCCATGCTCCCGACCGCCGCTCGTGCCTTCTGCCCCCCCTCGGCCGCGGAGAGAAACCATTCCAGCCCGGGCGGGGGTCCCCTGTGTGTCCACCCCTGCGGGGCGGTCCGCTCCCACGCGGCTGGCTGGCGCCCCCGAGCGTCCGCTAGGGGCAGCAGAGGCGCTGCTGCAACCCCAGCGCAGGGGACGGGGGTCCCCAGGCGCCTGTCCGCGAGGAAAGACCACCCACATCTGGGTCACTGCCTCGTTTATTTGCTAAGAAGGCGAACCGGCTGCCTCCGAAGTCCGCTGCTGCTGGGATCCCCCAGGGAACCCAGAGCTCAGTGTGGGGCGAGGGCACCCCCCTCACAACTGCTGGGAGGCCAGGATCTCGGGGTTCTCGTAGCTGTGGGCCTCCCTGGTGGCGGCGGGAGACGCGAAGCAGCGGCTCAGCAGACGGTCGCAGGGCTCCAGGGAGCGCAGCCCGAGGGGGAGCCACGCCCAGGACCGAAGGGGGCGGGGCAGCCAGGCTGACCTTCGCCGCTGCAGGACGTTGACCAGGACGACGAGGAGCACCAGCGTCACCAGGGGCCCCCCGACCGCGGCCAGCACGGTGTCCCCCGCCAGGGAGAGCCCGAAGGCAGCCAGGGGTAGCAGCAGGAAGCTGAGCAGTAGGTAGGCGACCGCCACCCAGCGGTAGCGGGCGGTCAGGTCTCCGAAGCGCTTGGCCAGCGGGAGGGGCAGCCGCAGGGCAGGCACTACGTACCACAGCAGGATGCCAGCCAAGTTGAAGAAGAAGTGGATGAGGGCGACCTGGAGGGCGGGCGGGACCTGTGACACGGGGCCCCCTGGGCCTCCCAGGTTGCTGCTTGGCCGCCCTGGCAGAAAGGGCAGGAAGTCCAGAGCCAGCCCTGGGTGCTGCTCATGGGCAGAGACAGGCCACCTGGGAGGGCAGGTTCCGGCCAGGTGCGGGCCTGTGGCTCCTGCACCAACCCCCCTTTGGGGGTGGCCACATAGCCCACAAGCAAGTGCCTGGATCCAATGACCCCACCCCCATCCCCCAGGGCTGGCATAGCTTGCCCATGCCTCATTCCCAATGATGCGGCTCCTCCTCATCCCTTAGTGGGCTTGGCCACCCAGCCCTCGGCCCCAGGCTGGGGCAGGGCTCCTGTGGGGGGAGGTGCAGCGCCCCCGTGGAGAAAACACGCCCTGTCCAAGGGCTGCCGGACCCGAGGCGTGGGTGCCAGAGGGCACAGTAGCGAGGGCGTCCTGGTGGGGAGTGCAGCAAGGCCCTGCCCACGGGGGTCTGAGGGGACAGCCAGGGGTCGGCAAGGGCCCAGGCTTCTCTCTTCCTGTGGGCAGTAGCCCAGCAGGGCTGGGCTTCCGGGAGCTGCACCTGTCGGGCCCCCAGGCGGAAGCGGCGGCCGAGAGATGCTCAGCTGCAGCCAGGGACCCCACGGAGCCAGCAGAAGTGCACGGAACGGGCACAGGGCGCTGGGCTGGGGCTAGGGGTGGCCGCCTGGAGGCAGGGGTTGCCCAGCACGGCAGGGGCACAGTGTGTCGTCCAGGCAGGGGCCCAGTGGGCTTAGGTGACCAGTGGGGGGGCGGGAGTACCCTGGAGGGGGTGGAATAGAGGCGCTCCAGGCCCCCCAGGGGCAGGAGGCCTGCAAGGAACACAGGCAGGCGCACAGGGTGAGGAGGTGGAGGGACAGGGAGAGAGGTGCCGAGGGCACCCAGGACTGCAGCAGGGCTGGGGGTCCCAGGGATGCCCACAGGATCCCTGGGTCCACGGAGATGGGGCTGTTGGTCTGGGCAGGCGGCTGGAGGTGGGTCCCTGGAGAGCTTCAGCCCGTGGCCAGGCAGGGACAGGCTTCACATGGCCTGACCCAAAGCCTGGGCCCCGGGGGGGCTGGGGGCTGGGCGTGGGGAGAGCGGTACCTGGAGGGCACTGAGCAGCATGCTTGAGGGGCTGGCCAGGGCAGCCAGCAGGGCCGTGGCGGTCGTGCCGATGTTGGAGCCCAGCAAGAGGGGGTATGCCCGCTCCAGGCTGATCACCCCGACCCCTGGGGGAGCTGGAGGTCAGCTTGGGGCCCCGAGCCCAGGCCCCGCGCCCCACGGCCGGGTGCCCGCCCACCCGGCTCACCCAGGAGCGGCACGACGGCCGCTGTGAAGACGCTGCTGCTCTGGAGCACGAAGGTCAGGCCGGCGCCCACCAGGATGGCCAGGTAGCCGCTGAGCCAGCCGACCGGGAAGGGGAAGTCTGGGGAGGAGGCCGGGTCACCCCCCGGCCCAGCCTCCCCACCCCAGCCGGGCCCCCAGCCTGGGTCCTGTGTCCAGACGCACCAGCGTTGAGGACGGCCCTCACGGCCCGGGCCACCCGGCCGTGCAGCACGGAGTTCAGCAGCCTGACGAGGAGGACCAGGCAGGTGCACAGAGCGAGCAGGGAGCCGGCCAGCAGGACGCAGCCCACAGCCAGGTCTGTGAGCGCGGTGCCTGCGAACAGGTGGTAGCCTGGTGGCGGGGCGGGAGGGGTGAGCGGTGGAGCAGCAGCCCTCCTGCGGGGCAGGCCGGGATGGGGGGGCACAGGGCCTCACAGGGCAGCCGCTCCACGGGGGCCGAGCCGTTCCTCTCAGGGCAGGGGCCGGCGGCGGCCGGTGCACAGTTGCTGCTGTTCCCTGGGGCCTGGGCGGACAGGCAGGGTGGGTTCAGGGCAGGCTCAGAGCCAGCAGGGCTGGACAATTCGGCAGGTTGGCGGGCGGCGGTCAGAGACACCTCACCGTGTCCGCCCTGGTACCGCACCATCGCTTAATGAGGCTGCTGTTGGTGGCGTTGCCCGCGGCGCTGCTGGCGATCACGTCCGCATCCAGCTGCGGACAGAGGGGTGGCGACCCTGTGCTGGGCTCTGAGGAACCTGGCCGGAGCTCAGGCCGCTGCGGGGGCCCCGATGCTCCTCCTCCGGGCACGGGGGGCCTCCAAGGGCAGCCACCGGCCTCACCTGCACGAGGAGGTGTGTGAGCGGCTGCGTCAGCACCTTGAGGATGTCCGGCGCGCGCCCGCCGGCCTGCAGGCTGGCGGCCCCCAGGACCAGGGCGCTGAGTGTCTCCAGCGGCGCCGCGGCGCCCTCCAGCGGCAGCAGCACGAGCACCGTGAGCCAGTTGAAGAGGCTGTGCACCGCCGAGCCACCGAAGGCCCTGCGGCCGCGCAGAGCAGAGCGCTGGGCGGGGCCTGCGGCCTGGGCTCTCCGCGGAGGGCGGTCCCAGCCCTGCCGGGGCGGGGCGGGGGGGGGGGCACTCACCTCCGAAACTCATCCCGGTGCCCCGACTGCGCCATGGAGACCAGGGTGCTGGTGACGGACGTGCCCACGTTGACGCCCATGATGACAGGCACAGATGCCCGGACGGTCAGCACTGTGGGGCGGCGGGGCTCGTCAGCCTCCGGCACTGCCCTCCCCCCACGTCCCGGGACAGGGGGAGCACTCACGCTTGGAGGCCACCATGCTGACCACGATGGCGGACGACGTGCTGGAGCTCTGCACGAGCACTGTGGCCAACACCCCGATGACCAGTCCGGCCACGGGGCTGGATAGCACCACGTCGTCCTTGAAGATGTCTCCAGCCACTTTGCCTGTGCCCGGGAGAGGTGCGGTGAGGCCACGAAGGGCCGGCTGCCCGCCGCAGCCACCCCACTGGCCACTCACCGCCCAGCAGCTGGAAGGCGGAGCTCAGGATGTCCAGCGAGCAGATGAAGAGGTAGAGGCCGCCCAGGAGGCCACAGGCCTTGAGGAAGCCGCGGAGCACACGCAGCAGTCTGCCGGCCGCACTGAGCTCTGAGGGCACAGGGCGGTGCTTTCCACGGCCTGCCCCGCCCCCCCACCGCCGCCGATGGCCTCCTTGTCCCCCCTCCTCCCAGGAGCCTAGCTGCCAGCAGGAGGGACGAGGGGCAGGCAGCCCCACAGAGCAGAGCAGAGCAGAGGGTAGTCTTCGTGGGGGGCCCCCCATTGGGGCAGACACCCTCCTGCCTTCTCTGCCCAGGGACCCTCGCCTGCTCAGACTCTGGGGAGCCAGAGCCCCCTCTGGCCAGTTTCCTGGCACCTCCGGACCCACCTCTCCAGGACTGGCCAGTATCCTTCAGCTGAGGGAGGGCCCAGGGGTCCATGTTTCCCTCTTCCACGACAGGGGCAAGACTGGAGGTCCCTGCAGGGGTCGGGGTCAGGAAGAGCCAGGGACCTAACCGTTTGCTGGACACCCCCAGATGGGTTCAGAAGCGGGTGGGGGGTGGGCACAGGGGCTTGGGGTGAGGGGCAGAGGCAGGAAGTGGGGGGGGGCGCCGGTTCATCAGGCCTTGACTGGGGTTGGCCTGAGCCCCCACCCCGCCTGCCCGGAGCCGGGGGCGGGGCGGGGGGCTCAGCCAAGGGCTGGGCTCCTGGTACCTGCATCTCCCAGACTCTGGTCCACCAAGCCAACCGTGTCCAGGGTGGGGGGGCTGACGTGGCCGCCGGCGAGGGAGTTGGGCATGGATTTCCGGCAGAGGCAGACCCAGGCCCGAGCCCAGATCTGGGGGCGATAGGGCCGGTCAGACCCTTCTCCCGCCCCTGCCCTGCCTCACCCCCAGACCCCTAACCTGAGAGTGTAGAAGCCGTCCCCCATCCCCACCCCGCCACCTTGGTGACCTCCCCCGTCCTCTACCCGGAGGCAGATGGCTTCCGTGCCCTCGGGTGCTGCCGGGCACGCTCAGTGCAGTTTCAGGGGGCAGCCCAGCTCCCTTGGGGGTCCTGGCTGGAAGCAGGCCGGGCGGGTGGGCCAGGGCGTAGGGTGCTGAGGTGCTGGCCCAGAGTGGCCGGGAGCCTGGAACCTGGGGCCTCTTCTATCCGGTGCCATCCAGGCCACCGCTCACACCTCGGCCTCGGACACCCAACGGTGCTGTCTCCGTGGGAGACAAGGGCCCCACCCCAGTGACGGAGGCAGGAGCCCGGGCGCCCGGCTGAACCTCAGGGCTGTTCTCCTTGGCCTGCCGTGTCGGGGGCCCCGTCTAGCCCTCGGCCCCCACTCTCTCCAGGTCCCCAGGGCCTGGGCCTGGGAGGCCCCCTGTCACCCCTCCCTCCTGCTCGCCCACAGGCTGGCTCTCACCCTGGGAGGGCAGCGGTGGCCCCGGGTCCCCCCCCTACACCCGTGCTCACAGCTCCTACCTGTGCGGGGAGTGAGGGGGCGCCTGTGGGGAGGACACGTGGGGCAGGAGCAGCCGCGGGTCAAAGAGCCGCGGGCACACACGTGACCGGCTCCGCACTGCGCCCCGTTAATGTTCACCCAGGCGCGAGGCCCCCCGGCCCCCGTCGGAGCCCAGCACCTGCCTTGTCTGTGTCCCGCCGTCACCCTGGGGCAGGAGCTCCAGCCCGTGCTGGACCGGGGGCACGGCAGGGCGTGCTGGACTTCCACAAGCAGGTGCCTGTGTGACACTCGGTGACACACTGTGACACTGTGTCATGTGGCGCTCTGCCCACCCAGCACAGGGCAGCGTGCCGGGGCTCTGGCTGATCAGCCTGGGGGGCCTGTGGGAGGTCTGCCTGGAGCTCTGCGGGCCTCACCTTGGTCTGGTCGGTCCCGCCCCCAGCCAGCGCTGGGAGAGAAGCCCCTCATACTAGCTGGGCAGGGAGTGTGCCTGCCCCTGGGGCCCCCGGGCAGGGCTGCGAAGAGCCCCCCACCCCCGCAGGCTCAGCCTGCAGAGACCAGAGACAGTAGGGGGTGTCAGGCCTCCACCCAACCCCACCTGGACCAGGAGGCGTGGCCCACCCTGCTCTCTGCACAGCGGTGCCCTGCTGGCCCCACTGCTTGTGGGGTGCCCCTTCCTGGGGTCACTCTCTCCCTGCTCCTAGGGTGCTGGGAGGAAGAGCAGCTCCTCCCCCCTCGGGCCCGGTCTCCCCGGGGACCTGCTGGCTCCACACAGCACGGCACAGCACGTGCCCGCGGCCCAGCAGTCCCGCGTGCCCGGGGGACTTTGCCCCGGGGAAGGAGGGGGTTTCCGAGTGTCCTCTCAGCAGATTCCCTGCTCTGCTCCCTCTGCTCCTGCCACCCACCACCACCCAGGGCAGCCCAGCAGCCCCTCCCACGGGATCCTGAGTGACGGCTGAGTCCCGGGGGTGGGGGGATGGTGGAGATGTGCAGCCTCCCCCGGGGCGTCTGTGCCCACCGCCTCCAGCACCTGCTGTGGCCCCTCCGAAGGCCCGCACGGTGGCCCCTGGGGGTCAGAAGGTGGCCCCTCCAAAGGCCTGTGCAGTGGCCCCTGGGGGTCAGAAGGTGGCCCCTCCAAAGGCCTGTGCAGTGGCCACTGGGGGTCAGAAGGCGGCCCCTCCGAAGGCCCACGCGGTGGCCACTGGGGGTCAGAAGGAAGCTGAGGGCCGGGAAAGGGCCGGGTGTGGGTGTGGCCCTGCTGAGCTGGAGACCTCGGGCAGGTCTCCACCCTCCCTGGGCTGAGAGCTGACCCTCTCCTCGGACACTGGTCACAGCAGTGATCCACGCCTGCAGGGGACCCTCGAGGAACAGCAGCGGACACACAGTGGAGGGTCAGCAAGCTTTGTTGAGAAGAAGGACTCCACGGGGCTGCCTGGAGGAGGTGGCCCTCCCTCCATGCCCAGCTCAGATGTCGGGACGGTCACGCTGCAGCAGGGCCCGAACGGCCTCGGCCAGCCCTGGGGACTGGCCACCAGACCCTCCGAGGTGCTGCCCTCTGAGCAGAGCCCGGGCCTGGGGTGGGCTGACAGAAGGCTCCCACCACAGCGACCCTGCCCCGTGTCTGTGCACAGGCTAGCTCGGGGTCTGGGAGTCCCAGCTGGATTTGACAGGCGGCCGCTGGTCCTTGTAGAGTCTCACGGTACTGTGGCCACTGCCCCTGACCCTGGGCCATGACCGGGGTGTCCGTGGCGGGCGGCCCTCGGGACTCTCAGTCCCCAGGCTGCTCCGGGCGGGTGCGCCGCCGTCGGAGGTGCCGAGGCAGGTGCGAGGTGAGAGCTGCCGCAGCCGGAGCTCAGGCCTCGGGGCGGCCCGGGGGCTCCCAGCAGAGGGGGCTGCAGCCCCAGCAGCAGCAGCTGGACCGGGGGAAGTGGGGCTGGGGCCCCAAGGTGGGGCAGAGCGTGGCCGGCTGCCGAGTGATGGCGGCGCCCCCTTTGAGGGGCGCAGGGGGCCGGGGCTCCACTCGGGGCGGCTCCCGCTCGGCCCTGATGGCCAGGAAGGCGCCAGGTCGAGGTCCAGCATGGCCACCCCCCCCCACGGGGCGTGGGCGTGCTCTGGCGGCACTGCGGGCAGGGGATCCAGCGCTGCTCGTGGGCCGGCGTGTCCAGGCGCCGCACGCACGCCTGGCAGAAGGTGTGGCCGCAGTACAGGCGGCGGGGCAGGCGCCCCGAGAGGTCGAAGGCCGAGTAGCAGACGATGCAGTAGCTGCGCCGGCCCCCGGCGGCTGACCCCTCCTCGGGGGCCTGCAGACCCTCCGGCTGCAGCATCCTGGAGGGGGTGCGGGGAGCTGCAGCGGGCCCCACCTGACTCCGCGGTCAGGGCCCTGGCACCTGGAGCCCGCCCGGGAGGCCAGGCGTGTGTGCCTGCCAGGGTTTGGGTGCAGCCTGGGTCCCCGTCAGCCAGCACCCCGCCAGCTGTCTGGCCCTCCTCCACAGCCCGCCTGCGCTGCCGCAGGCCCCCACCCGCCCCAGCCTGCCCGGGCCCAGGCCTCTTACCTGCATCCGCTCTGCTGGGTGGCTGTGCCCAGCCAGAGGGTGGCCGGGCGTGGGGGGACCCAGGGCGCCCTGCGGCTCCCTCCCTGGGGCTCACGTTACTGGCCGAGCCGGAGTCGGCAGGGAGGCAGGTGGTGGCTGCAGGCGGGCGGGCTCCCCTTTCAGCCACAAAGCACTTGCAACTAGATCCACCGGCGCCCCTCCGCTCTGCCCTGCCCCCACCCCCTGGTGCCCGGACGGGGTGCCACTAACCCGTACCCAGGCCCGGCTGTGCTGCTGCTCCTGGCTCCCCTTCCCACTTCCCCCACCCAGCCTGCCCCCACCCCCACCCCCAGCTCCAGCTCCAACCCCATACTCCCTCCTGTCTCCCCACTCTCATACTCCCCCTCCATGGTAGGAAAGCTTTCTGGTCCTGTCGTGGGCGATGCCAGTTTGTCCTCTCAGATCAAGCATCACCTCCTCCAGGAAGCCTGCCAGGACCCCCACCAGCTCAGAGCCCTGAGCGACCTGCTGTGCCCCAGCTCAGCCCCAGTGTGAGAGTCCTTGTTGCTCGGCCCCCACACCTTCATCACGGGGTGGTGACCGGCCCCAGAAGGCCCGTGGGGGCGCTCAGGCACAGGTGCAGATGTCCCCACGCACTCTTGGGCCACCAGAAGCTCCCTGAGATGCACGACACCGTGGGCAGCCCTGGACACTCCTGTCCAGAGCCACCTCCTTCCAAGGCCTGCCCAGTGACGGGGACACAGGCATAGCAGTGTGGGGTGTGTGGAGAAGGGTTGGGACAGGGTCAGGGTGCCCAGGGCCCTCTCCAGCTGGCTGGGAGGAAGCCAAAGCCCAGAGGGGCCCGTCCGTACACCCATCACCACCCTGGTCCGCCAGCCCCTTGGACTGGCCGGATAGCTTTCTGTGGCCTGCCTGGGTGGGGGGCACCTTCTGGTGGGGACTGGCCACACCCAAGGACCCGCACAGTCAGGCCAATGACATGTCTGTCCACGCCCAAAGACCGGTCCTGCCATGCGGCCAGTCACTGTGGGTCAGGGGAGGGCCAGCTCCGGGACCTGTCTGTCCTGTGGTGCCAGCTCCGACCTCCTCCCCCTCCTTGGGCCACTGCTGCCCAGCCCCGGAAATGTCAGGGTGCCCGGCACAGGCCTCCGCTGACTCCTCGCGCCGGCATCCCGGCCCCGCCCCGGCGGTGAGGCAACCCCGCGCCCAGCAGCCGGGCCTCGCGCACGCACGTCCTCCCGGGCAGGCGAGCTGCGCGCAGTGGGGGCGAGGAGGGGGACAGGTGCTCTGCGGGCCGCCTCCCCCCTCTCCACCCCCCCACCCCAGTGCCTTTGCAGCCCACCTCCTCCGGGAGGCCCAGGCCCTGGGGGCTGGACAGGGCCGAACGGCACTGCCTGGTGCCCCACGGCCGATGCCCGGGGACTGGCTGCTCCGTGGGAAGCCAGAAGAACGTCCTGCTGAGGAAGGGCGAGGCTGACTCACGGTGGTGAGCAGGGCTCGGGCCAGCCGCCGGGCTCCCACTCCCAGAAACCTGCCAGCCCTGGTCCCACCCACCACCAGCCTTCCGACCCGGTCCTCCTCCCGGAGGCCTCTCTGGGGGCTGCACCCCCAGGTTCCGTGCACAGCACCCGCCGTCAGACCCACAGACCGACATGTCTCTGGGCTTGAACCCAGGCCCGGCCAGGGCAGGGGACACACTCCCACCCTCCTGTCCGCCTCTGGGCGGATCTGAGACCTGGGGTGCAGGGCAGAGGATTGCGATATAGTGGCACCCTGCCCCCAAATGTCTCACGGAGTCTGGGGGCCTGAGGTGTCATCCAGCCCGGGTCCCCTCCCGAAAGGAGTCAACTGAAGAAAGCTCACTCTACTTTATTTCCTAGGCCGTGGCCCTGAGTGAGGGGTCAAGAGGAGCTCAAGGGTGTCCCTGGGCTGCCGCCACAGCCAGCACCCACGGCCCCTCTTCCAGGCGTCTGAGCTGAGCTGTTGGCCTCTGTGGCACACAGATGCCCCTGTCTAGGGTGAAGTGGCCAACGCCCGTGACAGTGGCCCGGTGGCTGCCCCACACGTCCCCACAGCTGTGGCTGCCTGCACGGAGTTCTGGGCCTGCGAGGTGGGGGCGTCCTGGGCAGGCCCACAGCCCCGCGGGGCCCGGGCTAGGAGACAACACAGCAGCAGCTGTGGCAGCGGCAGAACCGAGGGCAGTGGCAGCAGGAGCAGCAGGGGCAGCACCAGCAGTGGTGGGCAATGTCGTCACCACGCTCGATGGGCGGCAGGCCCGTGTAGGTCAGTCCCGCGGGGCGCTGCCCACGGCAGCAGGGGTTGCCCGGCTGCGGCCAGGCCTGCTGGCCCTTGACGAAGGCAGCCCCCTTGGCGCCCTTGGCACCCTTGGCGCCCTTGGCACCCTTGGGCCCTTGGGCCTCCTCGATGGGCTGCAGGAGGCGGGTGGGCTCCGGGGCGTAGGGACCCACGGGCAGAGGCTGCAGCTCCACGGAGCAGGGAGTCACCTCCAGCTGCCGCTCCAGGTCAGGCCGCAGGTGGGCCCGGGGGATGGTGATGTGGGCGTAGGGGTTCTTGACGACCATCTCGTGGGGGTCCATGGCCTGCCTGGCGGGGTGGGCAGAGGGGGGTATGGGCTCCTCAGAGGGGGATGGCCACAGCCCAGGAAAAGCCAGGCTCGCGTCCGTGGGCACCCACTGGGAGGGACAGTGAGGACCAGGTTCCCAGCCGTCCCCCCAGGGGTCTCTTCCTTCCCTGAGTGGGGGTGCCCTGGATGGAGCTGGGCATGGGGGGAGGGGGTCTGGAGACGCAGCTGAGCCGGCCCCACAGGGGAGCCCCAGTGCAGGGGAGGCCCGGACCCACCTGAAGCAGCAGTGGTGGCCTGTGCTGTCCTCCTCCAGGCCGAGTCCCAGTGCCTGTGAGCAGAGCCACTGGCCGCAGCCTTTTCCCTCCCCGGGAGGGGTGGGGCCATGGGCGGGACTCAAAATTGGGGTTCCCAGGATCCCGAGAGGCTTAGCTCCTCCCGCACAGAGGCTACCCACCCTTTCCTCTGAGGTGGGCGGTGGCCATGGCCTGGCTCTGAGGGGCACCGCCAGCCTGGGTGACTCAGCCTGGAGGCATTCCAGCCATGCCCTGGGTGCAGGAAGGAGGGCGGGCAGGGGGAGCCTGGGCTCAGGCCCTCAGATCTCAGCCCCCCGTGGTCTGGGGGCTCGAGCCACCGCCCCCACACCTCAGAGCCCATGCTTCGTGGCAGAGGGTAGAGGTCCTCACTGGGACCACCGCCCCTGCCCGGCAGACTGGGACAGGGCCATTTGAGAGCACAGACCACTCAGAGGGTTACCTTTTATTTTTTATTTATTAAAAAAAAAAAGATTTTTAAAATTTATTTTTAGAGAGAGGGGAAGGGAGGGAGAGAAACACCAATTGGTTGCCTCTGGCCCGCCTCCAACTGAGGACCTGGCCCACAACCCAGGCGTGTGCCCTGACTGGGAATCGAACCCGCGACCTTTTGGTTTGTGAGTGGACACCCAACCCACTGAGCCACACCAGCCAGGGCAATTTTTGTTTGCAACTGATGAGAAACTGGTTTACACACTTTTGCTGATTAAAACGTACTCATCTTACAACTGGCAACGCGCGCTTCATACACAAGTGACGTTTCTCACTCATTTCTGAACCCCGCCGCCCTGCGCTGCCTGGGCTCCCGTCGCCCTGAGTCTCCCTGCGCATCCTTGGCCCTGGAGCCCGCTCCCACCGTCGTCTGTAAGGTGGCACTTAGCACCTGCCACACAAGGCGGCCGTGCGTGTGCGGGCGACAGTGGAGGTAAACATTTGTAAACACTGGCACACGTGAGCTCTCCCTGGGGCGACCCGGTGTGTAGGGTGCGGCCGGGACCGGCACCCCCAGTCCTTGGTGCCCCGGGGAACCCACAGGAAGGGCGAGATCAAATCAGACGTGGTTCAGAAGCCAAGGTCATCCTGGTGGCATGCGTGGGTCCGGTCGGACCGGTCCGGACACGAGTTCTACCGATGCGCCAACCAATGGGGGGCGGGCGGGGAAGTGGGCCTCGAACGTCGGAGGCCGGGGACGGGAGCCTTCTGCGCAGACGCCGTAAACCCCGCCCACGGTTTCTGCAGACTCCGCCCCTCGCGGGGAGGCGGATCTAACGCATGCGCGGAACAAACCGAGGCGGCCTGTGGGAACTTTATTCCCCATAAGCCTCCGCGCTCGAGGGTTCCTTAAAGACCCGGCTCGGGGTCTGCTGGCCTCGGACCGCCCAGAACCGGGCTTGGGCCGCCCCAGCTCTGAACCACGGAGCTCGCGAGGAGTGGACTTCTGCGGGCTCGACGCGGGGGCGTTCACGGGGCGGGACCTCGTCGCGGGGGGCGGGGCATCGGGGCGGGGGCGGAGCCTGGTGCCCCCGTGCGCGCGCCCAGCGGGTGAGTGGCGGGGCTGTGTGGAGCCCGTGGCAGAGGCTGGGCTCCCAAGTGTCCCCTGGCCGAGGCGGCCTCAGCTGCCCCCCTTCATGCTGTGGCACCATCAGCCCCCACTGCCCCTCTCAAGAGGCACCTGCTCACTTGCGCACCTCTCACACCTGCTCCTGCTGAAGGACGTGCAGCAGGCCCAGACACTAGCCCCGGGTCACACAGGGCACAAAGTCGGCCCCAAGGGCCGGGGCCGCTCCTCCAGCCTGTCTTGTCCCCGGGCTCCCTCACCAGCAATGCCGACCCTGGGCTCTGTTGCCCCGCAGCACGCGGGGACCACAGGCAGCCTGGCCCACACAGGGTGGAGGGGGCCGTGGCCTGGACGGGCCGGGACAGCCCAGGGTTAGAAGCGGGCCCAGTGTAGGTTCCGAGACCGCAGGCATGCTGCGTGGTGGCCACGGCAGGTCAGGGGACGGTGGCACTCGGGGGCCCTGCAGCCCTGGTCCCCTGCCTTGTAGTCGCCACCAGGTCCTCTGCCCTCTGTCTCGTGCGGGCGCCCCGCAGGCAGACGGTGTGTCCCAGGGGAACAGGGAAGCCTGGCTCAAGGAAGCCTTCCTCCTTGAGGAAGCAGAAAGGAATGGGGCTGGGTGGAGTCCGGTTAGCACTCAGCTGTGCGGCCGCTGGGTACATGCTGGAGTGCAGAAAAGGGCCACTCCAGCCTGAGTAGGTGCGCGTCCTCCGTGAGCTGTCCTGCAGGGGCCTGTCCCGCCGTCTGACCTTCCAAACACCCCTCCCTCCACCCATCTGTCCGGCCGCCCGGAAGTCTTCTCCCAACTCCTGTCTGTCTCTCTGTCCACTCCTCTGATGCATGCTTGCCCTTAGGGCCGCGTCGCCCTTCTGGAGCCTGCCAGCTCCGGGCAGAGCCCGGGTGCCCCTGTGAGCTGGGAAACTCCGGAGCCTCCCCACGGGGAGCTGAGGGGACTGACGGACGACTCGACACCCTGGCTCTGGGGGGTGGGGAATGGGGAGGCACTGGCAGTCTCGAGGAGGAGCCCTGGGAACCAGCTTTCCAGGGACCACATCTTGGCTCCCCTTCCCTCCCTCCCGCACTGCGAGGCTTCGGGCTGCGAAAAGATTTCCTTTCCAGAATTGGGGGTAGGGGACTTGACTAGGAACCAGGGTCGGCCGGGCGGGGACGGGGGGTGGGGGTGGGGCGGAGGAGGGGCAACGCGGGAGTCATCACCCGCACGCGGTCCGCGGGCGATGGGCGACTCTCGGAGCGGGCGCCGGGCCCTCTGCGGATTGAGGGGCGGCCGAGAGACTGGCCCCGCCCCGCGGACCCCGCGCGGGTCCCCAGACGGGGGGTGGCGCTGCAGGCGCGGGCGGGCGCCGCGCGCACTGCGGTCCCCGCGCCTCCGCCGCAGAGCGCGCCACGCTTCGTACGCACCTGCCGCCGCCGCGCCGCACCGAGCCCGCGCCCCGCGCCCCGCGCCCCCCGGAGTCGCCGCGGCCGCGCCATCGCCCGGGGTCGCCGCCGGAGCCACCGGAGACGCAGGGCCGAAGCGCGGACGCCGCATCCGGGCCTGCCTTTGAGACAACCTCTGCGGCGGCGGCGCGCTGCTCGGGGACGCCAGGCTGGGGCAGGTGAGCGCGGGCGGGGCGGGACGGCCTCGGGGTCCGGACGTGCTGCTCCTCCCCACCCTAATAGGGGTCGGGCCTTGGGGGCGGGGACTGGGAGGGGGCTGGCTTCCGAGGCCAGCGAGGGTCAGGGTCAGAGGTTGGGCGCCGGGTCTTTTGTGCCGGACAAGGGCGAGGGTGATGGTGGGCCGGGGCGCTGCCCTCACGCCGTCTCTCACCTGCAGCTCGGGCCTGGTCCAGGCCTCTTCCCTGCTCCCGCCACCGACGAGCCGTCGGCCCTGGTCCACCCGCAGCCAGGGCTCCGGCTAGCTGCCTTCCTTGGGCACGCTGCCCTGGAGTCATGGGGCCCACCTAGCCCCTGCCTGCCCGGATGCCCCAGCCCGGGGACTGCTGACCTCGGCTGCAGGGGGAGTCCCGCCAAAGCCCCCTCAGCAGCCTCAGCAGCCAGAGACCCTGGGTGAACCCCTGGGCCAGACCTCCAGCCCAGGGCAGCCTCCCACGCCCCCCTGCCCCTGCCTCCCTCCACCTCCCCCGCCCCTTCCTCCTCCTCCCAGGACTGAACCACAGAAGCCACTGTGGCCACTAGGAGGGGCCCTGCCCCCTCAGCTCTCACTGGTCAACCCCAAGAGTCCTCAGGGTGGCCGGGGTCCCCACCAGGCCTGGCAGGACCAGGATGCTGCCCCTGCTCCTCCCCCCCGGCCCCACCCAACGCCCCCTCCCACCCTAACACCCAGTCTGACGGGAGACAGCCGGATGCCGGCTGACCCTGGGCCCGACGCGGGCAGTGGCTGGCCGGGCCTCCTCATGTCCTGCCTGAAGGGCCCCCATGTCATCCTCAAGATGGAGGCCATGAAGATTGTCCACCCTGAGAAGTTCCCCGAGCTGCAGGCGGCCGCCCCCTGCTTCCCACCCGCCCCCCGGCCCACCCCGGCTCTGGCACCCAAGCGCGCCTGGCCCTCAGACACAGAGATCATCGTCAACCAGGCATGCGGAGGGGACATGCCCGCCTTGGAAGGGGCACCCCGCACCCCGCCCTTGCCACGGCGGCCCCGGAAAGGCAGCTCGGCGGAGCTGGGCTTCCCCCGGGTGGCGCCGGTGGACGAGGTCATCGTGAATCAGTACGTGATGCGGCCTGGTCCCGCCGCCCCGGGCGCCCCCGCGGTGGCGTCCCCGGCTGCGGGGGAGCCCCTGGAGTGCCCGACCTGCGGGCACACGTACAACGTCACCCAGCGGCGGCCGCGCGTGCTGTCCTGCCTGCACTCCGTGTGCGAGCAGTGCCTGCAGATCCTCTACGAGTCCTGTCCCAAGTACAAGTTCATCTCCTGCCCCGCCTGCCGCCGCGAGACTGTGCTCTTCACCGACTACGGCCTGGCGGCGCTGGCCGTCAACACGTCCATCCTGAGCCGCCTGCCGCCCGAGGCGCTGACCGCCCCGTCCGGCGGCCAGTGGGGGGGTGAGCCCGAGGGCAGCTGCTACCAGACCTTCCGGCAGTACTGCGGGGCCGCCTGCACCTGCCACGTGCGGAACCCGCTGTCGGCCTGCTCCATCATGTAGCGCCCGCCTGCCCGCCACCGCCGCGCGCCTCCGCCTGCTGGTCCTCGCGCTGCTGCTTCAGGGGTCCGGCCCCGCCATGTCCCCCTCTGAGCCCTCACCCGTCACAGCTTCTGGCCCCCACCTGTGTGGCATTCTCGCTGCAGCCAACTTTGCCATTAAAACGCCGCCAAAGTTTGCAGCTTGTCTCTGGACTGAAGCCCACTGCGGTGGCCCGCACCCTGAATCGGGGCGGGTGGTGGCGCAGCCTAGGAGGGTCCGCCCACGCTGGGCCTGGCACTGCGTGGCGTTGGTCGCTCTGCTTGCCGGCCAGGCCGGGCCCCGCTGTGTGCGCGCACCCCGCCCCACAGCTGTGCAGAGCCAGCTGCCTGTGTGCACCAGCCTGGATGCACGGGCGGGTGTGCAGAGTGGTCCCAGCTGGGCCTGAAGTTCTATGTGCACGAGCCCCTGCACGTGGGGGTGTGGGGGTGGCAGCCCAGTCTGCGTGCTTCCTGGTGAACAGCTGACCCTCCGAGGCTGTATGGGAACGACCTTTGGGCCAGTCTGAGCCGGGGTCAGGAAGTGGCTGGCCACAGTTGTGACAGGGTGCAAGGACCCAGGAGCCACCTCTGTGGCAGTCGGGTGACCCGGACTTGGAGAAGGAGGCTTGGCAGGGGTGTGGAGCGGGGCTGCTGGGATGGGGACAAAGGGTGAAGGTGAGGACGGCTGTGGGGCAGCCGTGTTTGCAGTGGCTGCTGCCGTCCACTGCGAGCCGCTTCCTGGGCCGGCCCGGTGTGTGGCGCGTCACGACGAGCCCATGAGGCAGTGCTGTGCCCGTCTTCTGCCCTTCCCGTGAAGGCCCCGGCCTCCAAGGCGGAGGCTGCAGGCCGTCTGCAGCTGCAGCTCAACACTCCAGCTCACGGCCTGGCTGGGACCTTATTCCTTGGAGCCCAGGGGCGTATGCCAGGCCCCCAGCCACTCGTGATGCCCCCTTGGGCCATGCCCCAGCCGGGAAGGAGGCCCTGTGTGGGCTGAGTTTGCACAGCAAGAGCCTCTCCCCTGGGCTGCCCTGACCTTCAGGGCAGACACACTGGCCCTTATGGGAGACACGGGCTAGAGGGGGTGGGGGAGGCCTGCAGCCCTGGGCCCAGCCTTGGGTCTTGACTGAAGGATTAGTGCCTGGTTGACCTTGGAATTTTCCGCCTGGCTATCAGGCCTCGGGGTGAGAGGCTTCTCAGGGACAGGCCCCACGGCGCCGACACTTCCGGACACGACCAGCCTGAGCCTCCGGGCCGGCGGCGCTGGGAGCCCATGCGGCAGCCCCGCTCAGTGGCCGGAGCGGCCCAGCAACGCGAAGAGCAGCCCCAGCAGCACGAGTGGCGTGAAGACGAGCAGCAGGCCCAGCAGCTCGAGGGCCAGCAGGCCCAGCAGTGCCAGGCGGCGGGCGCGGGGCCCCCGCTCCCGCAGGGCCCAGAGCCAGGCGCCCAGGCGGGGCGGGCAGGGCAGGAACGGCAGGCAGCCCCGGCCGCCCACGGGCCCCGCCAGGAAGCGCAGTCGGTAGCGGTGCTCCAGGGAGGCCCAGGGCCCGGGGCCCCGGGTGGGGGGTGCAGGGGGCACGGGGCTCGGGGGCCGTGGGGGCCCATCGGCCCGCAGCAGCTCCTCCTGCAGCCGGCAGACCTCCCACTCGAGCATGGGCGTCTTCTGGCGGCATAGTGGGCAGCGGGCCCCGCCCAGGTCGGCGCCGGGGGCCGTGCCCAGCAGCTGGTGCAGGCAGCCGGCGCACAGGCCATGGCCACAGTTCAGCAGCGCCAGGCGGTGCTCCCCAGGCCCGTAGGGCTCCGTGCAGATGGGGCACTCCTCCTCCCCGTCCTCCTCCTGCCCCGTGGGCCCGGCCTGGGGGCCGGCTGCGGCCGTGGCCCCCAGCAGGGGCTCGCAGTCTGGAGTCCCGGCATCCTGGGGGGTCCCGAGGGCCTGGCTGTCTAACCTCTGCTCCGCCAGCACTTGGGCCGGTGGGCCCAGGGAGGCTGAAGGTGGGCCAGGGGGCCCGCAGCTGAGGTCTGCAGGGCCATGAGGAGGGGCTCTGGGGCAGGAGTCAGGGTGCGTGGGGTGGGACCCCAGGGTGGCAGTGGGATGAGGGGCTGTGAAGGTTGAAGGTCACTGTGGCCTCTGGGGCCGGGGCAGGGTCTGGCACTGACCTTGTGGCAGCCACCGCCCTGCCGGGCTCCACGCCCCTGACGAAGGTAAACCTCCCTGAGGCCTCGGGGCTGTGCGGGCTCCCGGCTCCGGGCCCTCCCCTGCCGTCCCCACTGGGTCCACCCAAGCCTGGCTGCAGCCACGGCCGACCCGGGTCGGGGACTGACCTAGGCGAACGGGCTCCAGGCCACTGCAGCGTGGGGAGGCCAGCCGGCCCAACTGCTCCGACAGGAACCTGAGCAGCAGGGAAGGCTGGTCCCAGGGCGGACCAAGGCCGGCCCCTCCCCCCTGCCCCTTCCTGGCTCTCAGGCCACACCCCCCTCCTCTGCGGCCTTGGGTCCTGCCTGCTCCCAGGCCAAAGGGATGGTCCACATCAGCCTGGCCGGGTGACCGCCCCATTCTTCCTTCCTGGAGTCCCCTCTAGACCACCCCCCACCCACAGGGCTTGTACAAGGTGGGCGCACTGCGGGGCCCCCACCACGTGAGAACCAGACACCCGAGTGTTGCAGGTGAGGTGGCTGAGCAGTGGTGCCGTGTCCCCACCACCCCGCCGCTCCTCGGGGCTGCAGGCCCACCGCCCCGAGGCCCAGGGACTGCGGGAGGAGGAAAGGTCGGGAGCAGCTGCCCTGCACCCGCCGTTTATTGCCGAGACTCCCTGGAGCCAGGTGAGGGTGGCGTGTGCTGGCCGGGGCCTCGCTGCCTGCACCGGGGCCCCGAGGGGCCCTGGGGGCGCCTGGTGGCTGCAGTGGCACACGCGTGGCAGAGGATGAGGGGGAGCCCACTGTCGCCCAGGGCAGAGGAGGGGGCACTCGGCTCTGCCACGGACCCTGCACCCCGGATCCCTCCGCCGTCTGGAAGCTGGTGGTCGGGGAAGCTCCCTGAGGCCCGCTGGGAGCCGGTGCCTTCCTGGGTCAGCGCCCCAAGCAGGACCCGAGGTCGGGCCAGTGGGGGAAGGCCAGCTGGGGACAGAGGCCGGGCAGAGTCTGACAGGGCAGCGGTCAGGGGCCGGCGGCTCCTCAGGCCCACGTCTCGGTCTGGAAGCGCTGCGTGCGCTGCAGCCGGGCCAGGTAGGCGGCGGCGTCGGGGCCCGAGAGCCCGCCCTCCTCCTGGAAGACGGACGTCAGGGCTGCGGACACATCTGCTGGCATGTACTTGGCGTTGCTGGAGGGACAGGCCAGACGGGGCTCAGCGCAGCCCGGGCGCCCCGCGGGCCGGGGCCCCCTCGCCGCCGCCCCCTCGCCGCCCCGGCTCACCCTGCCAGGTAGAAGCAGGCGCCCCAACGGTCCAGCAGCTCCCACACCAGCGGCCCGCGCTCACGCAGCCTGTGCTGCACGTACACCTTCTGCTCCTGCAGGGTGGGCTGCATGAGTCTGGGCCCCGGCCCTGCCCCCAGGCCACAGCCCCGCCCCCCACCCTCCGCACACGCCCACCTGCTCACGGGAGAAGGCCGTGACCAGGGTCAGGCAGCCTCTCTCCTCCAGCTCCGTCCACTCGGCCTCCCAGTAGAAGTCCTGGTCCCGTTGGCGGCAGCCGAAGAACAGGAGGTTCCCTGGGGAGGGCAGGGGCCTCCAGCCTGGACCCTTCCCCCGCCTGAGCCCGGCCCCCACCCTCCCGTGCACCCTGCACACTCACCCCTCTGACCCTGGGCCACTCGCTCCTGGACGGCTGCTCGGAAAGGGGCCACCCCAGTGCCGGGCCCCACCATTATCACGGGTGTGTCTGGAGTCTGCGGGAAGGCCAGGCCCCCTGGCCGCACCCACAGGGGCACTCGGACTGGGCCTGTTGCAGGAGGGAGGTGGCGTGAACAGGCCTGAAGGACCAGGGCCCGAGCCCAGGCCGCCCCCCAGAGAGCAGGGGTCACCTTGCCCAGGGTCCAGAGACGCCAGCCAGGAGGAGCAGAGGCCCCGCCGGGGCTCCTTGAGGCGAGTCTGGTACTGCACCACAGCCACGAGGATCTGCAGCCTCGCCGGGCGGGCCTGGGGGGATGACGGCACGGTGGGCGCCTGCCCGCGGGGCTGCCAGCCCAACCCCCCGGCCCGCAAGGACCCTCACCAGCAGGGAGGAGGCGATGGAGAAGGCGCGCGGCCGGATCGGGGGGATGAGGTCCAGCAGGTAGTCCGGGGGGACGGCTGCCGCCGTGTGTGGGAAGTCCGACAGCACCTGCAGGGACACAGCCTCAGGAGGGCTGCACCTGCGGGGCCCCCGGGGGCTCCGGGCCGGGCACCCCGCCGCCCGCCGGTCCCCACCTCCAGGGCAGTCCTGCGGGGCCGCGTGCAGTACTCGTGCAGGGCCTCCTGGCCCGCGGCCGAGCTGAGCTCCAGCAGCTTCTCCCGCTCCAGCGCGTGGGGCGACAGGCAGGCCAGGAGCTCGAAGAAGGAGCGCCGCGGCACGCTGGCGACGTCCAGGTACTTGGACACGAGGTGCCGCACGGAGCAGGGCTGGGGCAGCCTCTCGGGGTGGGGGGAGCCTGCAGCGGGGAGCAGGAGACGGTGGGGGACTCGGGGGACTCGGGGCGGGGGTGGGGAGCGAGGGCGGTGGCCGGGGCCGGGGCTCACCTGACTCCCGAGGCTGCAGCACGAAGCGCTGGTCGGGGTCCAGGCCCAGCACCTGGCAGAACTGCTGGACGTGCCGGGCCGTGTTCTCGGGCTGGATCAGCACCACGTCGCCGGCCACAAAGCTGGGCGGGAAAGCCGCGGCCGGCGTGGGAGGGCGCTGGGGCTCGAGGGCGCCACGGAGGACCCAGCTGCTGTGTGTGTGCCCCGCCCCCCCCGGCCGTGCCCTCCACGGTCCCCGGGTCGGACTCGGCCGCCCGCGGGGCGTCTCCAGCCCTTCTCACCTGATCCCCGAGCCTGCAATGTCGAACTCGATGAGACGAACATCCTGGAAGTGCGAGGGGCCCGTGACCCGCTGGTTGGCGACCATGGGAGCCAGGAAGGGCTGCAGCTCGGAAGGGGGACTCGGAGGGTCCGTCCCGGCCACGTGCCGCTCCTCGGAGTCCGGCCCGGGGGCCTCCCGAAGGAACCGCAGGGTGAACTTGGACGGCAGACTGCGGAGGGGCCAGCGCTCGTCAGACCGGCGGCAGGCCTGGGGAGAGCCCCGCGGCCAGGCTCCTCTGCTGCTCCCGCGGGTGCCGAAGCCCCAGGGCCCACACTCACGGGACTTCTGGGGGGATCACGCCGAGGCCGAGGGGCACGGGGAGCAGCTCCAGCACCTTCTCCCACAGGCTGTGCAGCCAGGGGTCGATGGCGGCGTCGGGCCTGCGGGGAGGGCACAGGTGCTCGCCGCAGGAACCCCGCCCGTGGCCGGCCCGCGGGAGGGAGGCGCCCCGCGCACACTCACCCCAGCTCGTGCTGGTCGTCGCCCAGGCACACGGGCAGGAGGGCGGCGCCCCCGAGCTGCAGCAGCCGGCGGTGCAGCTTCTTGGCCACGAAGTTGAACCTGTGTGGAGAGGGAGGCCGCTGCGGCTGCCCGGCTGGGGGCCACACGGGGGGGGGGGGGGGGGGGCGGCCTGTGGACCGCGAGGGTGCTGGTGTCCTGTGACTCGGCGCCACGGGCTCACCTGGGAAATCACCCAAAGTAACAACCCCCCTCTGCCCAGGACGAGATGTGGTGTGGAGATGCCGAGAGCATCCGAGGTGGTGGCAGTGCGCACCAGGGATGCGGTGCCTTGGGGTGGCTCCCCGGCCCCGAGTCCGCTGGGGGTCCTGGAGGCCGGGTCACCTGTCCCCCGACGCCTTGCACTCAACCCGAGGACCCTGGCCAGCAGCCTGGCCTGCCCCTACTCACTTGGCATAAGAGGAGTCCCCGAGGCCCAGGACGGCAAAGTCCATCTGGCAGAGGGAAGTCGGCGGCAGGTTCTTCCGGAAGATGAACCTCCAGAAGCTCTGCGGCCAGAGGGAACTGGGTTGCAGCCCTGTCCGGCCCCGAGGGCCCAGGCGGTGCTGGGGTGGGGGGGCTGCGTCCCGGGCCTTCCCGGGCTCTGCACTCCCCCCCCCCAGGGGCCCCCTCTCATTCTATCACAAGGGCAAGAAACGTGGAAGAGGCGGAGAACCGTGAGAAAGCCGCCCCCGAGCCCGCACCCGAGAGCGTGGGGCTCCGTCCCCACCCCGGGCAGAGGGCTCTGGGCATCTCCCTGGGGTGCGGGCTGGGGAGGCCGGACGACCGCCGGGTCCTCGTGGGGTGGGCACTGCCCTGTACCCCTCACCTCTCCCCCGGCTGACGGAAGCGCTTGCTCTGACCTGGGTCCCCGGGAAGGCTCCTCTTTCTTCACACCGAGGGCCCCAGGTCCCTGGAGCCCCTCCACCCTCGGCCTCAGTGCGGGCTGGGGCTTAGCAGCAGCTCTGGGCTGCGTGTCCTTGCCTTCTCTCCCCCGGAGCACCGCCGCCCGCCCCCGGGCCCTGAGCCACATTGGCTGGCTGGGTGCTGGCCGAGGGCCCCCCGGCCACTGGAGGTGCTTCTAAAGCACCTGGGCCCCTGCCCCTCATCCCATGCCTTACCCAACTGAGCCCACCCAGGCGGGTGGACCGTGGCCCTGTCAGCCCCGCACTGCCCCCTGGCCTTCCCAAGGACTTTGTTGCAAGGCCATCGGCCAGTGCTGGGGACCACGCCTGCCTGGCGTCCTGAGACTTCAGTTTCCGGAAGCCCACAAAGAAGTCCCCCCAGGGCGCCTCCCGGGAAGGACCCGGGGGGATGGAATGCTCGTGACCCAGCGCACCCTCGTGCTCTCCACAGGGACTGCTGGTGGGGGCGCTTGGCGGGCGGGGGGAAGCCGCATCCCTGAGACCCCCAGGCTCTGCTGTGAGCTGGCCCAGAGGGGCAGTCACGGCCGAGGGGCCGGAGCCCCTCGGCCCCCGTGTCCCCCACAGCTGAGGCCTGTGAGGACCAGCCGGTCAGGCGGCCTCCCCACTTCTGGTGGCCCCTGCCTGGGCACGTGGGAGGCTGCGTGTGCTTTCCGGGGTGACTTCCTCCCTGCTCTCCCGCCTCTGCGGCCGCCAGAGCGACCTTGGAATATGAATGTATTCTTTCTCGTTCCTAGCTTATTTTTTGTTACACTTCTCGGAAGACTTTCTCAACTGTCCACCTCCTCGAGTTTTCCCGGTATCATTTCAAAGAGCGTCTGTAGGTCACCAGCACTGGCCCTGGGGGCCAAGGCCGGTCCCTCTGCAGGCAGCGCCCCGCCGCTGCCCTGGCTGCTCCTCCGGGCCGACTCCTCCCGGGCCTCCCCACAGCGTCTGGGGCTCCCGGTGGTCCGTCTGTGCTCCAGAGGCCAACAGGAAGTCACCAGTTTGGGCCCATCTCCCCGTGGCTTTGTGGCTGGGAGACGGGGCAGGGACCTGGCTGCCCGGCCACCCACGGCGTCACTGGGTTCCCAAGTGCTCCCCTGGCCGCTGCCTGGGGGTGCACACCTGGCCAGGGCTGAGACACGGAAGCCAGTGTCTTCCCACTGGGCACACAGCTGCTCGTGGGGCCTGGTGTGACAAGCCCCCGCCTCTGTGTCCCTAGGCTTCAGACCCTGCTGTGTGGGGCAGGCCCCCCTCGTGACCACCCCTGAGGGTGCACGGCCCTGCACTCTGCCCTCCTGCACCCACCCTCATCTCAGGGTGCACGCCACCACCTCTGTGCCCCCAGCATCTGACACTGAGCCTGCACCTCCGCCCTGACAGCCCAGCCCAGCGGCGGGTGGTCTCCAGCCCCTGCCTGCGCTCTGCACGTCTCACACCCACCCGCCACCTCCGGCCTTTGGTCGCCTCCGACCTGCCTTCTCCCGAGGCGACCCGGCGCTGGGGTCCTGCCCCTGGGTCTCCCACATCGTTCCACGGCGACCCTGTTCCCCAGTCCTCGCCGCCAGCACTGAGGCCGGCCCCAGTCGTTCCTTTCTTACGGGCGTCTCCTTTGTACCCCCTCAGCCCCACCCACAGCTGAAGCCTTTCTGAGCTCTTCCCCGCAGACTCCCTTCCGCCCTCGCCCATCAACTGCCCGTGACCCTGTTATCCACTTTCTCTCTCTGAAAGCCTCGGGAGCTGCTCTCCCCCGGTCGCCAGTCCCTGCACTGATAAGCTCCGTCGGCACCCCTCCGGCCTTATCTCACTGCCCCGCTGCTCTGAGTAGGGAGACCTGCCCCTTGGGACGGCCACCGCCCCGCCCGAGCACTCAGGTGGTGTGCTCGCGCTCTCCTGCTGGGGCCGCCCTCCTGCCCCTCACAGCCTGTCCGGGGGAGGGAGGCACTCTTTTGTCGGGCTTCGTATTTGGGTCTCTCCAGCATCTACCCCCCCCCCCCCCCCCCGCAGTCCTGGATCCTCCCTGCAGCTCCAGACCCACCTTGCATCTCCACCTGGGCGACTCCCTCGCACCGGGCCCTCGCTAGTGTATCTCCGCGCCAGCAGCCACCCTCCCTCCTGGTACCGGAGCCTGAACCCCCGTCTCAGTAGTCCCACCTCCCTCCTCATCTTCGAGATGGGCTGGATTCCGAGTCCTGCCCAGCTGCCCTTGGCATCTGTGGAACGTGCCCACGTTCGGCGTCTTGCCGGCACCGTGCACTCGGTGCTGTCCTGGCCCTCCTGCAGACCAGCAGTGGTTCTGCTAGGGCCTGAATGTGGCCGTCTCCCTGTGGCTCCCGGGCCTTGCTTCCCTCCTCGTGTCCCTCCTCCCCAGCACGCTGCTTGGCTCGGCCCTCCTGAGCTGCCTTTGCTCTTCCCGGAGGCTGGGCTGTCGTTCTCCCTTGCACAGGCCGCTCCCTCTCGGCCGGGGCTGAGCTATCCCCACGTGTCTCTCAGGGCTGAGCCTACACTCCTGTCTGCCGGAAAGCTGTCCCTGAGCCCCCAGGTTAACACTCCCACAACGCCTGGCACTTCCCCCTGCTGTGCGGGTTTCCCGCCCTGTGACTGCCTGTTAGGCCTGCTGCTTCTCCTTGTTGTTGGCTCCCTGAGGGCGGAGCTGTGGCTACTGGCTTCATCGCACTGGACCCCTGGCACTAGATCATGCTTGAAATATAACGTGTGCCCAAGAGATGGTCAAAGAATTGAACAATGCCCCCTGAAGGTGAAACAATTTTGAAACACACAGAAGACCCAGATTCACACATAACCCCGGAAAAATACAGAAAGTTAAAACGGTGACCTGTGAAGAGTTTATTAAGGACGATAACCAGTGGCCACGGCCCCGCCCCAAAATGCCCTCTCAAACCCATGGCTACCGGGCACCATGGAAAAGGGCAAATATTCGTCGTGCTTTTCAGAGCCACCAGGTGATGAAAACGGGGTGAGGGGCCAGAGCTGGGGTCTGAGCCCCCGAGCACAGGGAGCCACTTCAGGTGAGCCTTACCTTCATGTTGTCAGGGGGGTCTCCTTGGCCTGTGGTCGCACAAACAAATATCACCAGGGGCTCATTAATCAGGTTTGCCTCAACAAAAAAACACAGGTGTAAGAGCGCAGGCTGTGGGGACCGGGCACCCGTCCCGCAGCCGGGCCCCTCTCCTTCGCTCAGGGTGTCAGGGCAAAGGGACCGAGGGGGCACCGCGAGCCCCGGCCTTCCCCGTCTCTGTCTCCCCCTGTCCCCTCCTCCGGGTGATGCTAAGGTGACCGCTGTTTCTAAGCGTTGCCGTCCCCGCCGTCCCCTCCGTCCCCTCCGTAACGGACGGGTCCGCTCTCAGACAAAGCGCGGCGCCCTGCGGTCGCTCTGGGGGCCGGCGCCCCCGGCACGCTCGGTGTCCCTGCCCACGCCCAGGGAGCCCTCACCACTGGGTAGGAGTCCAGCGCCTGCACCCGGCACTCGAGATGCCGGCGCCGGGCTTCGCGGCCCAGCCTCTCCGACACATCCTGGGCCGTGCCCGTCTGGCTGCCGAAGAGGACCAGCAGCCGTGGGCTCGGCATCGGGGCGTCTCTGCGCCCCGGAGACCCTTGCACCCAGGAACCGGAGCAGGCGATCGGGACCGGCTCTGACTTCCGTCTTCCGGCGTCTGCAGGAAGTGACGTCATTGGCCAGCGCCCGACGGGGCATGGCGTCCGACCGGTGCGGGCGTCCGTTGGCGGCCAGCGCTGGGTCTCGGGCCGGGGTCTGGAGGTCCGCGGCGGGCTGGGACCGAGAGCCGGGGCAGGCGGGGCTGCTCGTTGCCTCTCGTTCGCCGCGGCAGGCGCCAACGGAGCCCGCGGGGAGAAGAGGCGCGGCCCGGTTGGAGGGGCTCTCGGCTGGGCCCCGGCCCGCGCTCGACCGGCGCGATGCTCTTTTCTCTCCGGGAGCTGGTGCAGTGGCTGGGCTTCGCCACCTTCGAGATCTTCGTACACCTGCTGGCCCTGCTGGTGTTCTCCGTGCTGCTGGCACTGCGTGTGGACGGCCTGGCCCCCGGCCTCTCCTGGTGGAACGTGTTCGTGCCCTTCTTCGCCGCTGACGGGCTCAGCACCTACTTCACCACCATCGTGTCGGTGCGCCTCTTCCAGGACGGAGAGAAGCGGCTGGCCGTGCTCCGCCTCTTCTGGATCCTCACGGTTCTTAGCCTCAAGTTTGTTTTCGAAATGTTGTTGTGCCAGAAGCTGGTGGAGCAGACTCGGGAGCTCTGGTTCGGCCTGATCACGTCTCCAGTCTTCATTCTCCTGCAGTTGCTCATGATCCGCGCCTGCCGGGTCAACTAGCCTCGCAGAGTGGCCGGAGAGGGAGCTCTCCATAGCGAGAACGCGGGACGCCAAGCTGAGGACCACCCCCTGGAAGTCTGAGGAGCCAGCCTTCCACCGCAGCGGGGGAGAAGTCCGGGTCTGGAAGCAGCGCCAGCCTGTGTCCAGCTTTCTGTGTGTCAGTTATGCCCGAAACGGTTTTCAGCAGGGATGAAAAGATGTATTTTCTGTTATTTTATGCTTCGAGTAGCTAATCCCGAATGGAAATCTTGAGAAGGGCCCCAGGGCAGACAGTCCTGAACTCCTCGGACAGCTGGAAATAGCGTATAAGTAAAATGTCCTAATGGGCTCTGAGTATTTTCATGGACCCTGGGAAAGTACTCTTGGGCAGAGACTGCAGAGACAGCCAGCATCGCTGACCTAAGAGCCCACTGTCCCATTCACCCAGACGAGACTTCCTTAGATATGTGGGCTCTAAAACATAAAAGCCAGCTTGCGTCTCCTCCCCTGTGCCACTGGGGACAGGTGGCCCTTCCGTCATTCCAGCCAAGGCGGACAGGACTGTGTTGAGTAAGCTCGATCAGGGCCCTGTCTGGTGATCTGTCACCTGAGAAAAGAACTTTGCTTTAAAGGCTCTGCTTGACTTCCTAGCCCAGCCCATCACTGTATCTCGACTCTGCCACCACCTTGTGGCCGGCAGCATTAGCGCACCTGAGACCCACTGAGGCCCCACTGAGGGATGGAGAGAGGAACAGGTGTTCCGATGCCCACAGGCACGGAGACCTGCAAGTGGGAGGTTTGCAAATGGTCTCAGCCCACATGTGTCGGCCCGAGGGCTTTGGTTTGATACCAGTCAGGTGCCAAATGAGAATATTTGCTGAGATTAAAATCAAATAAGAATGTTTTGCTGAACCGTGTGGTGGTTGCCTGACCTACTGGGAGTGAAATTAAACGAGCGCCGGGACACTTCCTGCTGTGCGGTGTGGGTGGGTGGGCGGGTTTCCCTGGGAGAGTTCCTACCTCCTGCCGTGGGGGCTGACCCGAAGACCTGAGGCAGGCCCTTGCTGAGGCCCTACTGAGTCGTTTGTGTGACATCAGAGCCTGGGTGTCCAACCAGCGCGTGGTGTTTGTGGGCCTTGCTGCCACTCTGTAGGAAAGAGTATTTGACAGACAGCAGATGTGGCTGCAGTGCGCGGGTTCTCTCCGCCTCGCCACTGCTGGTCTTTTGGGTAGGGTCATCCTTCATCGCAGGGGGGCCCTCCCGAGCATCGCAGAATATTTAGCTGCATCCCTGGCCTTTACTCACCAGATGCCAGTAGCATCTCATCTGGGACAGCCAAAAGTGTGTCCAGACATTGCCGAGTCTTCTGGAAGAAAAATGTCCCTGGGGAGCAGCGTGGGCCTTGACAACCCAGGTTTGCGGACCCGTGTTCCAGGGCCGCAACTTTGTGACCCCTTGTTGAGGGTGCGTGCTGTGTCGCTCGAGTTGGAGACGGGTCTGGTCTGTCCCAGAGCCACAGAGGCGTCTCCGGAGTGACATGACGTGTGCCGAAAGCCACACACCAGCTGAGCATTTGGAGCGGGTTTCCTCTGAATGTCGTTTTTAGCTTGCACATTTGTCATTCCCCTGTTTTTTGCCCAGTAATTCGGCATTAGGGAGTCCTGCTGCTGTTACAGGTGATGAGCATAACGGTGAGAAGGGCGCCTCTGGTTGAAACCTGCCCTGGGGGCCCTTGGGTCTCCTCCCCTAAAGGATGAGTGGTGTGGGAGGCGGTGGTGTCGTTTCTGAGCAGCCGCTGACCGCAGGGCAGGTATGGAAGGCAGCCGACATCTCCCCGTATCAGTGCTCCCCTTCTCCCCTTGGCCCCAGCAGACCTAGAAGAGTGGGGTGGGCCCCGGGCAGCCCTCACTGGGAGTGAGCTTCCTCATGGCGCTTGGACAGGGAGGCCGTGTCCTCGGGGTCAGGAGACCCCTGCCAGCCTTGGGATGCGGGAAGTTCAACAGTAGAGGGGGGAACACACGGCCTGGCCTTTGTGGCTCTTCCTGCCGCGGAGAGCTGTGCGCCTGCTTGTCTGCGGAGAGGGGGGATCCCCTTCCCTCTGTGCCTCCTCCTCACAGTCTCTGGAGTCCTGTCCACGCCCTGTGGGCCCTGGATGGCCAAGTGCGGGGTGAGCTTTTCCCACTTGTTTGAGCAACACACTCAGTTCTGGGGGCAGCAAAGCCAGGGATTCCTGAGAAACCGGTCCCTCAGCACTGGCGGGGCTCTAGCATCGGCATCTCCGCTAAGTCCCGCAGGGGACAGAGGACCGCAGGTGGGCAGTCCATGGGCCAGGAGGGGCCTGGACCGGGAGGCGCGAGGCTGGTGTATAGCCTGTGCATCACCCACGGGAGCGGGGATAGCCTTTTGGTCCAGGCAGGCCCTTCCTCCACTGCGCTCTCGGCATGGGGAACAGGCAGGCTGGGTGCTGGCACCAAGAGGAAGGACCTGGCCGGGCCAAGGTCATCCGCGACGCGGAGGCAGGGGTCGGTCTCCTGCAGCCAGTCAGGACCTGCCCCCGCTGGACTCCAAGCCTCCGCCCCGCCCCGAGAACCGAGACAAGGTGCAGAGGCGGAAGTGAGGGCCGCCAATGAGCCGCGCCAGGTGTCGGGGGCGTGTTCAAGGGGGCCTTCCCCAGTGGGGGTTGGCTCTGGTGAGGACGCTGTCCAATGAGATCCTCTGGGGGTGGGGCTAGGGAGAACATTCTCCAGTCAGGTAGGCCATCCTCTCCTGCTATAGGTGGGGCTGCCTGGTGCGGGGCGGGCCTGAGCGGGCCTCCCCCAATAGGCGGCGGCCGCAGGGGGGGTAGGGAGTGGCCGAGGCGCAAAGGCCAGCGGCGGGCGGTGGCCGCAGTTCCCAGCGAGCGCTGGCTCGGGCGGCCGCTCCGCACCATGGCAGGCCTGGGGCGGCCGGGCCCGGGGCCCCGCGCGGCGATGCCCGCCTGGAAGCGGGAGATCCTGGAGCGGAAGCGGGCCAAGCTGGCGGCCCTGAGCGGGGGCGCTTCGCCCGGAGCCCGGCCGGACGCAGCGGGACCAGCGGAGCCGGTGGAGGAGCGGCTGGTGCTGGCCGATAGCCTGGGCCCACTGCGAGAGAACCCATTCATGCGGCTGGAGTCGGAGCGGCGGCGCGGGGCGCGGCGCGGCGGGAGCGCGGGCGCGGCGGGAGCGCGGCCGGTGCAGCAGCTGCTGGAGCTGTACAGCCGCGTGCCGGGTGTGCGCACCATCCGCGCCGACAACATTCTCATCATTGAGTCGACGCCCGGCTTCCCACCTGCCGTCCCCGGCCCTGACACTGGCCCAGCCGCCCGCATCTGCGCCGCCGAGGTAGTGGTGTACGAGGCGCCGGCGCCGCCCGGCCGCGTCAGCCGTCTACTCCAGAAGTTCGACCCGCCGACTGCGCCGTGCCGTCGCGGGAGTCCGGAGCGCAGTCGCCCCTTGCCGCCGCCGCCGCCGCCGCAGCCACCCTCCCCCGGCCC
This sequence comes from Phyllostomus discolor, assembly GCF_004126475.2. NCBI lineage: Eukaryota > Metazoa > Chordata > Mammalia > Chiroptera > Phyllostomidae > Phyllostomus > Phyllostomus discolor. The sequence continues at coordinate 214,365,842 of NC_040905.2, read as the reverse complement.
AACTGGCCCGCGGGTGGGCGAGCGCGTCGCCTGCTTCGAGTCTGAGCGCCTCGGCGCGGGCTCCGGGGCCCGACGCAGCGACTTCCTGCAGAAGACCAGCAGCAACTCCTTCACCGTCCATCCCCGCGGCCTGCCCCGCAGTTCGGGCACTCGCTCTCTCCCCAACGGGCCCGCGGCCCCAGAGTCCCGGGCCGGCGCTGCCAACTGCATTGCGGGCTCTGCATTTGGGCCCAGCCAGTGCAAGCCAAAGGTGGAGTCGGGGGAGTTCCCCACCCACCCGTCCCCCAGTTCCGGGACCTCCAGTGCCACCCCAGCTGCGTCCCCAACCTTGCCCACGCCCAGCCATGCCAGTGCCACTCCCAGCCAGCGCCAGTGGGTCTCCTCAGCCACTAGCGCCAACGACTCCTTCGAGATCCGGCCGGCCCCCAAGCCAGATATGGACACAATTCCCGCCGAGGACCTGCAGGCCCGGGCCCTGGCCAGCCTCCGCGCGAACTCTCGAAACTCCTTTGTGTTCATCCCCAAGCGCAAGGCCTTCGGAACAACTCCCCCCAGAGGGAGGCCGTCTGTGCGGCCCCCCGAGACAGAGGTGGTCTGGGCTTCCCAGGGCTCCCAGAGTGGAGCCCAGGCAGTGGCTGGGACGGACAGAGCACCTGCCAGTGGGAGGGGCCCCTTGGGGGTCCAGGAAGGGGCCTTCCCCAGGCCAGCCACTGCCCTGGTGGACCGGGCTGTCAGGTGGCCAAGGCCATCCTCCCCACCGCCACCCCCATCCCTTCCGGCTGCCACCGAAGCTGAGCCTTCCCAGGGCTTTGGGGTTCCCGGCTTGGCCAAGACTGGTGGGGAGCCCGGGAGACCAGGGCTGCCTGTCACCTTCATCGATGAGGTGGACTCGGAGGACGAGATCCCCCAAGAAGCCAAACTGACCCGCTCAGAGGCCGGCGCGCCTCCCCAGTACCACCCGTCAGAGCTCCTGCACCGAGGCGGCAACACCTTCACGGTGGTGCCCAAAAGGAAGCCAGGGGCCCTGCAGGCCAACGGGGGGCCCGGGCCCCGGGAGGCCGAGGAGGCGGAGGTGGGCAGCCTCTCAGAGCCACCCGCTGCCCTGGGGGCACCACTGAAGAAGCGCTACCCCACCGTGCACGAGATCGAGGTGATTGGCGGCTACCTGGCCTTGCAGAAGTCCTGCCTCACCAAGGCTGGCTCCTCGAGAAAGAAGGTCAGTGGTGGGGGCAGGTCTCTGGCCAGGAGGTGTAGGGGTGGTGGGTCTCCTGTCCGGCTTTCCCAGGATGATGTCTAGCCTGTGGGGGGCGGGGGGGGTGTCCTGTTTCTCTGTGGACCAGGGCAGAGCTGGGGCCGGGGGGCCATGCCAACTCCAGGAGGGGCTGAGCGGGGGGAACCCCTGCCCTGAGTCCCAGCGCTTTGTCTGGAGTCGGCTGGGCAGGCCTGTCGTCCCGAAGGGCCAGCTGGGAGAAAAGCTCGGGCCTGGTGGCTCCACCTGGCCACCAGGTAAGAGAGGGGTAGCTCTGGTATGATCTGCTCTCCTGGCCTATTTGGGTAGCAGGTGCCAGGACAGAAGTGGAGAGGGGCAGGGGGCCTGTGATCCAGGTGTGGTTGGATCCCTGCCTCGCTGTCAGCCCAGGGGCACACAGCCATTCAGAGGGGCGCCCTCAGCTCCCCAGAAGGCGTGCCGGCCTGGAGCTCAGCAGGGCCTGGGCTCTGAGAGTGTTTCCTGAGCTCCTCCTGTGTGTGCCAGGCTTGGTCTGAGTCTGGCCTGTGGTGCCGGGAGAGGTGAGGACGGCTCCCCCCTCGCTGAGGGGGAGGGGCCCAGGGCAGAGGGTGACCCAGGAGTCTCGGTCCCTGGGGCCCTGCCCTGCTTGGTGGCCTGGAACCCTCTCAGCACCAGGAAGCGTTCCTCAGATTCTTCCTGGTCATTGTATCACCTGTGGCCGGCCCCAGGGCGAATTCCAAGGACAACTCCGCGTGACGATTAGCAGACCGGGAACAGATGCGCTTTCCTGGAACTGACTTCCCGAGAAGTGACCGCAGAGACGGTGCGGGCGGGCCTCTTCCTCAGCGGCTGCCGTCTGGGCCCTTTGGGCCGCCTCTGCCCCAGCCTCAGTTTCCCTGAGTGGGCACGTGCCTGCCAGCTCTGCCAGCTCCTCCCTCTGTTTGCTCCCTTTTGACCTACTGCCTCAGCTCCACCTCGGCACCCTGTCCCCCACGTGCCCCTGCCCCCTGTCACTCCTTCCTTCCCTGCTGAGGGCACCCACGTTCCTGCCAGCTCCCACTGCTGGGCCAGGCACCCACACCTGGCTCCCAAAGCGCCCCCTGCCTGGCCCGGCCTGGCCTTTCTTTGGGGCCACCAGCCACGACTCTTCCCCGGTCCCTGCTCTTCACTTCCCAGGCGCGATCCACCCAGTAGCCTTGGCCCCCGGCCCTACCCCACCATACTGGTAACCCCCTTGTGTGTCCCCACCCTGCTTTCCGACCCTTGACCTTGGCTGCACTGGGAGAACCGGAGGTGACACTCTGGAGAGAGGAGAGGCAGGTCATGGGGCCCGTGGGGCGGCTCCTGTCGCTAGGGCTGCCGTGCTAACCTGGCTGCCCTTCCAGTGGGAGCTGGCTTCCTCCTGGGGCCGGAGGGCTACAGCCCGGTGCACCCTGGCGGGGGCTGGGTGCAGAGCCGCGGGGTCACTTGTGGGTGGTTGGTGTGAGAAGGGCGAGACGGTGGCCTGGGGGCCAGCAGTGCGGGGGCCAGGCGGCAGACCTGGCTTGGAGTGGAGGCGGCTCCGGCAGCCTGGCCCTGTCTCTGTGCCAACCTGAGGGGGTTGTGGGTCCAGATGGACGATGCCTGGCAGGGCCGGGTGGCCTGGCGAGGGCCCTGCCCTGCCAGAGCAGCACGACCTGCTGGCGGTGACTTCCTGCCTGGGCACGCACCAACCGCCCTGCCCAGGGAGTGCCGGACGCACGGCGGGTGGGATGGGGCGTGGGCTGCCCAGCCCTCCAGAGCAGCCTGCCGGTTTGGGGCTACCCCTGTTGCCCCCCTGTCTGTGGTCCCTGGGAACACCTCCCACTGCCCCCCCCGGGCTGTGGGCCTCGTCCTCACCAGGACCACTTCCGCCAGCCTGGGGTTGGATCCCTGCCTTGTGTCCCGGTCCCTCTGCTAGGGACCTGGTGGCCTGGAGGCCAGCAGGGCCTCGGGGCCGACGGCTCACGCTGACCCAGGGGGGTGGAGGGAGGTGTGGGTGCAGTGGGCCCCTGCAGCTGGGCTCCCTGGGCAGCACCTCAGGGGAGGGCGTTGTGCCCTGGTGCAGCCTCGGGGGCCGCATCTCTGCCCGGGCACCGGGGGCACCTGCCCTGGCCGGGCCCCGGGGCCGCCCGCCTGGCAGCACACGTCCCCACTTAGTTATCTCTGCGGAATCACAGATGCTCTATCGCCACTTCTCCGGGTGGCCAAGCGCGGCTGGCTGCTGCTGGGCGAAGCGGCCTGGCTCCCTCTCACCCCTGCCCGGCCCCCGGGCTGTCGGGGGTGGGGCGGTCCCGGGCTCTCCACACCCGCCTCCCATGGGGCTGGGGCCGCGGGCCTCCCCTTTGTGAGGTGCCACCCGCAGGCTCCTTGCTGTCTGGTGGCTCCTCTTTGCCCTCCTCCCCTCTTCGCCTGCTGGTCGGCTGCCCAGGCGAGCGTGTCGGTGTCCCCAGGGCTGGGTCCTCAACACCCCTGCCCTCACTTCACCCGTGGTGACCACTGCCCAGCACCCGCGTCCACTGGCGTGGCCTTGGCCCTCGGTCTCGGCTGGGCCTCAGACCTGGGGTACTGCCGCCCTCTGGGGCCTGTGCGGCCACCTGCCTGCCAGCGTGGAGCCCTGCACTCCCTGCCGGGGTGGGGGGGGCCACCAGGTGCCCGGCGCTGTTGTGGCTGCACCTGCTCTCTGCCCTGCCCGCCCTGCCCGCCTCTTCCCACAGGCGCCCCCCCCCCGTCAGTGGCCTTCCCAGAGCCCCGAGGCCGTGGGGGGAGGCCCGTACCCTGCTCTGCTCGGCTTCCCCACCTGCCAAGGGTCTGGACTCGGGGTCCCCACCCTGGGCAGTTGTCGGAACTTAGGTGGGGGCAGCAGGGGGCACCCTGAGTGTGGGCTGGGGGAAGGGCTGAGTGAGGGGGGAGCCAGCAGGTGGGGGGGTGAGGGGCGGGGCACTCATCCCAGCTGGGGTGGTCGGGCCCAGTTGGCCCACCGTCCGGGGCGGCTGTGTGCGGTGGGCGGGGCGAGGGGAACAGAGGGCCGGGAGGTGGGCCATGGCTGCGCTCAGTGCGGTGGTCAAAGTCCCCAGAGGCAGGTGACTGGGCGTGTGCGGGCGCCAGCCCCACACCCCCTTCCTTCCACCTTCCGGGGGTCTGGAGGGTGCCCCCAGCCGCACGCTTCTCAGGGCGTCCTGTGACCCGAACACATGGGCCCACAGAGGAGGTGGCTGTCCAGAGTCGTGGAGGGGGGCAGGACGTGGCCCCACGCTGGGCCCCGCTGGGAGCGGGCAGGGCCTGCGAGCGCTGCCCCACCCCCACCCGGCCGGGCCGTGTCAGGCTCCGGGCCTGCGTGTGCCCAGCCCCCTCGGCCTCTCCGCTAGGAGCCAGTCATGCGGACTAATGAGGGCACGCTAATCCGCCTTGGCCCTGGCAGCCAGCCCTTCCCGAGTCCTCAGCAGCGGGGGATGGGTCCGGAGGGCTCAGGGTCTCCGGGGATGATGCCGTGTGCCTGGGGGTGACTGGAGGTCCCATTCACTGTGGGGCCCTAGGGCAGGGGGAGGCCCCCGGGCCGGCAGCTCTGTCCCGCCTTGGGCTCCTCCTGGGGTATCCCCAAGTCCCAGAGGGCCAGGCAGCGCCCCCCCCAGCTGGCTGGCAGTGGGCGGGCACCTGTAGACTGTGGTGATCACCCCTGGGCCAGGCCCCCTTCCTGGCCCCCGCGGCAGGGGCAGAGCAGGGCGAGGGGCAGCGTGCCCCCCAGGGACGGAGGCAGACATCTCCGTCCTGGCTCTGCCAGGCTCGGGCGGTCTGCTCCCGGTCTGTGTGGGTGGCGGCGGCGGCGAAGGGCTCTGGGAGCCTTGCCGTGCCCTGCGGGGCCTCTGTGCTGCGGCCACGCTGAGCCGGAAGGACCCGGCGCTCGGTGGACGGGCGTGGCTGCACCTGCTCCAGTGGCCCAGAGAGGAGAGAGGGTGGGTCGGCTGGAGCGTGTGCCTTTGTTCCCGGACGCCGGTGGGCCCTACATGCGTCTGGAGGCTGGGGTGCGGGCCCCTCTGTTGCCTGGGGCTGCCAGCCCCGCCCTCCTGTGAGGCCCACCCCGTCCCACGGTCCCTGGCCCCCACAGTCCTCTGCCTGGAGGCCCCGCTCCTGCCTCCGGCTCCTTCCTGGGGCGGAGGAGGAACCTGAGCCGGCCGCCGGTGTCCTGTGCCCAGGAGTTTAATATTTCGAGCCCCAGCAGGGCCGCCTCCATCTGCTGCGGGCGGGCTGAGTATTCATTACCGACCCCGGGGCTTGGCGGGATCCTGCAAACAGGCCTGGGGGCGCGTGGCCCCGGCAGGAAACTCTGGAGGCTACAGAGTGGGCAGGGTGGACGTGGGCCAGACGGCAGCCAGGCGGGAGGAGAAGCCCCCTGACCCCGCCCTCGGTGCGGCCTCAGACCGGTGCTGACGCGCACACGGGCCACATTCCTGGTGGCAGCCGCTGGCTTTGGGGCCCTGGGTCCGTGGGGGTGTGGCCTCGGATTTGTCTGGCAGTGGTGGTCCACGCTAGGCTGGGTGGGCAGGACCGTCTAGATGCCCAGCAAGCTGCAGCACGAACTTGGCTCTGGAGAGGGGCCCCGGCCAACAGCGGGAGCCTCTGTGCGCCGAGGAGGCGGGGCTACCGGGCAGCCTGACCTGGACTCTGCTCCTGCAGGGAACCAGCAGGCGGGAGGAGGCGTGGCTGGTGCGCTGCTGCCCCGCGCTGAGACGGCAGCCCTGACCCTTGGAGCTGCCTCAGCGTCTCCTGGAGACCCCGTGGGGTGGCTGGATGCAGCCGGACCCAGCTCTCCTAGGGGTCTTCAGGGTGCGGGTGGGGGCGTGCTCTCAGATGAGAGGTAGCCCCCCCCCCGCCTGTCAGAGACATTGAGGGCGGATGCCGTGCCCAGCCGCCCTGGTCCGGCCTGGTGCCCCACTCGGACCGGCTGGCGTCAGCAGCGGCTCTGGCTGACGCGCCTTCTCCCCCAGATGAAGATCTCCTTCAATGACAAGAGCCTGCACACCACGTTCGAGTACCCCTCCGAGAGCTCGCTGGCGCGGGAGGCGGAGGGAGAGGCGGAGGCGGAGGAGGACGCGGCGGAGGAGGCCGACGTCGACGGGGCGGTGGAGCAGCCCTTCACGCTCTTCCTTCCCCGGGCCAAGTTTGTGAGCGGCGTGGCGCCCGAGAGCCCCCGCCTGCCCGACGGTGGCTCAGGTGAGTGCCCACCTGTCCAAGTGGACAGCGCAGCGGGCAGCCTGGGCCACGTGTGTGTGCGCATTCACGTGTTCACACGTGTGCCCCTCCGCCCACAGGCCTGTCCAGCTACACTCCAAAGCACTCCACAGCCTTCAGCAGCTGGCAGGAGCCGGTGCCGGCGCAGGCCCCGGCGGAGGCGGAGCCCTCGCAGAAGGAGGTCATGGTGAGCAGGGGCCAGGAGGACGCCCAGGTGTAGGTGGGGCGGGGCGGGTCCCGAAGGCCTGGGCGAGCCCCTGCTGACGCCTTCCTGCCCCACAGCTCACCCCCGCCAGTCACGACGACCTCTCGGACTTCCGCAGCGAGCCAGCCCTCTACTTCTGACCCCAGCCCTCCGGACGGCTAGCACCACAGCCCCTTTGGCCCTGCCAGGCTCTGCCCCCCGCGGCCCACCCTGCCTTCCCGGGGCCTCAGAACCAGGCTGGTGCTGGAGGCCTGCACCTGGGGCCCCTCCATCCCTTGGGGCCTCGCTCTGCAGCCAGGGTTTAGGGGTAGGGTCCTGCCGGCCGCCAGGCCCAGGGCCTGCTTGGTGTGTCCAGGGTGAGGGGCTGGCTCAGCTGCCTGTCCTCTGCAGGACCACAAGTCCCCCAGGCTACCCCCACCTGTGGCCGCGCTCAGCCCGCCTCCCTTGTGGTGAACGGAAGTCTGTCCGTGCCTCTGACAGTGGACTCAATAAACAGCACCAGATGAGGCCGCCTTCTCCAGCCGTCTGTCCTCTGCCTGCGAAGGGGGTGCCGGGCCCCACCCAGGGGCTGGCAGTGGGAGGAGGGCCAGCTTGGGCCCCTGCCTTGGGGTGGGGGTGCCCAGTGGGTACCCCATAACTTGCAGGGCTGGTTCCCACTCCCTACCGCCTGTTGTCCTTGCAGCTGCCCCTTTGAACCCTGTGTGCGCCCCCAGCCTCAGGGTGGCCGTCTCCTGCCCAGCTCCCTGGCGCCTGCACAGCGGGCCTCCGCTCCTGTCCAGACGGAACTCTGTGCCCAGGGGCCTGGACTACGGGGGGGGCAGGCATTGCAGCTGTTGGATCCCAAGTGGTGCTCCTGAAGGGCTGAGGGCCTGGAAGGGGCTCAGGAGGTGGGGTGGGCCGAGCCTCAGGCATCTTGTCTCATGTTTGGCTCAGAAAGCTCCCTGACCCATGAAAGCCTCCGAGCTTCCTTGGGGTCGGCGTTAGTGGCTGACAGGGAAGCCCAGTGGGTCCTGGGAGGCGGCAGGAGGTGCAGGGCTGCCCACTGGGAGCTGCTCCAGGTCGGGCCTGGCTGCCTGCTCAGCGGCGTCCCAGAGCAACGTGTTTTTGGTGTTGTTCCCAGGAGGTGTGGGCTCGTTTCTCTGCACTTGGACTCCCAACCTGTACATATCTCCCCGCCCCACTCCCCCCAGGCACACAGCTGCAGGGACTCCCACAGGGGTGAGGGTAGCCGAGGAAGGCAGGGCCCCAGCATGCCTCCAAGTCTGGCAGCGGGCGTGCCTGGTGGGTGGCCAGGGAGGGCAGGGCGCGTTGGCGCTGTCGCCGAGCAAGATCTGGGATCTCGGAGCTGAGGCACAGCCCTAGACGGGTACCCAGACCCAGGGGGGACATCTCCCAGGTCAGGCCGTGTGCTGGGCACCTGGGGGTGGCAGAGCCCCTTGGCCAAGGATGGGCTGCGGGTGTTGGCCGCAGGTGAAGGGGGCCAGGAACGGTGAGGGTGGGCAGTCCCAGAGTCACAGCAGGTGCTCGGGGACCCCCCTCACGCCACATCCGGCAGCTCCACTCTCCTGACAGGAAGCAGGCAGCAGGGTGGCGTAAATCTTTAAAAACACAACCTTTATTAACAGTCACAGCCACCAGTGTGAACTCGGGGATGAAGGAGGGCTCCTGTCCCTGCCCAGGTGCCAGGCCTGGGCACCCGCTGGCAGAAGGACACGAGGGCTCTCCCACAATGCTGAGAGACCAGAAGCAGGGCCTCCCCGTGGCCCAGTGAGGGGGTGGGGGCTCCTGGCCCCCAGCAGAGCACAGCCAGAGCCCACCCTCCCCATTGTCTGCTTTAGCACATGGCTAGGGCCCCTCCCACCTGGTGGGCTGCCCCAGGGCCTGGTCGCCCAGGGGCCGTGGAGATTGGCAGCTGCCGCTTTGCAGACAGACCCGCTGGAGACCACACTGTCAGTGGAGGAGGTGGAGACAGGCCTCTCCCCACCTGGGGCCCTGTCAGCTGTCCTTGCCCACACTGCTCTTCGGCTCTGAGGCCGTGGCCTTGGTCAGGTTCCCTGCTTCCCTCTTCAGGACACTCAGCAGAGTCTGGGAGCTCTCCAGGATCTAGGGGCAGAGACACGTGACAGTTGTCCCGCTGGAAGTCCCCACAGCTCAGCCCACCTCAGTTGCTGTACTAGGGCCAGGCCACGGGGGCTGTGGGGCAGGAGCAGGCCAGGGGGAGCCCCCCAGGGATCAGGTGGACGGGGTGGGTGATGCCTCTTCTCCTCTGAATTTAGCTTAGCACCCCTTCTGTGCACCCTGGCAAGCCAGGCGAGCTCTGGCCCCTGCTGCCACTTTGCTGCTCAGCCTGGAATGAGCCACATGGCACCAAGTACAGTGCACAGAACAACCCGAACCACGCCAGGCACCACGGACAGCCTGCACCCTCCCTGCGGTGGGTCTGGGGGTGCCACCATCCTGTCACTTCCGACTGTGAGCGCCCCAGGCCAGCAGCTCCAGGGGGCCTTGCCTGGACCCAGGCTGCTAGAGCTGCCCTGAGCCCCACCTTGAGGTAGGCGGCCTCGGTCTCTGCGATGGTCCGATCGAACTCGTTCCGGGAGGCGATCTTGCGGGCCAGGTTCTCGTTGACTCGGGCCAGCTTCTCAGTGAGCTGCCGCACCTCGTTCTGCAGCCGCTGCTTCTCCTCTTCTTCCTGCTGGATCTGCTGGCACAGCTCCTCCCGCTTCTGGCACAGCTCTTCAATGCCTGGGGGCCAGGGGCAGGGCCGTGGGCACGGGCAGGGGGAGCGCGCCACCCCACCCACTCTGCGGCCCACCGCTCCGTGGGGCACCACGGTGGTGCAAGGCCGAGGCGCCGGCTCGGCCCGCTGCCCCGGGGTCAGGCCGGTGTCCTACCTCCCAGGGGTCTCAGAGTTAAAGAAGGCACCGCACGGACCGCCCCGCGCGGGGCCTGGAGGCAGGACGTGTTCAGGCCATTCGGTTTTTTGTTTGTCTTATTTCTTCCTCACTCCATAGCCACCCAGCCCCTGGTGCGGGCCGCACCACCGCTGTGCGCTGGGAAAGTCCGAACGGCCTGCGCGCCGTCCGGACAGGGCCACCCCCGCGGAGGCAGGACAACAAACTCCGCGGAGCGCAGCGGGCCAGCTACCGCCTGGGCCGCCGGCCCCGCGCCCTCCCCGTCTGCCCTGCGGGCGCGCCGCGCGGCCGCTCACACTTGACCAGCTCGTTGTTGTAGTTCTGCAGCGCCGCGCCTTGCTGGGTCATGGTCGCCTCCCGGGGTCCCCGCCACTCCAACCGCCGCTACCGCATCGCCGCCGGCGCGCGCCCACCGCCACCCAACCGCGCGCCCACCGATGCGTCACCGTTGTGCGCCTCCGCGTGCGTCATCGCCGTGCGCGCACCTAGACCTACGTCATCATTGCGCGCGGCGCCGCACCGCTCTGGGAGCGGGTGGGCGCCGATGGCGGCGGCGGAGGGCCCCGTCGGGCCGACCCAGGAGCTGCTGGTGGCCTGGAACACCGTGAGCACCGGGCTGGTGCCGCCGGCCGCGCTGGGACTGGTGAGGCCCGGGGCGAGGGTGGCGTGCGCGCGGTGTTCCCGGGACCCTGCGGGCTGCCTCAGGGGGTGCGTTCTCGGGTGCCTGTGGCTGCGTGTGTCCCCAGCCTCTGGACTGCTTCTTTCCTTCACGGTCCCGCCTCGTTCGGCGCCCCGGAAGCCCTTGCCGCGGAGGAGGGGCGGCGGCGTTTCCGCAGTCTCCGCTCTGTCTCTTCCCCATCTGTCCCCCCTCCCACCTCCACTGTTCCCCACGGCCTTCTGCCTCCAGGCGTCCTCCCGGACCAGCGGAGCAGTCCCACCCAAGGAGGAGGAGCTGCGGGCGGCGGTGGAGGTGCTGAGGGCCCACGGAGTGCACTCGGTCCTGGAGGAGTGGTTCCTGGAGGTGCTGCAGAACGACCTGCAGGCCCACATCTCGCTCGAGTTCTGGAATGCTGTCTCCCAGCGCGAAAACTGTGCGGACGAGCCGCAGTGCCTCCTGCTGCTCCTGGATGCTTTCGGACTTCTGGAGAGCCGCCTGGACCCCTACCTGCGCAGCCTGGAGCTCCTGGAGAAGTGGACTCGCCTGGGCCTGCTGATGGGCACCGGCGCTCAGGGGCTGCGGGACAAGGTCCACACCACGTTGCGGGGCGTCCTGTTCTTCTCCACTCCCAGAACCTTCCAGGAGATGGTCCAGCGCCTCTATGGGCGCTTCCTGAGAGTTTACATGCAGAGCAAGAGGAAAGGAGAAGGGGGCACAGACCCGGAACTGGAGGGGGACCTGGACAGCCGGTATGCCCGCCGCCGGTACTACCGGCTGCTGCAGAGTCCCCTGTGCGCCGGCTGTGGCAGTGACAAGCAGCAGTGCTGGTGCCGCCAGGCGCTGGAGCAGTTCCACCAGCTCAGCCAGGTCCTGTGAGTACCGGGCCCGTGCGGCCGGGTGGGTTCCTCCCGACTCCTGCTCGCTCCCCTGGGCCTGGCCGACCTCTGCAGGGAGCTGGCGCGCTGGCTGGGTCTCTGCCACCTGTCGCCATGGCCGTGGACATGGCAGAGGGAGGGTTGCCAGGACCCTTGTGCTGTGAACCTCACACACTGCTTGTGTCTGTCCCTGTCGCTCACACTAGCCTAGGGTTTCATACTTCGTTTAGACCAAGATTCTATGTGATTTCTTAAAAAAAATGAGTTTATTTACCTTTTAGGGAAGGGAAGGGAGGGAGAAAGAGAGAGAAGAAACTTCACTGTGTGGTTGCTTCTCACACGCCCCCGCACTGGGGCCCTGGCCCACAACCCAGGCAGGTGCCCCGCCTGCGAATCGAACCAACAACCCTTTGGTGCGCAGGCCAGCACTCGGTCCCCTGAGCCGCTCCAGCCAAGGCTCGAGTTCCCTGCAGAGCTCAGCCGAGGCTTCTGCAGGCTCCGGGGAAGGGATGGCACCCACCCTGCCCTGTGGCTGCAGAGGACGGGCTGGCTGCCCTGCTCTGTGGCACCCGCCCCAGGCGGAGGGGGGCGGGGCGCGGGCTGGGCAGGCAGAGGCCTCTCTGGCCCTTTGAAGACGGGAGGATTTTGTTCTTGTTGGAGTCAGGTCCTCTTGTACAGGCCGTCCACCCTCCGTGGCCGCGTAGGACAAGCTTGTCTCGCTGAGTGAAGTGGTAGCAATGTGGGCTGGTGAGTGGAGAGTCCGTTAGCCAGACCTGGGGGCAGCCCTGCTGCTGGCAAGGGTCAGGAGGCGCTGAGGGCCTCTGCTGGGTCCCTTCCGGACGGCAGTGGCACGGAAGCGGTCTTCCTCATCTCCTCGTGGGTCCCTGTGCTGTTGCAGCTGCTGTTTCAGAGCCACTTCTGGGGGATGAGGCTCTGACCCCCGATAGTCCCACACGCTGCGCACACAGGGGCGGCTGTATCCCCGCCCAGGCGGAGGCCAGCGGGGGAGGGCGGAGCCATGGCGGGGCCCCGCCCTCCCAGCGTGTGGGACCGCGTGCGGCTGCACACAGGGGCGGGGTGGGGGGACGCCTGGGTTTCGCTGGCTGATGGGCGGGGCTCTTCTCCAGGCACCGGCTCAGTCTGCTGGAGCGGGTCAGCGCCGAGGCCGTGACTGTCACCCTGCACCAGGTGACCCGGGAGAGGATGGAGGACCGCTGCCGCGGCGAGTACGAGCGCTCCTTCCTGCGCGAGTTCCACAAGGTAAGGCCGCCCCCTTGGGCTCGGCCCCCGGGGACCAGGGAGTGGGTTGCTGGCCAACGGGACTGGCTGGCTTTAGAAGCAGCCAGGGTGTGGGGGCTCTGCAGAACAGACTCCCTGGTGGGGGAGACCGGCCCGCGGGGGTCGTCCTTGGTGACAGTGAGGATGACCCTGTGTTGTGCGCAGTAAGGTCTGTGCAGGGCCACCCGGCTGGAGGCTGGGTCGAGGGTCGATGGGCTGCAGCAGGGGGTCGTGTGGCCCCCGCTCAGTTGGGGCGTGGTCCACACTCTCCTCTGAGCTCCCGGGAGTCGTGGAGGGGCTGGGACCCACCATGGAGGGCTGTCTAGCCTGCTCCCACTTCCTAGTCTTCCCCCGCTCTGTCCCGGTGTCTGCCTCCAGGGGGCAGACTAGCTGCGGTGGGGACGTTCAGAGCGGGCACTGCGGCGGGGTCTGGAGCAGGCATGGGGCTGGGGGCCTGGGCGGGGTGGCTGTGTTGCCCTGGGTTGCAGAGTGTCCAGCGGTCCTCCTGGCGTCGCACAGTCTGGGGGCACGTGTGGGTCTTAGGACGTGAGGCGGGATTGCTTGTGAATGGAGGGGTCTCTCACTGGCCTCCGAGCCTCCCAGAGGCGGCACGTGGGGCTCGGCCGTGCGCTCCCCAGTGTACCCGTGTCTGGCCTCCAGGGCGGGGGTGGGCCTGCGCTCTGCCCTGCGCCCTGTCGGGGGCGCTCTTACAACGTGGGAGGGACGAGGTGGGCACCCGGAGGGCCTCAGGACCCGCCCCCCTGGTGATGCCAGTGTGCTTCTGGTCTCCTCAGCGGGTGGCCTCGGGGACTGCCCGGGGCTCGGCTGTGTCTCCCCCTCTGCTCCGGGTCAGGCCGGGCCTGACCCCCCTGCCCACACCTGTGCTCTCCCGACAGTGGATCGAGAGGGTGGTCGGCTGGCTGGGCAAGGTGTTCCTGCAGGAGGGCCCCGCCAGGCCGGCGTCCCCCGAGGCCGGGCCCACGCTGCGCCGCTGGCGCTGCCACGTGCAGAGGTTCTTCTACCGCATCTACGCCGGCCTGCGCATCGAGGAGCTCTTCAGCATCGTGCGGGGTGCGCCCCGCGGCGCTCCCGGGTGGTCGGGGCCCTGTGGTCTGGGGTGGAGCTGCCCCCCACCCAGGGTGGCCTCCCCTGGCCGGGTGTCTGAGTCAGGGTGGGTGGGGGGCTGGGGGACGGTGCTTCTGGGGTCCCCCCCCCAGCCTGTCGGCCTCTCGCCCTGCGCTGGCCCTTCGGCTGCCTGCCCTGCAGGCAGTTGTGATCCCGCAGGTGAACACTTGAAGGCACAAGGGCGACTCGGGGTGCCCCGCCCGGGCGGACCTCGCCTCGTGTGGGCAGGGCTGCTGGCCTTCCTGGCCCTGCCGCCCCCGCTCTGTGGGGTGCATGGTGTGCAAGGCCTGGCCTCCCCCTGCAGACTTCCCAGACTCCCGGCCTGCCGTCGAGGACCTCAAGTACTGCCTGGAGCGGACCGACCAGAGGCAGCAGCTGCTTGTGTCCCTCAAGGCCGCCCTGGAGACACGGCTGCTCCACCCAGGTGTGGCCGCCACCCACAGGGCCTGGGGCTGTGGTGGGCTGTGCAGCAGTATGGGGGGGGTCTTTTGGGGGTTGGCCTGGAGGTGGGGCACTACACAGGCTCTTGACATACACTGCTTGGTTGGGGGGTGCCCAGATCTGGGGAAGTTCTGGAGAACCCTGCTGCAGACGGGAGGTGGGAGGGGGCCACTCCTTGCAGACGTGTGAGGGCATGGTGGCCACAGAAGACCACCTGGCCAGCCTGGGCTGCCTCCACGCCCCGCCCCCGCAGGCGTCAACACCTGCGACATCATCACGCTCTACATCTCTGCCATCAAGGCGCTGCGCGTGCTGGACCCCTCCATGGTCATCCTGGAGGTGGCCTGCGAGCCGGTCCGCCGATACCTGCGGTGAGCGCTCTGGGCCCCGGGCTCTGGCTCCGCCCGCCCCTGGCCCAGCACGGGGGTGGCCCAGCTGACCTGGCCCCGGCTGACAGGAGGCAGGGCCGGCAGCAGGGGCAGCCTTGGTTCCGGAAGGTGCTGCCGGACGCCCCTCAGGGCTGGGGGCACCTGCCGCCTCTGGGCCGGAGCAGCCTGGCCCCGCCCACGTTTTCATCTCGGCTCCTGTGGCTCCGGGACAGGGGTGGGGTGTATCGCTTTATTTCATGTTTTGATCGGAAATCTGATGGGCTTGTCCTTGGCTCGGGGGCCAGGGGGCTGGCTGCGGGGGCGGGCGGTGCCGTGTGCTCAGGGGGGTGGGCGCCACGCCGCCCTGAGGGCCCCGCGCTCACGCTGGCAGGACTCGGGAGGACACGGTGCGGCAGATCGTGGCCGGGCTGACGGGGGACTCAGACGGGACGGGGGACCTGGCTGTCGAGCTGTCCAAGACGGACCCAGCAAGCCTGGAGACTGGCCAGGACAGCGAGGACGACTCCGGGGAGCCAGAGGACTGGGTCCCGGACCCCGTGGACGCAGACCCAGGTTCACGCCCCGTGGCCCGCGGGCTCTGCACCGTGGGGAGGGGGGGGAGGGTCTGGCTGTTGGCGCTGTGCTTTGCAGGTCATTGCCGCACCTGCCTTTGAGGCCTGAGGGGTCGGCGCCCGGCAGGGGGACCTCCCTCTGTCTCTGCGAGGTGCCAATGGCGCCCCTCCCCCCTGCGCAGGGAAGTCCAGCTCCAAGCGGCGCTCCTCCGACATCATCAGCCTGCTGGTCAGCATCTACGGCAGCAAGGACCTGTTCATCAACGAGTACCGCTCGCTGCTGGCCGACCGCCTGCTGCACCAGTTCAGCTTCAGCCCCGAGCGGTGAGGCGCCGGGCACTGCGGCCCCTGCGCTGCTGCGGGCCGCCCTCCGTTGGCCCCAGTGCATTCTGGGCCCCTCAGCCCTGGGGAGGCTCGCTCTGCGCCCCCTGCTGCCCGGGGAGACCTCGGGGTGGCCGTGCGGCGGTGGGCAGGCGCAGCCGCTGCCCTGATACGCATCCTCCTAGGGAGATTCGCAACGTGGAGCTGCTGAAGCTGCGGTTCGGCGAGGCCCCCATGCACTTCTGCGAGGTCATGCTGAAGGTGGGCGCCAGGCCCCGCCCACTGCCTGCCCTCGCCCCGCCCCGCCCCGCCCCGCCCCCCTCAGAGACCCTCCTCTCCTTTCCCGCCGTCCCCCAGGACATGGCCGACTCCCGCCGCATCAACGCCAACATCCGCGAGGAGGACGAGAAGCGGCCCGCGGAGGAGCAGCCGCCCTTCGGGGTCTACGCCGTCATCCTGTCCAGCGAGTTCTGGCCCCCCTTCAAGGAGGAGAAGCTGGAGGTCCCCGAGCACATCAGGGAGGCCCTGGAGGCCTACTGCAGGAAGTACGAGAAGCTGAAGGTACTGCCCGCCCGCCCGCAGCGAGGGGGCTGCGCCGGGCCGGGGGCCTTTCCCAGCGTGCCCTGTGGGCTCCGCCCTCACCACCCCTCCCAGCGCCTCCTCGTCTGCCCTGCTTCCCTCCGCGGACCCCGGCTGCGCCCGCATCCCTGCGTCACCTGTGTCACCTGTGCCTTCTCGGCAGCAGCCTGTGCTGCCTTACTGTCGCTTGTGGTTCTGGAACCTGTCGCTTCAAGGCGATCCAGGCTCTTACGGGCGGGATGCTCAAACCCGAGGCCTCCACCTGTCACCTAACTGCGCGGCCACGCCCACTGGGTGTGTGCTGGGGCGGCACGCCGTCCCGGGACTGGAACCCACGCCTGTGGGGCCACCACGGAGCAGCACGGGCCCGGGGGCTTCTCGGCCTGGCGGGTGCAGCCGGGGTGCCTGGAGCTGTGGCTGACGAGCTGCGGGCTCGGTCGTACGCGGGCGGGAGGCAGCGGGTGGGTGCTCCTCACTCACGCCCACGCTCCCCTCTGTCGCTCTCTGAAAGCAGGGCAAGTGACCTCGAGTGAGAGCGACAAAGTGGTGGCCGGGGGTGAGACCCAGAGCCCACCTGCCCTCTCCCTGCTGCCCCCCCCCCCCCCCCCCCGCCTCCTCGGGCCTGGGGCACGGGGCGGACCCTCCCCTCCCCTCCCCCCCTCCCCCGGCCAGCCGGCCGCCCGGGCTCACCCCAGCCCTCCACAGGCCATGCGCACCCTCAGCTGGAAGCACACGCTGGGCCTGGTGACCATGGACGTGGAGCTGGCGGACCGCACCCTGTCCGTGGCCGTGACTCCTGTGCAGGCCGTGGTCCTGTTGTACTTCCAGGACCAAGGTGAGCCAGTCGCACCTCCCAGGCCCAGCCTGCGATGCTTGGTACGGGAGAGGCAGGCAGGACTTGGGCAGCCCCTTCCCATCCCCGGGGGCCTGGCGGGGCTGACGGGCGGAGGGAGGGCCCGCCTGGCCCCGCCCACCCAGTGTGCCGGCCACTGCCTGCGCAGCCACCTGGACCCTGGAGGCGCTGAGCAAGGCGGTGAAGATGCCGGTGGCGCTGCTGCGGAGGCGGATGTCCGTGTGGCTGCAGCAGGGCGTGCTGCGGGAGGAGCCAGCCGGCACCTTCTCCGTGGTGGAGGAGGAGCGGCCCCAGGACCGCGACAACATGGTGCTCATCGACAGCGACGACGAGAGCGACTCGGGCATGGCCTCGCAGGCGGACCAGAAGGAGGAGGAGCTGCTGGTGGGCCGCGTGGGGCTGGGCGGGGCTGCGGGGCGGGGCTGGAGGGCGGCCCCCCGCTGACAGCTGCTCGGCCGCTGTCCCCCCAGCTCTTCTGGACCTACATCCAGGCCATGCTGACCAACCTGGAGAGCCTGTCGCTGGAGCGCATCTACAGCATGCTCCGCATGTTCGTGGTCACCGGCCCCGCGCTGGCCGAGATCGACCTGCAGGAGCTGCAGGCCTTCCTGCAGAAGAAGGTGCGGGACCAGCAGCTGGTCTACGCGGCCGGCGTCTACCGCCTGCCCAAGAGCTGCAGCTGACGCCCGCCAGGCCCTGCCCCCGCCGCCCCCGCCTGCCCCCGTCCTGCCTGACGGATGGCCTGGCCCCCACTCCCCTGCCTGGAACCCCCATGTGTCCCCCGCACCACAGCCCAGTCCAGTCCCCAGAGTGCAGAGTAAAGCAGTTTGTTTCTCATTCTTTCCTGTTTCGGTGGTTGTGTGGGGCCTCACGGACACGTGACCTGGGTCTCCCTCCAGGCTGCCTCTGCACTGCGGCCTGCCAGGGCCCGCCTCCTGGTGCAGGGTGGGCCGCGCACCTGTGTTTGCACTCCAAACCTGAGGGCGTCGGCGCGTGGGCTCGAGCCACGCGCGGGCCGGCAGCTGCAGCCTCGCTCCTTTGGCCCTCGGAAGGGGCCTCTGGGTCACCTCCCTCTGCCTGGCCTGAGTGTCCAGCCCCCAAGGTTCTGGGCCAAGAGCCCCAGGACCACCGCTGGGACGCACGAGTTCCATCAGACCACCGGAGCTGTGCAGGTGGCCAAGCGTCCCCGCCAGGCCAGGAGCTGCCTGCATTCCCAGCAGGAGGGGCTGCCAGGGACCCGCCCTCATGGCGGGGGGCACTGGACACTGGTCCACCTGCCCCGCACTAGCGCTGAGCGGCCACAGCGCTCGGAGCCCACGGTGAAGGGTATTCTCAGGAAAGCCACTTACCTCTGCACGCCAGCGTGTGGTCAGGGGCTCGGGGCTCGGCCCTGGACAACCGACCCTGGGAACCCAGCCTCTCCAGGCGCAGCAGCTCGCCTGTCCGTGCCCTCGAGCCTGCCCCAGGCCAGTCGGGGACCCAGAGGTCCCTGAGGCAGGGGAGGGCGTGGACTCCCGCAGGCCCCGGCCTCCCTCATCAGGCGGGAGCTGTTCCGGCCTGGCAGCTGTCCTTGCCGGTGACAACGTCCCTTGGGAACACATGTGTCCACTGTCCGGGCCTTCCAGCCCTGGAGGCGTGCTTGCTGTCCCCAGGCGCCCTGCGGGTCCCCGCAGGCTACCTCCACCTCTGCACGTGGCCGCTGGCTCTACACGGGGCCCTGAGTGGCATTCCCAAATCTAGGACTTCCCCTCCCTCCTCCCGAGATGGCTGCCTGCCACAGGGCCTGAAGGGGCAAAGGGCGGGGCAAAGGGCGGGGCTTCGGCTCAGCTCTAGTGCTCAGAGGGGCCTGGCTCGCTGGCAGCCCCCCTCCGTGGCCCCCCTACCTGTCCGCTTGGAGTCAGGTGCTGTGGTCACGGCCTTTGGGCTTCCAGTCTCCTCTGAGTTCTGGCTGGGGGGGGCCTGAGTCTCCCAACACCGGCATCTGCTTGGCACCGGCCTGGGTGTGCCTTGGTCATCCACACCAGGATGCAAACCTGCCGGACCGGCCCGGCAGGGGGGCGGCGTCAGTCCCAGGCAAGGGCGCACGGGCACACCTGCTCCGCGAGCCTTTGGACACAGAGTGTGGTGTGACCCAGTGCGTCTTGGGTCACTCAACAGGCATAGCGTTGCCACTGGGTCCCCGAGGGCCCCGCCAAGAGGGGACACCTGTGTCAGGAGTCTGGGAGGTCCCCAGTGGCCAGGGGCCAGCTGGGCCCCAGCTGTGCACTGCCCCCGGCGCTGAAGGTCAGCGGTGGGGCAGGGCACTTCCTCTTGCTGCCAGTGGCTGGCGGAGGTGCCGGTGCAGGAAGGCCAGGCGGCGGCAGGGGTTAACCCTGGCCACGCCAGCCTGCTGGCGAGCCCCTCGGGCAGCGCTGTCTGGTCTGCAGGAAGTCGAGCAGAGACCACGCCCTCGGGGGGCAGGCGGGCAGGTCCCCAGGTGGTGGTGGGCTTTAAGCCTGAGCCTCAGATGCCGCCCGCAGCCATTTGTGAGCCCCCTGCCCCTGGAGGAGGATGATCTGGGTGGCTGGGGACCCTGAGGGCCCTGCAGGCCTGGGCATCACTGGGGTATGGGCCTGGCCCTCCTCCAAAGAGCTGGTGCCAGGGCAACAGGCACAGGGCCACCCCCTGACCCCCATCAGGCCCTGCTTGTCCCAGCCTTCGGGGGGGGAGGTTGGTCACCTCGAAAGTTTTGCCTGAGCTGCCCCAGGCCTGGCTCTGCCCACTGTGGACTTCCCTGGGTTTAGGGGCACTGTCTCTGCTACCCCAGGGCCCCACGGGCAGGACCTGCCCACCCCGTTTCCCGTGAAGCTCCAGCCCCACCGTTGCCTCTGCCACGGATCCAGCCAGGACGTTGAGGAGTGGTTCCCCATCCACCCTACCTGGTCCCGCCATGGCGGCCCCCACAGGGCCTCCTCGAATCCCGGCACCCACGGGCGAGTGAAGCTCAGGCAGAGGCCCTGCCCCCACTCCCCCGCCTCACAGCTCTACTGTGAGGTCAGCGCCTTCCGATGAGTTCTGTCCAGAGGTGTGTGTGGTGGGGCTGGGGCTGGACATGGCCCCCGGTCCCCAGCCTGGCTCCTGCCTGTTTGGCAGCCCCCTGGGTCTCTGTTTGTCCCTTTGGCTCATCCCTGCTGCAGGTGCCTCTCCTGCCCCCGCCCCGCCCCCGCACCAGGGCCCCTCCCTTGTCCCGGCGGGGCGGACGCGTCTGTATCCTGGCGACCCCCAGGATCGGGGGGGTGGCCCTGGGGGCCCTCCACCGGTACATGGTGACAGCCGCCTGGATGCTCGGACCTGTCTCTGCAGTTGGATCCTATTGCGACTGCAGCCTGGGCCTCAGCCGAGAGGCCCTCATCGCCCTGCTCGTGGTGCTGGCGGGCATCGGCGCCAGCTGCTTCTCCGCCCTCGTCATCGTGGTTATCGGCGTCCTCCGGAGCAGGGGGTGCGCGGGCCCCAGGGCCGGGGGGTGCAGGGCTGCCCGCCCCGGAGCCTCGGCCTTGCCTGCAGAGGGGCCCCTGCCAGCCCCCCCCCCCCCCCCCGCCCGGGAGAGATGTCACCAGAGGCTCGGGCCGTGGCCTTCCCAGATTATGGGCTGGGGAGAGGTGCGGGTCACTTCTGGGCTCCTGGAGCCCAGCCCCGTTGTTCTAGGAGCCATACCTGCCTTTGTCCCCACAGTGAAACGTGCTCCGAAACCATGGACAGCCGGTGAGTGACCCGGGGGAGGGCCCCAAGGGTGAGCTTCCCCCCCGGCCCCCGGCCCCCGGCCCCCGACCCCGGGAGGCGCGTCTGCAGCCCGGCCGGCCCGCGGCGCTGACCCGGGCCCTGTCGTGCAGAACGGTGGAGCACTACGGGGTCCAGGAGGATCACATGGACCTGCAGACGGTGCACATGGAGTCCCACCTCATGGAGCCCCTGCAGATGGAGCAGGTGGAGCCCCACCTCATGGAGCCCGGGCTGGAGGTCTCCCTGATGCCGCCCCTAGAGGGCCACAGCCTCATGACCATCCCCATGGACCCCTCCCTGACCCTGGAGAAGCCCCCCCCACCGGAGTGGAGCTGTGCGCAGCTGCCGGAGGGGAATTAAACAGTATTTAGTCGTTCTTCGGGGTCCTCCTGGAGCCCCTGCGCAGCCGGGTCCCGGGGAGGGGGTTCTGCGGGCACCTCCGCCACCTCCTCTTCGATGTGGGGGGAGGGGTGTGCAGTGTGACACCAGGCAACCGCCGTCTCTCTTCGAGGGCCTGGGCGCGGCCACACCTTGATTTTCCACTTCTTCCTGCTGGAGCCTCAGCCCAGATCCTCCCAGAATCTTCCTGCTGCTTTGTCCCATGAGGCTGACAGGGCTCCTGGGCCCTCACCCACCCCACCCGCAGAAAACCCCAGGACAGGACAGGACCGGAATCCAGGGGGAGAAGCATTTGATAAGGGGACGTGCGCTGGCGCCCCTGCCCCACCCACACTGCCTCCTTGAGGTTCCAGGACAATCTTCAGGAGGTGGGCGGGGGCAGATGAGACTGTCTCCCCTGTCACAGGTGTGCGGCGGCCCCCTCCACCGCCCAGCCCAGCCTGTCCCCTGGCTCAGCCCCCTCATCACGTGCTGGTGCTCCACCAATCACACACCTTGGGGATGGGACCCTACCTACACGGGGCGGGGGGCTCTGTACTTGTGTGGGACAGTCACTTCAGGGAGCCTGGGACTAGCAGAATAGCAGAAACCGGGGTGAGGAGCAGGGTGCACGGGGCTCCGTTCGGGGCGTGGCACCCATGTGGGTGGTGTGTGTGTGGTCCAGCTGCTCAGGCCTTAGCGCGGCTCCGATGGTGGACGACAGGGGGGATGGGGGCATCTTGTCAGCGCTGCTTCTGGCGTGGAGCCAAGGGGAGCTGGCGCTCCGGGACAGGTGGCTGGCAGTGCTGGGCCCTGGCTAGGTGCCTAGCCCCCGCCCTAGGCGGGACCAGCCGTGGGACAGGAACTATCGGCGCTTGGGCCAGAGAGTTAATATCTGTGCCGGCGCAGAAGGGACGGACGGGTTCCAGGGGCACACGGGCGGCAGGTTTCCCACCGCGGGTCCCACAGCTGCCCCCATGCTGAGCCCCTCCTTTCTCTCGCGGCCGCCTCCGTCGCTGTTGCTGCTGCTGCTGCTGCTGCTGTCGCCGTGGCCATTCTGGGCGGCCACCCCCATGGGAACCCCGGGCGCCCCGGACTGCCCTGAGGCGTGCGCGTGCGCGCCGGGCGGCCAGGCCAACTGCTCAGGGCGTGCGCTGCCCGCGGTGCCCGCTGGCCTGAGCCCGAGCGTACGCGCGCTGCTGCTGGATCACAACCATGTGCGCGCGCTGCCGCCCGGAGCTTTCGTGGGCGCTGGCGGGCTGCTGCGCCTGGATCTGCGCGAGAACGGGCTGCGCCGGGTGCACGCTCGGGCCTTCTGGGGTCTGGGCGCGCTGCAGCAGCTGGATCTCAGTGCCAACCAGCTGGAGGCGCTGGCTCCTGGCACCTTCGCGTCCCTGCGCGCGCTGTGCAAACTCTCGCTAGCGGACAACCGGTTAGCGCGCCTGGAGCCCGCGGCGCTGGGCGCGCTCCCGCTGCTGCGTGACCTCAGCCTGCAGGACAACGAGCTGACTGCGCTCGCGCCCGGGGTACTGGCCGGCCTTCCCGCCCTCAACTCACTGCGCCTGCGCGGCAATCCCTGGGCCTGCGGCTGCGCTCTACGCCCGCTCTGCGCCTGGCTGCGCAGGCACCCGCGGCCCGCGCCAGGTGAGCCTTCGGGGCGCAGGCGGGGCGGGGCGGCTACAGACTCGCCAATGCTTGACGCCGCGCCCCTGTCCCGCAGAGGCCGAGACGTTGCTATGCGTGTCGCCGGGGCTCCAGACGCTCAGCCCCTTGACCGCCTTCTCCGACATCGCCTTCCGCCGCTGCGTGCAGTCCCTCGCCCCGCGGGACCTGGTCGTGGTCTACACGCTGGGGCCAGTCTCCTTCTTCACCAGTCTGGCCATCTGCCTGGCTCTGGGTTCCGTGCTCACCGCCTGGCGCGCGCGCCGCCAACGCGCCGCCGCCTGCCGCCGGCGGAGACCGCCTCTGAACCTTGGCCTCGCCGAGGCCTCCCCTGCGGACCCTGGGAGCCCCGCTGCCACCGCCCAAGTCTGAGTGGGCCGCTGCTGCCCTCGAATACTCCCCCATTCCCCTTCACACTCCCTGCAGGCATCAACAAGAGACACAGACCGGGTTTTCGTGACATTCTTTTAGGCATCACCACTGCACACACTGGGTCAGGGAGCGGTGCGGTGCGCTTCCAGCTTCTGGGGCGGTGGGTCAGCGCGCAGCCGCGCACGGGCCGCGAGGGAAGGCACGCGCTCGGACACAGGACGGGCTAGGCCTGTACAAGGTGGCGGGCGGGCTGAGGACAGTCCGGAGCCAGGGATTGGGGAGGCCCATCCTGGGCTGCATGCCGGAAGAGGCGGAGAGGAGGAGGCTCGGTCGGACGGAGTCTGGAGGAAAAGCAGGGAGGCCGCTGGGAGGCCACAGAGCCCCCTGCGGAGCGGCTGCCGGTGCGGGGGTCAGGGTCTGCGGTCGGGGGAGGGCAGGGTTGGTTCCGCGAGAGGGATCGAGGAGGAAGGGGAGGGCAAGAAGAGGAGAGCGGGCGGGGCCGAGGCTGCTAGGAGTGGGCCCTGCAGCAGGGGTGACTCAGTCCCCTGGGGCCACAGGCCCGCACTGTGGCTCTGGTGGTGGCTGGGGAAAGATGGGGCTTCAGTCTCTGCTCCGAGCCCCTCTCCCCACTCTCAGAGACCCCAGGGCCCTGCCTCTGCCGGAGCGCCCTGTGGCCCTGCCCAGCCAGCTCAGCTCTGGCCCGTCCTCAGCCGCTCTGGTCCGCGCCTGGGTCCAGCAGGGGCCGCCCACCAGGCAGCAGGGCAGACGAACGGACGGGAGGCCCAGGGTGGGCAGTCTCGGGCCGGTGGGCTTCCCTCAGGCCTTCCCGAGCAGCAGGACCCCTCAGTGTCCTCGGCCGGGCTAACTGGGCAGGTGGGCGCCTCCGGGGGCCTCACACCACGGTGCTGACCGAGGGATCTGAGAGGTTGAGCGGGCCCGTGATATCAGTGGGATGGTACTGCTGCAAAATAGAAATACACAGACAAGGCGGCCCGTTAGCCCGACGCTCAGGGGCGCACGCGGGGCCGGGGCGGGTGGGCCGGCCAGCCGGCCGAGCGGCGGGCGGGCGGGCGCGGCCTGGGGGAGGCTGGGGGCGCTCCTCCCCCTGACCCCGTCGTGCTCCGGGACTCTGCGTGGGCCAGGCCGCGGTCCCGTCCGTCTGTCTGTCTGTCTGCGGGGGGGGGCCAGAGCAGGGCGGGCGGGGCGTCTCAGCTCTCCCTATGACGGGCACACATCTGCAGCTGGCCCTCCTCCCTCTCAATAGCGCGTCGCGGCAGCACTGTGTCTTTTTGGTTTTGCAAAGCGCCGCGTCCACCCCCGGTGCTCTATAAATGAGAACCAACAATCAATACCCGCCGGCCCCGCTGGCCGCCAGGGACCCCAGCCCTGAGCGCCCAGTGCCACCCTGGCCCGGACCGGCCACAGCACAGGGGCAGAGGATCTCAGCAGCCGGACCGACCCCACCCATCCCGACAGAGCCCCCCCCCCCCCAGGCCTCCCTCCGAGCGGGCGCCCAGCCTGAACCAGGGTGGGAGCCAGGCTGCCCTCCCCCACCCCACCCCCCCAGCTGGCAGAGCCCCCGGTCACCCCGCAGGGAAGGGCCAGTCCCGGGGCTGGCCTGGGGACAGTGCCTGGTGCCCGGGGAGGCTCGGGCGAGGCCTCCGGTGGGGGCGTGTCCCCGGAAGGGCACTGTGAGAGTTTCTGAACTGCACCTGGACCACTAAGGGGCGTGCCTGTCTGCTACAGGGGGGAGCGGGGGTGGCGGGAGGGCTCAGTGCCACCGCGGGAAGTGGGCCATCGCCTGTGGGACTTCCGTGTGCCTCCTTGCAGGTGCCCGCCCAAAAGCACTGTCTGCTGGGGACACCTGCACCCCCGGACTGCCCCACCCCCACTACCCTCTTGTGCTGGACACCTGCCCTCCTCTTCCTGCACCCTGGGCGGTGCCCCTGTCTCAGACCCTCCCCGCTTTCCTGGGCTTGGGTGGCCTAGCCTGCGCTCCAGCCCCGCTGACCCTCACTGTCCCCCACTGTCCTGGTGCCCAGAACCTCTGGTGAAGAGGAGCCAGCCAAGCCTCAGGGTCCTCGCCGGGGGCGCCCTGCTGGCTTCGCCTCGACTTCAGGTTGCTCTGGCTGTGTCCCGGGGGTCTTCCCCTCTTCCCAAGCACTGCGGTGGGTGGGGGAGGGTGCTGCAAACCCACTTCCACCTTGGAGCTCAGCTCCCGTGGGGTCAGGGCCAAATCTGCCCCAGGGCTGCAGGGCTTCTGCTGGCCCAAGGGCTGGCTGTGCCGGTTCGGGGTGGCCCCGCCCCTCCTGAGACTGGGGCGCCCCTGGTGAGGCTGGGTACGCCTCAGGGGCTTTTGGCCCAAGCAGCACAGCCAGCTGCAGCGACAAGCTGCCCAAGGCAGGAGGGCGGGGCTCTGGGCGAAGGTGAAGGCCTGGCTGTGATGTGGTTCTGTGGGTTCTGTGGGGGGGGGGGGGGGGCTGGGGGCAGGAGCTGAGGGGCTGGTCTCCTCCAAGGAGGCATCCCCTTCCTGGGCCTCTGTCTGGGACTCTCCAAGCTCTAAGCTCTGCGGGCCAAGCCCACCCCTTCTCAGGACCCCCGGGGGCTGCTGGCACACCTCCTGCAGGGCCCTGCTCAGCCTGGGGTGGGAGCTGCCCCCTCTGGTCCCATCCGCTCCCCGCCTGACAGTCCCCTGTGGCTGGGGGCCTGTTCCAAGTGCAGGCCCCAACCGTCCACCCAGAGGGAGCCAGGCCCGGCCCCCAGCCCCGGCCCACACAGAGACCACATGGAAGGGGTGCAACAGGCATGGCTCTGGTGAGACACGAGAGACAGGTGTCTGGGTGGCGGGCCGGCAGCCAGACAGATGGACGGATGGGACGTCCCAGCCGCCCCTCTCCGCGGACTCCGCGGGGAGGGGGAGAGGGCAGCGGGCCCGACCCGGAGAGGCTGAGAACTGACGCAGCAGTGAGGTGGTGCGGCCTCCCGATGCGCGAGGAGCCCCGGACTCCCGGGCACGGCCCGAGCGGTGAGGCCGACTGGCGGACCGACAACATGACACAGCTTCAGGATGGCGCATGGCGTCATGGCATGGGCGGGGCGGACTGACGCAGAGACACATGGGGAGGGGGCCCCGTGCGGGCCGGCCGGAGAGAGGCCCGGGGCCGGAGAGAGAAGACCTAGTGCGCGGGCGAGTCGAGATGAGGGCAGAGGCCACGCGGGCGGGTGTGGTGGGGTGGGATGATGAGGGGAGAGGGACGCCTGATGCACGGGACACAGACACGGAGGGCGAGAGAAGAGTCGGAGACGGGGGGCTGGGCGTTCTTCCCCTTACCGTGTCTTTGGAGGACCTACGTCTCTTGAAGCTGGAAGCCAGGGTGGAGGTGATAGCCCTAAATGTGGCTTTCTTTTTAGGGTCGGGCTCTGCTCTACCACTCTTTCTATCCTAAAATGAATATGTATAGTGATTAGACGGCTAGGGGGCACGGCCACACCTGCCCTCGCCTGCTGCTTGGGGGCCGCTGCCCGGCCTGGCCCCCGCTCGGGCCCTCGCTCCTGCCTGCCTCCCTGCGCTGGGCCGCCGGACGCGCGCAGGCGGCCTGGGCTCCGGGTCGGGTCGGGTCGGGTCTGACCTGGCTCGCGCTGGGGCCGGGCTTGGGGGGTCCCGTCTGGCTCTCTTCCTGGGAGGTCCGCTCGGCTCCCTGGCTCCTGGGTGGCCCTGGTTTACAGGCTTCCCAAGGAGGAGGGTCCCCCCCAAGTGCCAGAGGAGTCGCCCCTCGGGCCTGCTGGCCGTGCTGGCCCCGGAGGGGCACACGGAGATTCAGGAGGGGCCGAGGGGCCAGAGGCGGGTGTCCAGACGAGTTGGGGCAGCAGGTGGAGGCAGCTCCTGGGACCCTGGCCTTGGGTCTGGTGGCCAGGACGACCCTGTGCCCACCAGTGACAGCAGCACCCAGGTCCCGAGAGCAAGAGTGGGCAGATGAGAGGTGGGGGGAGTCCAGCAACCCGTCCCCCCGAGGCCCGCCCTCTCTGCACTGCAAGCTTCTTCCCAGGACGCGGGCTCTGGGGAGGCACCCAGAGAAAGAGAAGAGATGCGGCAACCTGAGCTCGGGCCGCAGGGCAGGCGCCAGGGGCCTGCCCCACCCCAGGAGGGCTGTGGCTGCCCCGAGCGCGGTCCCTGCCCCGCTGGCAGCGAGCTCCCGCAGACGCGGGCAGAGGCGCCGGGCCGGGCCAGCCAGACCGCTTCAGACCGGAGCGATGCAGCACAGGACGCAGCAGGGCAGCGGGGGCGGGGCCCCGGAGGTCGCTGAGGAGGACTGTGGGGCGGCGAGGGCAGAGTGCATCTGAGACTCACGTGCTTCCCCCGGGGGGGTCCCTGTCTTACCCTGCCTCAGTTTGCCTTCCTACGGGATGGGCGCCGGAGGGCGACTCTGGAGACGGAGGGGCCGGGCGGAGGCCTGGGGCAGGGTGCGTGGCCCCCCTCCGCCTGGCTGGGCAGTGGGCAGCCACCTGCGGGTGGTCCCCCACTGGCGCCGCCCGTGGCCGTGGCTCCTGGCTCCAGCCCTGCTCACAGGGGCCCCAGGAGCCAGGGCCAGCGCTCCGGCCTGTGGGGGTGGAGGAGGACCGGGCCAGGTCGGCCGTGGGCTCCAGGCCTCGCAGGGCGGCCCTCCCTACCTGCAGGTTCTTTCTCCACACGTTCACCGCGGCGAAAGCCAGCTGCATCTGCTTCCGGCGGGCGTCCTTGTGCCGCTTGTAGGCAATTTCGATGAAGATCAGGAAGATCCCAGCCACGATGCCCCCGGCCACCAGCATGAAGACCCCTGCGGGCCAGGACCCAGCGCCTCAGCCGCTGGCTGAGCGGGCCGCAGGCCTCCCCGCAGAACCCACCCAGGGTCACCAGGGGCGTTAAGGCGGAGGGGGAAGACGCACCTGCCATGTTCTCGAAGGTGAGGGTGGCAGGGGCATTGCTGCGCGAGTCACACTCCTGGTACCTCACCCACGTCTTGTCCAGGTCTTCCATAAAGCCGTTCTCATGAGACCTGGGCGGGCCAGGAGTGTGGTGGGGGTGGGGCCCGGGTGCTGCGTGTGGATTGGGCGTGGCTAGGCCCGAGCAAAGGGGCGGGGCGAGTGAATGGGGCCGGGTGGGATGTGGGGATCTAGGGGACTGGGGTGCGGCGAGGCGGTGGTGGGCCGAGTGGGGCTGCCCCTGCTGCGGGTGCAGAGGCTCTGGGGGAGCAGAGGGCGGGGGGCGGGGCTGCAGATGAGGCCGACTCACTTGAGGATGGACAGAGAGACGTTCTGCTTCCAGGGGCTGTCCTTGCGCATGCCGATGCCGAAGCCGGAGCGGAAGAACAGCTCGCCCGTGGTCACCAAGTCGCACTTCTGCGAGGCCTCGAACTCCAGCACCGCCGAGTCCCAGATGAAGGCGTGCAGTTTGCTGCAGGCAGGGGCAGGGGTCACGGGAGACCCGCACAGCCCGTCTGCCCTCAACCCGCGCGTTTGCGCTCCCTCGTCCTGCCAGCCTGCCAACCTCATGTCCGTCCCCGTCCCCGCCCCATCCAGCCTGGACACTCGCTGTTCCTTTCAGCGGGGACGATCCGCCTGGCGCAGCCCGCCCCGCGGAGGTCCCGCGCGGCCCCGCCCCCTCGCCGGCCCCGCCCCCGCCCTTGCCCCGCGCGGCCCCGCCCCCTGCCGGCCCCGCCCCCTCACTTGTCCCGCACGGCCTGGATGGCCTCGGCCGCGCTCTCGTAGTTGTGCTTTTCCATGTGTCGGTACATGGTGCTCAGCTCCACCTGCCGCCGGAAGTAGATGTCCACCGAACTCTGCTTCACCGTCGCGTAGATGAACTTGTCCGAGGGGTTCCTCAGCTGCGGGGTCAAAGGCGAGCTCGCGGCTGCTCCCTAGCCCCGCCCACCCCCAGGGACATCCCCGCGGACCTCGCGACCCCTCCCCCCGCAGGGCCGGGCCTCACCCGCGGGTCGTTGATCCCCGTGATGCGCTCCTCGGGCCGGTCCAGGACCAGGAAGGCCGCCAGGTTGGCGGTGTAGGAGGCCACGATGATCATGGCAAAGCCGGCCCACACCATGCCCAGGATGCGCGCGGAGAAGCTCCGGGGGGCGCCTGTGAGCAGAGGCCCGTCAGCCGCGGGCTGCAGGCGCCGGGCGGGGCGGGGCGGGGCGGGGCGGGGCCTGGCATAGCCTCACCTTCTCCGATGCCCGAGTTCAGCAGGACGCCCCAGGAGAACCACATGGCCGAGGACAGCGTCAGCGCGTCCTCCTCCTCCTCTTCGCTGTTCACCTTGAACCGGCCGAAGGGGCTGCAGGGCGCAGAGGGCGGGCGGGAGAGGGCGGGAGAGGCAGCCGCGCCCCGCCCTCGCCCTCGCCCGCTCCGCCCGCCCCGCAGGTGGATGTGTCCGGCCCCCGGCCGCGCTCACCTGAAGCGGTCCAGCAGGTAGAGCATCACAGCCACCACGTGCACCGACAGCCCCACCAGAAGCCACAGCGTGCTCTGGAAGGGCTGCATGAAGGAGTCCAGCGTGCTCCGCGGGATCTCCTGCGGGCGGGCAGGCCGTCAGCGGCGCCCGGGGCCTCCCAGGACCCCGCCCAGCCCACGCGGGCCCCGGCCCACCTTCTTGACCAGAATGGTCAGGCCCTGGTACTTGAAGGGCTTGGAGAACTCGATGTACTGTGCGCGCTCGTTGTTGATGGTCAGCGGGGCCACGATCATGTCCGCCTGCCCGCTGAGCAGCTCGCCCATCATGCCGTTCCACTCCTTCTTATTGCTGTTATTCACCTGCGGGGCGACACCGCCGGTGGGGACGCGGACACCGCGGGCCCCAGGCCCGAAACAGGCTGCTGCTCTAGCGCACCCCAGAGTAGGCGGCTCCAGTCCGCTTCCAGCCTGCTGGCCCCGCCCACCACAGGCCCCGCCCCACCGCAGGCCCCGCTCACCCCAGACCCCGCCCAGCCTGCAGGCCCCACAGGCCCCGCCCACCCCAGACTCCGCCCAGCCTGCAGGCCCCACAGGCCCGTTGCCCTGCCCCTAGTCAGACCCCTTCCATGGGACCCGTCCTGCGCGGGGTCCCGCAGCGACCCTCGCGTACCCGTTCCTGTGTGCCGAACTTGCCATCAGCCACCAGGTGCACCTCGTAGGTGAAGTTCATGGTCCGCGCCAGCTTGATGAGCAGGTCGATGCAGAAGCCGTAACAGCACTGAGGCACCGTGTGGCGTGCTGGGGGAGGAGGGGTGGTGACCTCGGGGCTTCCCGGCCAGCCGCCCCCGCCCCCGCGGCCGCCCCCGCGCCCCGCGCGCCCCTGCCCCCACTCACGGCTGCCCGGCGACGTGTCGTTGGGCCCCGTGCAGATCACTTTCTTGACAGGATCCCCGTTGACTGTGAACTCCTCCTTGCACGTGCCATCGCTCAGCGTGGGCTTGACGTACACGAAGGGCTCCTGGTGGATCGTCACAATCTGGGGCGGGGGAGGGGGCGGGGAGGCAGAGACCCAGCCTGGACCACCTGCCCGCAGCTGCCAGGGGTCGCTGTCCTCTTCACAGCGCCCAGACTCCCCTGAAGCCCCTCCAAGCCCCAGACCTGTTCCCCATCCTGCCGCTGCGCCTCTCCAGCCTCGTCCTCCCAGCCCCCCGCCCCCGCCGCCAGCACCCTCCCCTCAGGAGGGGCCCTGTCTCCCCGCAGCACCCACGCCACCTCGGCATCCGGAAGGGACATGGCCCTGCTGAAATGTCCCGTCTGTCGGGCACCCTGTCTGACGTCTCAGGGATGAGGAACTCCTGGCCCCTGCCCGGCCCCTGCCCCCTGCGCACAGGGGCCTGTCCCCTGACATCCGAGCAGGACCCAGGGCCCACGGCTGCCCTCCTCTGACTGCCCAGCCTCCCCAGCCTCCCCAGCAGTAGGTCCTTGTCTGGTCATCCATCCTCCCTCCCTTCCTCCACCCCCTGCTGGTGCTGTCCTCTCTCCCACTCCTGCCCCTCCAACCCAGGGCCTCCTGGGGCCATGCTGGGCCTGTCCCTGTCCTTGAGGGGCCTGTACACTGGGGCCGGGGGTGGGGGGACAGGTTCCTGCAGAGAGGGCTGAACCCAGCACAGCATGCTGGCCAGGGGCTTAAGGGCAGGTGGTATTGGAGCTGAGCCTGCAGCGAGCAGGGGTCTGGGAGGCACCCTCTGGGCGGGGCCCGGAGGTGGCTCGGCCTGCAGGGTGGACCGGCCTGAGCCTCAGCAGCGAGGGCAGTGTTTCGGCTTTCTGCCGGGGGACTGGGAGCTCCTAAAAGGGCTTAGTGCCCGTTTGAACTTTCACCACGCTTTTCTCTCAGACAAGCAGTACATGTCTGTGCTTTTTAAAAGTCAGTGGGAAAACATGGAAAAAGCTGGCAGTCTGGATGGAATCATCGGCCGTTGGTGTTTGGGGGTTACTGTCAGAGTTTTCAACACATGGTGTCTGAAGTCTGGGGAGCAGGGAGGTGACCTGCGGACAGGGGCTCCGGGAGAGAGGACACAGGGACGGGTCCAGAATGCACATGAGGCTGACCGAGAGGCACGGAGGGCCCAAGACGCTGGGGGCTGGTGGGGAACTAAGACAGGGCCTGGTGCTGGTGAGCATGAGCAGGGCCCCCCAGAGAGCACCCTCAGAGGACAGAAGGGGCCCAGGAGAGAGCCCCGAGGAGCTGGGGAGAGTCGAGCTGGCCAGGGCAGAGGAGCTGTGAGGGCGAGGCTGCTGGGGAGGGGCCCTCAGAGGCCCCGGGAGAGAGTCCAGGAGGGAATGGCCCACCACCACCGGGAAGGCTGCAGGCAGGCCAGGGCTGAAGGACAGGAGGACCCGGTCACGGCGTGGGGCTGTGGGGCTGGAGTGGGGTTGGCTAGGACCACCTGGGGGGCGGGGTGACAAGCAGCATGGAGGTTGTGTCTCTAGGACCAGAACTCAGGACGGAGCGCCAAGGCTGACGTCCACAGAATGACCACCATCTGGCTCTCGGTCCCCCCCTTAGCTCATTCCCAGGGGAGTGCTGTCCCTCACAGCTTCCCTGCATTTAAGTGGAGCTGGGTAAGCAGGGGCACCGGAGGGAGACAGAGCACAGGGGCCACCTGCTTCCTCTCCCCTCTCCAGTGGTTCTCCGTGCTTCCCCTGCCGAGCCACGTGCATGCGCGGGCAGCCAGGTGCCAGTCCTGTCCCCACTCCCTTCAGGTGCTTTCAGTGGCCTCACTGTGCCCTCCTCAGGGCGGGAGGGGTTGGAAGGAGTGTCCAGGGTGTGGGTGCTGGGCAGGGCGGTGGACCCCACCTTCAGCCGGGTGGACATCTGGTACCCTCGCGGCTTCTCTGTCTCTCCGCCCGGCCAGATGATCTTCCTGTCGTTGGGGATGACCTGGGGGTGGGAGTATGAGATGGAGGGTGGCCACGCAGGGGTCTTGGCCCCAGGACCCTAAGGCCCCAGCCCCCACCCCCTCATGACCCCCACCTACGTGGGTGCCGTTGTAGATGCCCACTTGCACCAGCTTGCGGTTCTGCAGGTTCATGATGCTGTAGTTGGCGAACTTGCGGTCCCCGTCCTCGTTGAACTCCACGCGGCCGGTCACGCCGTCCGCGTACTTGGAGGACATCAGCACTCTGGGGAGGGCGGCGTCGGTTGGCTGCTCAGGCTGCCCCCTGCCTGGCCTCCCGAGCAGCCCGGGCCCTGCTCTCTACCCTGGTCCCTGTCAGGCCTGGGAGCTGGGAGCCCGGCGGGCGGCAGGCCGACCTGCCTGCACCCGCTGGACAGCTCGGCTGTGGCAGCAGAGCGGCTCCTGGGGGCCAGGCCCTGCGCTGAGGGCTCCCTCTGTGGGCCGGGGTGTTCAATCCTCACAGCGGCTGCCCTCGCTTTACAAACAGGCGGACGCCCAGAAAGCGCATCGTGGCCTGTTTGCCAGCGAGTGGGCGGGACAGGGTTGAGGTCCTGCCTCCCTGCGCGTGTGCACCCGTGTGTGTGCCGTGGCATGCCCACACATCTGTGGGTGAGTGTGATCCTTGTGTGGCATGCACCCCCCTGCCTGTGTGTGTGTCATGTATGTGTGTGGCTCACACCTCTCAGAGTCTGCGTGCACACGGAGCCTGTACGTGCGGCCACGTGTCTCCTGTTGTGGGCACGGGGGACAGTGGTTCCCACATGCAACCCAGTGCTTGCTACTCGAGGGGTGGGGTCTGGTGGTGGGCTGGGCCTGCCCACCCTGGGGCGTGGTGTCCAAGGCGCTGGGAGGTGACTGCTGCCCCACATGGCCATCCACCTGCGTCTGTGGCCAGCCCTGGCCCTCTGGGTCCCTGGATGCCTCATCTGCACGCCTGGGTCTCTGGCAGCGCCCAGTCCCCCCGCCTGCAGCAGGAGCCCCCTCCCATGGGGCCCCTTCCCTGTCAGCCACCATGGGGAGTCGGGTGGGTTTCAGGCTGGTTGCAGTGTTAGAACAAGGGGCAGAAGCCCCTTGTAGAGGCAGCGACAGTCAAGGCATGGGTGTGTGCTGGAAACGGGGCAGATGATTGTCAGGGCGGAGCCGGCGGTGGAGGGGAGGAGAGGAGAAAGGGGCGAATGGCGTGAGTGACTGTATCTGAGTTTGTGGGCAGCAGGCTGAGCCGCACCAGCTGCAGAGCGACTATTTACACCTCCCAGAAGCTCCACCCACTGACTGCGGTGGTTCGGCCCCGCTCAAGAGCGGCCCACTCACTCCTACAGCCGACCCGCTATCCTCTTCAGAGGCCCCGCCCGCTCCCAGAGCAGGCCCCGCCCACCTCGTCAGCGGACCCGCCCACTCCTAGAGGAGACTCACTTGCCTCTCCAGAGGCCCCGCACGCTCCCAGAGCAGGCCCCGCCCATCTCTTCAGCGGCCCGCCCACTCCCAGAGGAGACTCACTTGCCTCTCCAGAGGCCCCGCCCGCTCCCAGAGCAGGCCCCGCCCACCTCGTCAGCGGACCCGCCCATCTCCTCAGCGGCCCGCCCACTCCTAGAGGAGACTCACTTGCCTCTCCAGAGGCCCCGCCCGCTCCCAGAGCAGGCCCCGCCCACCTCGTCAGCGGACCCGCCCATCTCTTCAGAGGCCCGCCCACTCCCAGAGGAGACTCACTTGCCTCTCCAGAGGCCCCGCCCGCTCCCAGAGCAGGCCCCGCCCACCTCGTCAGCAGCCCCGCCCACCTCTTGAAGAGCGGCCCGGTCTTCCAGATGTTGGTGTTGCCCACGCAGCCCCGGGGCGGGTCGGTGATGTTCTCCTTCTCCAGGAGCTCGTGCACGGCCTGGGCCACCACGCCCACCGCATCGCTGATGTGGGCCGACTCGTTCTTGCCGTTGATGAGCTGCAGCCCGATGATGCCTGGGACGAACGTCCGCTTAGAGCCCGTAGGGGGAACCCCGCCCGCCGGGACCCGGACAGGCCCAGCACTCACCATCTGGGGCGTAGCGCAGGGCGTTCCCCGAGATCTCGCGCTCCCCCACCAGCCACACGTACCCGGAACCCGTCATGTTCAGCATCGCGGCGGCGCGGTACACGGTGGCAGCGTCGTCCTCGCTGTGGGGCAGAGGGAGGTGACGGGCCAGGACTCCAGCCCTCCCCCCACCAAGGCCGGCGGGCGGCTGCCCCCCCCCTCCGCTTCCCAGGTCCTCCTCCAGTCCCTGCCTCTCCCCAAGCCCCTCACCTGGATGGGCGCCCAGGAACACGGCAGGGTTACAGGGACCAGCCCCGCCCCCAGCCCGCCCCTGGGCCCGGGAACCCCACAGAGGTGAGATGGGGTGGCGCCCCAGCCCCCAGAGCTCCTCAGGCCTCCCTCACTGGCCACCCTTGCCGCGCAGGGTCAAGGTGATGTGAATAGCGGTGGATCATTATTGACTGATCACTTAGTCACCGGGAACTTTATCTTTTAAGTGCTTTATGTGGACTATTTTCTTTCCTTCTCACAAGACCCCTATGCGGCAGGCATTACTGCCCGTGTGCCAGGAGGGGAAACTGAGGCACCCAGGGCGCACGAGGGACAGTAAGAGGCAGAGTCAGGTCTGTGCCCGGACGGCTCGCCCCGGTGGTCCTGAACAGCCACACGCCCTCTGGTTCTTCATGTGCGTCCAGGAAATGAGGGGCTGGGAGCTCTCCCGGGCACTCAGCTGCTGGAGGACCCAGCGTCTGGGGACCGCCCTGCCCTGGGCGTCGCCGTGGAAGCCACAGGAAAAGACAGGAGGGCTGCTGCTCCACGCCCTGGAGTCTGTGCGGGCCCTGCGCTCCGCCCGTCTCCCCCCGCTGGGACCGCTGGCGGGACAGCACAGGCCTCACCTGGCAGGCAGGTGCACGTGCTCCCGAGATCCTGGAGTGTCCTCACCCCACGGAGGAGCCCCTGTGGACCCAGTCCCCTCGGGACAAGGACCCTCGGCCCAGCGAGGCGGTGGGGTTGTGGGGCCACTGGGAGTCCTCCCTCACTCCCACCCTCCCTCTCCTGCCGGCCAGACCCGCCCCAGATGGACCTGAACCGCCACGGACACTTTGTGGCTCCAGGACACGGGCAGCAGGGTGCAAAGGGGCTGGACAGGTGGGCTGAGTGCTCTGTCATTGTCACAGTGGCTGCCCCCGGAGACCAAGGTGGCCCTAGGCTGTCTGAGGGGTCGGCCTCGAGTTTTCTCAAAGATTAGCCAATGCAGAAAAACAAAAGCAAAGAAAAAAAACCCCCAAAACTGAGGCTCAAGCCTGCAAACCAAAGCGTTGCTGGTTTGATTCCCAGTCAGGCCTCCAGCAGGGGGCGCAGGAGAGGCAACCACACATGGATGTTTCTCTTCCTTTCTCCTTCCCTTCCCCTCTCTCTAAAAATAAATAAAATCTTCAAACGGTTTCATGGAAATAGCTGCCTGCAGTAAGAACTGTTCCAGGATGACAAAAAGGAAACATCCAGAAATGAATTCTTTGCAGTCAGCAGAAAGTTGGCCAAAAATTAAGCTCAGCTTGATGGCATCTCTGCAAAATGCGTGAGCCAAGATGTACCATGCTGGCGTGCCAAGATCAAGAAGACCGGTGCTGGCCGCTGCTGCCTGGGGACAGTCAGGGACAGCCTTGCCGCCCCAGGCTTCTGCAGCCGGGTGTGCCGGGCGCTGGTCTGCCGTCCACTGTGGGATCCTGGGCTCTGGGCTCCGAGGAACCTGGTGTGTACGGGGCGGGGCACCTGCTGGCCCTGGCAGCCTCGAGGCCTCACACAGACAGGCTCCAGAGGGGCGCTGGTGGGCGTGTGGCTGCTGTGGGTGCTGTGCCTCAGTGGGCGGTGTCCCCATCTGTGTGGGGTGCATGCAGGCACGTAGCATGTGCTGTGCATGTGATTCTGCACACACAAATGTGTGCACTGTGTATGTTGGTGTGGACTGTGTGCATGCAGGATGTACATGTAAATAGGTATATACATGCATTTGTATGTGGTGGGTGTGCATAAATGCAACATGTGTGTGGTGTTTGTATGGCGCCTGCATGTGAGCATGCAACGCATTGGTGTGGTGTGTGTACAGCACACACAGGTCTATGGGTGTGCACATGGTGTGTGCACGTGTACACCACATGTGCACAGTGTGTTCATGTGTGTCTGGTGTGCACGTTCGGTGTGTGTTGTGTATGGTGGGTACACACTGTGCATGTGTATGGTGTGTGTGCAAACATGTGATGTGTACATGAGTGTGAATGGTGTGAATACGCGGTGTGCCTGTGCATGTGTGTACACATGTTTGGGTCTGTGTGTGTGTGTGTGAGAGATGCATGCATGAGTGCACACATGGTATGCATATACTGTGTGCACAGGCGGTGTGCATGGCTCGTGCTCATGTGCATGTGCTGTGCACATAGTGTGTGTGTGTGTCTCTGTGTGTAGTACACGTGCAACTGTCTGCCGTGACCATGTCCCCTTCTCTGGGCTGACCTGTTTTTTGGAGCCGCATCTGGAAAACTGGTCCTTGACCTTGGGGCTAGCGACAGAGGATGACACCCTCTCAGCCTGTGCCCGGGGACCTTCCCCACCCAGGCCTGCAGCGTGTGGGGCGGGGCTCGTGTGACCAGAGGGAAACCCTGCCTCAGAGCCCGCCCTCCTCAGGGGCTTGGGTGGGCTGGGGATGGTGTGTGGCTTCTCCGCGTGGCTTTCTGGCCCAGGTCCTGGTGATTACGATGTAAGGGTTGGTCAGGTCAGGTTCGGTGTGACCTTGTCTTTTGCAAATGTGCCCAGCAGTGGACACCTACGATTCGGGCAATGGGTTCCTTGGTCTGCTCTGCCCTGAATGGACGGACCTTCGGATCGCTGGCCGACTGTCCAGCAGCCCATCTGCCCGCCTGTGGGTGGTGCACCCGCCCGTCCATCCTGCACCCCAGCGCCTTCTCCCAGTCTCCCTCAAGCGCTGTGACGACAGAAGTGTAAAGGAGCAGGGAAGTGAAGGAGAGGGTCTGGGCGGGGCTTGTTCTGGGCGGGGCTTTCTCTGGGTTGAGCCAGCTCTGGGCGGGGCTTGTTCTGGGTGGGGTTTTTCTCTGGGCGGGGCTTGTCTGGGGAGGGCAGCGCGCGCTCTGGACTCCGCCCGCGCAGGTCCTGGAAGGAGCGCTGACTCCAGAAGCCCTCCCCACTGTGCGCGGGGTCGGACGGACGGTCGGCACGAGCAAGTGGCTCGTGACTGAGACTCGGGTTAGGGGTCGCCACTGTAAAGCGGGACGGGGCAGCGGGGGCGGGATTAGCACCCTCAGTGGGCGGGAGTGCGGCTGCTTCCGCCTCCCAACCCCAGGAGTCCGGGTCCGCCAGACCCTGCGTCTGTGGGGGGCGGGGTGGGGGAGGGCTGCCGTCTCTCTGGGTCGGAGGTTCGTCCACTGAACTTGCGCGCGGACACCCGCCCTGGGGCGCCAGCGCTCTCGGCCCGCAGGACCGCAGCGTACGGGGCGCGTCCCTCTGGGCGGGGTGATGCCTGTGGTTGCTCTGCTCTGTGGAGCCTCCAGCGGAGCGTCCAGGACCGGGCCGGGGCGGAGGGCGGGGTGGATGCCCCCCAGGTGCTCCTGGCTGCCCCACGGGGTGGGGCTCTTCCTCTGTCTTTCCCGCGTGGCCTAGATTTTCCCTTCTCGGGAGAGCCAGCCATTTGCACACAGCGGCATTTTTACTGCGGGCCGGTCCCTGAGGTTGAGGGGCGGGGCCAGGCGCGGTTCGTGGTGGCGGAGCCTGGCTCTCCCCGCCTCTAACTGGTTCCCTCCTTGCTGCCCACTCCAAGGGCTCCAGCCCTTCGGTCCTTGCACACTAGCCCCTCTTTGCTCGGGGCCTCCCACCTGGGCTCACTGGCACACCGGCAGGTCACTCCTAGGAGCCCTCTCCCTGAGCCCAGCTGCCAGAGCACACGGTCACCTCTCTGTCACCCCTCTGTCACCGGGGCTGAGCTCGCGCCTCCCTCGGAGCGGGAGCTTGTCCACACCGCACCCCTGCAGCCCAGCTCAGGGCAAGTGGCAGCGGGTGACGGCGGACGGCAGGAAGGACCCAGGGAGGGATGGACAGACAGAGGGCGTCCCGCCTGCCGGGTCGCCAGGTGTCTGTGGCAGGGGCTGTCTTTGGCAAGGGCACTTCGGAGCTCAACTTCCACCCCGTGGTGCCCCCAGCCCCGACCCGGGGGCAGCCTCACCTGGCCGAGAGGATGATGACCCGGGCCTCCAGCTCCCGCGCTTCCATCAGCAGGGCCGTCACATTCTTGGTCCCCGGGTCAAACTGCAGCACCTTCTCCGCCTGTGGTGTGAGCGGGAGCGTCAGCGGGTGGCCGGGGCCGGGGACATAGCGCCTCAGGGGCGAGAGTTGGGCCACAGCCACTAGGAGCCCCGAGGCTGCCGAGGCCTGCGCCTGCCACCTGCGCTGTGCGCCTGCCTTCCTGGCTCCGGCCCGGCCCGGCCTGGCTCCTCCTTCCTCCGGCCCGCCGGCTGGGCTGGGCCGCGCCCTGCTCTCCTCGCCTCTCTCTGTGCCTGCCACGGCTGTCCTCTGCTCGGAGCATGCAAGCTGGAGCGGGCCTAGACCCAGAGAGCGTGCAGCGCCCAGGAACTGGAAGAGTTTCGGAACAACTGGGAGCAGAGACGGGGCCGACTGTGCCAAAACCACGGGAGGTCCTCGCAGGCCTGAGTCCACAGGCCCTTGCAGAGCGCCCGGACCCCAGCAGGCAGGCGGGCGGGCGGCTGCACGGGCGGGCCCCCTCCTGGGTTCCGCGAGGAAACCCCGGGGGTTCCAGAGATTCGCATGCACTTCCCGGAGAGCAGCTCCTTCTGCGGCGTGCCCGCTCTCGGGCGCGGGCCGGCCCTGGCTGCGACGGCGGGGCCGCGGGGACCCCCCGCGGCCGCTCCTGCCCTCTCCTGCCTGTGGCTGCCTGCCTCACGACCTCACTCTCTTCACTGCTCGGGCCTGCGGCTCGGCCGGGCCGGAAAGCGGCCCCAGCGGCCGAGGCGCCAGAGGCCAAGGCTCCCTAGTCGGTGGGTGGCGTGCACGTCCATGCATATATACCTTGGGTCCGCGCTTGTTGTCATAGGACAGTTGGTCGAGGTTTTCATAGTTCCTTTTTTTACTCTGATGAATAATGTGCACAGAGAAAATATGCAGACACAGAAGAAGATTATAAACGGTTGAAAATGACGGCGCCAAAGCAATCACACCACCTCCTCGGCACGTCTGCAGATGGGCACGTACCTGGAGCTCGCAAACACCTAGGCCCGGGGCGGGGCGGGGGCCGGGCGATGCGGGGCGGGGGGCGCAGGGCCACGGAGGCTCCTGGCCGCGGAGCTGTGCTCTTGGAAATGGTCACACTCGGGAGAGAGGGAGACCCTGCCCGCGTCCATGCCGGACATGTCCCTTTGGGGTCCCACCTGCCGCCCCCACTCTCCTCATGCACCTGCTGTGTGGCCCCACCCCACGCCGGTCCTGAGTGGGAGGTGAACGGCCCCTCCCCATGCACTGCCCCTACGCCCCCCTCCTCCTTGTGTGCTCCCTCCGACTGTCTAAGAGGTCCATGTGTCCTGTTCTCGCCCACAGCTGTGTGCACCCCGCCAGCCCACGGGAGAGTGACAGGGGCTCGTGTGCATGTGTGTGTGCAGGGGTGACAGGCACCTGCACAGGGTGGGGAGGGCGCCAGTGCCGTCCGAGCACTCACTGGTGTGTGTGTGTGTGTGTGTGTGTGTATGCTCACGAGTGTGTGAGCTGGAGGGTGAGTGTGCCCGTGAGACCCGTGCCTGCACGGGGGTGCCCGGGAACCCCAGGGGAGGCTGTGGGGAGGCACATGGGGTCTGCAGTGGGAGGTGGGGAGGGAGTGCACCCGACCGAGAGAGCATGCACGTGTGGTTGGGTGTGCAGGGGTGTGTCTGATGAGCGTGTGAGTGTGCACTGGGCATGGGGGTCTGTGTGGCCCTGGGGGGGTACAGCAGGAGGGGGCGATGTGCCTGACGGGCTCGGGGGTGCTGTCTCCAGAGGGGGGTCCTCACAGGGCACTGGGAGCCAGCCCTCCCTCCCCACCTCAGCCAGTCCCCACAACAGGGACCCCCAGGACCCTCGGGGGCTGCTCTCTGGCTTCACCGCCCACCTGGCACCCCCTGCTCCCTTCAGGGCTCTACGACGCCTTGGGGCCCTGAGGCGGCACTGAGCTTGGAGAAGCCCGCTCTGACTGCCCCGAGAGAGCATGCTCCCCACCACCCCAGGTCTGGTCCCCCCGGGGCCCTCCCCAGCCTGGCCTCCCTCCCTCTCTGCCCGGCTTGGCCTCCACCCCACCGGGGGGCCTGCGGCCCAGGGGCTGGGCAGCAGGGCTCTGGACTGGCTGAAGGCTCCCTTGGGGCCTCTGGTGAGCGAGCACCTGCCCTTCCTCAGGCTGGCAGTGGGGACAGGCAAGGAGGGGACGGGGGTCTCCTGGACCCCCAGAACCACCTGTCTGGTCTCTGGGCAGCCCCTCGGAGAGGGGCTGGGGCAGGGTGGCCAGCGTGTCCGCGAAGCAGGTGTCTGATGGTCTCCGAGAGGAGCCCAGCCCTGTGGTGGGAGGTGTGCAGGGGGCAGAGCCCAGGCGGGGCTGGGGGCCGCGCGTGTCAGTGGATGGGGCTTTGCGGAGGGTGGGCGGTGGGCCGCTGTGAGGTGAGGGGGTGCGTGGGGCAGGCGAGGCCAGCGCAAGGACGTCCAAGGAGTCACGGCGGGGAGGGAACCGGTCCTTTGGGGACAGTGTGGCCCGTGACCACCATGCCTGAGGCTGTGGGGGGCGGGGCGGGGCGCCCCGAGTCCTGGGCCTGGCGGGGGGCTGGCAGGGGTGGGAGCGGGCCGGGCGGCCCTGGAGGGGAGGGGGGGCGGGGCGGGGTGTTTGCGGAGCTCCAGGTGGTCCTGCCCTCGCCCCGCAGGGACTGACACGAAGGAGATTTCGACTAATGGCAA
Organism: Phyllostomus discolor; assembly: GCF_004126475.2. Lineage (NCBI taxonomy): Eukaryota > Metazoa > Chordata > Mammalia > Chiroptera > Phyllostomidae > Phyllostomus > Phyllostomus discolor. Next base: position 214,324,631 of record NC_040905.2, on the reverse strand, counting down.
AAGCGAGTGAAATGAGCCGAGGACAGGCTGGGGCGGGCGCTCGCCAGACGTGGTGGTGCGGACCATGCACGATGGAGAGAGAAGTGTTCACACACGGGCCACAGACACGGCGCGGGCCGCTGCTCCGCCTGCTGCGCAGGCGCCCCCCGCCGCGGCCCGGGCCTCACCTTGGACTCGCGCTCCTCCAGCAGCGTCTCCAGGCGCTTCTGCGCCGCGCGGCCCTCGTGGTCGTCGCTGACCAGGAGGATGATGTGGTTCCAGCTGTAGACGCGCATCATCTCGAACCAGACGCTGGACTGGTGGGAGTAGGGCGGCACGGTGCGCAGGAAGCTCAGGTGGATGCTCTGCGGGGGGCAGGGGCGGGGCTGAGGGCCGCGGGGATTGGCCGGGAGGGCCTCGCGGTGGGGGAACCGTCCCGCCCCTTGGGCTTTGGGCCCTGCCCGCCGTCCCAGCGCGGAGGGAGCAGGCGCTGCCCTCCGCGGGGGAGGGTCCTCTGTCTGCGGAGGCAGCAGGAGCGCTCCGCCGGTGGCTGGTGCCTCCGCTGGCCCGCGCGCCTGCTGTGCTCCTCTGAGCCCTCCGGGGTTTTTTCCCACCTGCCCCCTCTTCCTGGCCTCAGGGCAGTGCCTTGGAGCCCCAGTAACCCCTTCCCTTCTGTCGGCCATACACCTGGCCAAGTGGTTGCGGGAGGTTGTACTGGGGGTGTCAGAGGGGGGTCTGACCGGGTCTCCCGGCCCACATGTTGGGTCGGGGTTGGCCGTGGTGGGACTGTGAGTGTGGCTGGGGTAGAGCCGGAGGTCTGGCCATCAGACGGGCCTCGTGCTGGACCAGGGAGCGGGGCCGGGTCTGGATCCAGGCTGGGGGCACGTGCGGAGCGGGTCCCCCCCAGGCCCTCCGGAGGGGCCGTTCCCCCCTTTGCACTGGGGGAGACAGGTGCCCAGAAACGGGGGGGGGGCAGCAGCTGGAGGGTGCGGGAAGGAGCCCCCCCTTCTCCACCGGCCAGAGGACCGATCCTGTCCCCTCTCAGGGGCCTCCTGCTGGGGTGCATGTGCGGCCGCATGTGGGGGGCACGTGCATGTGTGTGAGACTGTGGGTGTGTACAGATGTGTGTGCACGATGTGTGAGTGTGCACACGAGTGTGGGTGTGGGGTTGTGTGTCATGTGTGTGTGTGCAGGTGTGAGAGACTGGATTTGTCTGTATCTGAGTGTGTGCACCCTGTTGTTGGGCATGTGCACAAGTGGGTTTGTGTGTTAAGGAGGCTATGAGTGTGTATGGGTGTGAGTGTGTGGGGAGCATGCACAAATCCGTGTGCTCGAGTATCGCCCTGGGTTCCCGGAGCCTGGAGCCGCTGGTCTGAGCACTATCCCTGACCTTGCCCCTGCCCCCCATGGCTGGCCACTGCTGGCGGCCCTGGGCTGCAGGAGCTGGGGGTGTCGGCACAGAGCAGAGCGGCCGGCCTAGCCGAGGGGTCAGGCTTACCTTGTCTGAGTAGATGGACATGCGGGTGGTCAGCCCCAGAACGGGGATGCGGTAGAAGCCGGCTGTGTAGGAGACAGGGGTGGGGGTGAAGTGGTCATTGGGCGTGGGTGGGTGACTGACTAGGATGGCGTACACCTGTGGACAAGGGGACACTGTCAGCTTGACGGGGGCGGGCTGCGTCCCGCGCCGGAGCCGCATCCGGCTGCAGCAGAGGCTGAGCTGGGCAGGTGGCGGGGGGAGGGGCTGCCTCCCGTGCCTGCACAGCCACAGGCACGCACACCCCGAGGCAGGACCCCGCAGCCGCCCTTTGATGCCCTCTGATGCCCTCAGGTCAGAGGCAGGACGGGGCTGAGCCCGTTTGGAAGGACACGCAGGGAGATGACAGGCCCCTCTCACGCCCCCCACGCTGCAGGGGTGGCCGTGACGTGCACGCTGAGACCCCGACAGGGAGGGCGAAGGCCTGTCTGCTGGCTGCACAAGTCCCCCAGAGTGGGCCGGGGGGAAGCCTGGTGCCCCCACCCAGACCACCCATGCCCTGGTCCCAGCTCCGAGCTGGCGTTCCGGAGCCAGAGCCGCAGCCAGAGCGGGGGGGTGAGGGGCGACCGGGGACCCCATCCCTTTGTTGGTGGCTTCCAGGAGCAGGCGGGCGAGCTCGGTTTGGACAGGACGCAACGCTCCGGCACCGGGAGGGGTGGGAGGCGGCCAGGCCTTCCTGCGTGGACCAAGCCCGGTCCCCCAGGCAGGGGGGCGGGGGACAGATAGCGGGGTGAGGGGCACCGTCCTCACGTTAGAGGGACTTGTGTCTGCCCCGACTCTGCCTCCCCTTGCTCAGCTGCCTGCTTCTGCAGAGGGTGGGGCAGTGCGCCCGGCCCCAGACGGCTGGGCGCGGCCACCACGCTCGCACAGAGCCTGCCCCACCCGGCGTGACGGCCAGCGCTGGCCCCTCTGCCCACGGGGCGGGTGCTCGCTGGGGAGACAGCCCCCTCAGACAGCAACACTGTGAGCTGGAGGAGGGACCCTCAGCAGGGGGTCCCGGACTCCCTCCTCATGTGCCCCCCACACACAGGACACGTGACAGGGGCCACTGGCCACACGAGTGCCACCCGGGCATGGGAGTGGCCTGTGAGCAGAGCTCTGGCCTGGCTTCGGCGGGTGCGCTCTTTGGGTGGGCCTGCCCCACCCCGGCCCTCACTCCAGTCTGCACCCAAAGGTGCGCAGTCCGTGTTTGCGTGAGCGTGTGTGTGGCATGCGTGTGCACACCGCGTGCCCCGTGTGCCTGTGTCCCATGTGCACCCGGATGGGTGGCTGAACCTGGCGTGGGCGAGCAGGGGTTTGCGTGTGCACTGGGGGGTGCCAAGCGGTGTGTGGCGCACAAGCGCGTGTGTCCATGGATGTGCGTGGGGTGCGAGCGCAGTTGGTTGTGTGCTGCTGGTGTGCACGTGTGTGTTCGTGCAAGGCCCCGCCCCTCTGCACAGCCGCGGAGCGCGGGGCGCGGCGGCGGTCCTGCCTCTTACATAAAGGGCTGCAATGCGGCGGTCCTGCAGCCTCACTGGAATCCCGCCGCGGCGGCGCGCGCGCCCAGGGGCGCACAGTCCCCACAGCGAGCTCCCGGTCGTGTCCTCCCCCGCAGCGCGGCGCAGCGCGGCTCCCGCTGCCAGCCGCCCCCACGCCGCGCCCTGCCGCCTCCCACACGTGGCCCCCACTCCTACCCCCCAGCACACTGGGCTGCGACGCCTGGGCACTTCCCATCCCGGGCAGACCTGTGGCGGGGGCACCGGGAGGGAGGGAGGGCGGATCTGGAAGCCGGAGCAACGGGGGCCCCAGGCGCCATCCCGGTGGAAGCCCTGTGGCTTGGGACTGGGACAGGCACCTCTGCCGGGAGCGCGCAGTCACCCGGCTCACACACGCGGTGACGAAACGCACTACCAAATGCCCGTCACATATCTGTGCGTACCAGTCGGGGCCTCGAGCCCTGGGACCCTTCTGAGGACGCGTTGCCCTGCGGGGCGGGCGACCGGTCTGGGGGCCAAGACCGGCCCCCCCGGCCCGGCGGCTGACCCGGGGGCCCTTCTTAGGGAGGGGCGAGGGCCAGGAGCGGGGGACGAAACTGGGTCGGCGGGAAGGCTGGAGGGCCAGGGGGGAGGGTGGTGGGAGGCGGTGGGGGAGGGGCAAGAGCGCGCGGCGAGCCCCGGGGGCGGGGGCGGGCACCTGGCTGGAGATGAGGTCCTCGCACACGGACAGGGCCATCTGGATGGCGTTGGGCTTGTGGGTGACGGAGGTGGCATTGAGCTGGATCTTCCAGGAGCCGTGCCGCTTGTTGGCCTGGTTCACGGCCTCGCGGAAGACCTGCTCGTGCTTCCGCGTGCTCAGCACCGCGCCGATGTTGACGATCTTGGGGTCGCAGGCGGCACGGGCGAAGGAGCAGGAGAAAAGCAGGGCGAGTGTCAGCAGGTGCATGGTGCTCATGGGCTCCGGGCAGCGCCCTGGCTCTGGGCAGCGCGAACGCGGGGCTCTCGGCGCATCCCCGGCGGGGCGCCCCGGCCGTCCTGCGCGCGCCCGATCTGGCGGGCGAGGGTCGCCACCTCCCCGGGGACCTTAGGCCCTGGACGTCTTCGGGAGGGAACGGAGCACCCGCGCCTTCGCCCGGCTGGGGCTGTCCCGGGTGCGCGTGGGTTTTCGGCCCCGAGCGAGCGGCGCTGTCCGCGGTGCTGAAGCAGGTCCCGGCGTGGTTCCCGCCGCCTTCTGCCAAGTGGACCCCGCGGAGGAGACTCCTCCGCGGGCTTGGAGGGTCCGGGTCCTGACGCTGCGGCGACTGCGGCAGCTGCGGAGCCTCGAGCGGGACCCAAGTCTCCTACCCCTCCCGCCGCCCCCGCTTCTTAACGCGGAGCCGAGGGAGGGCGCCTCCCGCGCCGGAGTGTGCGCCTGCGTTCGTGTGAGCGTTTGCCAGAGCGCGGCGAGCGGGGGAGAGTGTGCGCGCGCGCGCGCGCGCATCTGTGGAGGGGTCGCTGGGACAGGGACCTGGGCCGTGTGGGACCTGCAGGGGGCTGACTTGCGGCAGCGTGCCGTGTCACCGCGTGAAGCCTCGTGTCTTTTAACGTGGCCGAATTTTGCGTGCCAGGTTGTGTGTGTGTGTGTGTGTGTGTGTGCACGCGCATGCACGCGTGTGCACGAGCCCCCATTCATAGTCCGTGGTATTCCGGGACCTGCCGCGGGCTGGAGATCCAGGGGGTGGCGAGGCCCTCAGCATGTCCCTCCTGGGGAGGGGCAGGGTGGCTCCTGGCCCCAGAAGGCTTGGAAATGAGGAAGAGACACCATTCGCCTGGCCGTGCCCCCTGGACTCGCCCGAAAGGGTTGAAAAGAACAGAAGGGGTGACAGGGGCCACCCCGGGACCTCACACCGGAGCCCCGGGTCTGGCCCCAAACCAGCGCGGGGAGACCGAGGCCGGAGGCGGTGAGCGTGTGGGAGCCGGGGCTGAGTTTAGACAACAGAAGCACCTGCCCCGCGAGGCGCCTGCCCCCCGTGTGCCCCGAGGCCCTCTGCAGCCGCTCTCCTCACCCAGCCTGCCCCTCCCCAGAGCCTCCCTGACCCTGCGGGCCTCACAGCCCTAATTCTTTGTCCCCTCCACGCCTGGCGTGTGCTTTCCCCCTCCCACACTAAAAGGAAGGCCAAAGCTCCGCCCCTGCCAGTGACATCACCGTTTCCAATAGCAACGGAGGATTCTGCAGACCCAACAGCAAAAGCCCCCAGTGGGGACAAAGCAGAGTCATCCCCTCACCTACGTGGGGTTCTGAGCACTGGGGGGGGGGGGGGCGGAGCCGTGCGGTCCCGCTGCTGGTCCTCGCCCGACTGCCCGCCGTTCTCCCCCCTAGGCCGCTCCCCAGGGCCGAGCACAGACGCTGAGGGCCACCCTGGCCCCAAGCGGCAGGGGCTGCGGTGTGGGTCAGGCTCCCCTTCAGCCCCTTCTCTCTCCACCGAGGGCCCAGTGCCCGGCATCTGGCTGCAGCCCCCACCCTGTCTCTGCAGGAGGAGGCTCACAGGGGGAAGAGCCCCAGCCCTGGGGGCGCGGACCTTTCCCGGGGGCTCCCGGGAGGGCATGTGGGGCTCCGTCTCCAAAGGCTCAGGGGCCTGTCTCTGAACTTGCGTGGCCTCTGGCAGGTCGGAGCCTGGGGGCTGCATGGGTGGGGAGAGGTGTGGGTGCCACTGGGTCGGCCAGCTCGGGGTGGCCTAGGACGGGAGAAGGGGTTTGGCGGGGCTGCATCCAGACTGCAGAAGGCCAGCCCCCTCCTGCCCGCCCACTGCCCCCGTGGGGCCCGGAGAGGCTTCTACTGGCTGCGGGGACCTGCGGGCTGGGAGCCCCGAGGGGGCCGTGGTGGGAGTGTCTCCCCCTGGGCACTGTGAGTCCCCACTCCAGAGCTCAGCTGTGGTGCCCCGCCTCCCCCAGGCTGCAGGTGCTCGAGCTTCTGTCTGGAGCCCCTGGCGAGGCCCCCAACCTCCAGAGGTGGGGTGGGGGCCCCTTCGAGTGAGTGAGTCTCTCTAGGGCTCCACTCCCCGTGCACCTGTGGGCGGGGGCGGGGTGCCGCCCTAGAGGCCGGCTCCGCAGTGGCACGTGTCAGGCCGGAGGCCCTCAGGGGACCGGAGGGGCACAGCGAACCAAGGATCGGGGTTCACTGGCGGGAACCACAGGGAACGAGGAGCCCACCCAGGGGGGGGGGGCTCGCTCAGTGGTCCTCAGGGCAGGCGGAGCGTGCGGGGCTGTGGGGGGCTTCTCTGACTTGGACCCTTCCACGGGCAGCCGGTTCCCCGCCTTTGGAGTGGCCTGGACGTGGTGGCTCCACCAGAATGTGGCGGGGGGGCGGGGAGGCTGGGGGTGAGAGTTCCGGGGCGGGGCCGAGGGAGCACAGCGGCCCTGGGGCCGCTGCTCTGGGCCCCCTGCTCCGTCCCAGTGCCAGGGTCACGCTGCCACGAGGGCTTCCTCCAGCCCCGGGCGAGGCCACGTGGAGGGCGCCACCTTGCGACTCCGAGGCCACCCAGCCCTGGCCCAGCCCAGGCTGACATGGGTTGTCACCTCACGACCCCTCGTGGGGTGGGGGTGGGGCAGCCAGGATCGGAGCCTGGGCCCGGAGGAGACAGGTGCGCGAGGCCCAGGCAGGGGCGCGAGCCCACCCTCCAGGAAGGGGGCTGCAGGGGCTGTGTCGGGCCCTGGGGCACCCCCACCCTAACAGGAGGCCTGGGGTGGGCTCCCTGGAGATGGGTGGTTCTAGGGAGGTGGTCTCTGAGGCCCTGATGCTGGGAGCCCGGGACCCCCTCTATGGCTGGCAGGGGGACGGGGGGGATGCAGCAGGGGTTGGGGGGAGTGGACGCTGGGCCAGGAGTGGCCCTCACACCCCGCCGCCCACCCTGCCTCCCCCGGTCCAGCTGACGAGCATTCCCTCCCGTGCCCTCGGCGGCTCGCCCCTGGGGACCGTCCAACTGCACGGAAGCAGAACTCGGCACCTGTGCCCCCGGACACGGCCACGGCCCGGGCCCTGGCACCCGGCAGGGGCCCGGATGGCAGGGTGAACGCCTCACGCCCCTGGGGCGAGAATCGGGGAGGACACCCGCCCGGAGGCCTCGCCCCAACCCGCAGACCGCAGCCCCGCCCGCACGATGCGATTCGGCGATGGCGCAATGTACCCAGTCCTCTTGGCTGGGCCGACGCCGAGTCCTTCGGCTGCCACCACCACGAGACCGCCTCCCGGGCTCACAGGAAGTGTATTGAGAAGCCAAGACCACGCGTCACACATGGGGCTCCTTCCTGTCCCCGATGGTGTCGCTGGTCACACCCACCGGGGAGGACGGGCCGCGAGAGCCAGGTAGAGGCCCGCCCCCAGCCCACGCCTGAGCCCCGGACACGGTCAGGGGCCTGGGCCTTGGCCCCAGGGCGCAGGACGAAGCAGAGGGCCCACCTGCAGCAGAGGTCCCGGTGAGTCCATTTGCTGGACAAGCCTCTCAGCCGTTTGCTGTCCCCCTGGGGCTGTGACAGCCGGGAGATGACAGAGTCCACACCGCGGTCGGTCAGGCCCAGGAGGCTGCAGGGAAGGGGCTCCCCCAAATCTGCACGTCACAGTGGGGACGAAAACAAGTCGTCCGTGCACAGTCAGTCCCGGGGGCTGGTCTGACGGGGCGGAGGTCGGGGGTGGGGGGGCCCAGGCGGAACCGGACGGCAGCCTGTAGGCAGCTGGTTTCTCCTCGAAAGCAGGTCTTGTCTTTGTCCAGAGGCCTCAGAGGCACGTCCGGCAGGCCCCCCGACCTGCAGATCAGAGCCCCCGACAGAGACGCGCAGGGCAGGAGGCAGGACGGCTCCAGGAGGAGGGAGGGGGCGGTGGACGAGGCGCACCAGCAGCAGAACCCGCCCAGGACGGTCGTCAGGTACCTGCAGCCGGACACGCGGGTCTGAGCTCAAGGTGACGGGAGGCCGCCGCGCTGGGCGTCTCTTCTCTGAAAGACAAGGAGAACCAGCAGCTGGCTGAGCCCACCTTCCTTTGGAAGCAGGCAGTCTGCCCCATCCTCAGGGCGCCCCCCAGGGCGGGGTGGGGGGGCCTGTCTCCTGGTTGTCGGGGCTGGAGTGGGGCTGAGCCCAGCCGGGCGGCCCCCACGGGCTCCCGAGTCCCGGCCTCTGCACGGCTGACGGCCCCCCTCTCCCCGCAGCTGGCGGGGGGCCGTGATAGAGCCGGAGCAGGGCACCGAGCTCCCGTCCAGGAGGGCAGAGGCCCCCAGCAGGCCCTCCTCGTGGGGCCCCCGGATTCTGAAGCACGTGGGTAAGGCCCCACCCGCGCCCTGCAGGGCCCCCCCCCGGGCTCCCCGACAGACAGGGGGCGTGTGGACGTGCACGGGAGCAGGTGGGCCGCAGACACTGTCACCCCCCAGCGGGGGGGCTCAGACCTGCCCAGAGGACACGGCCAGCCTGGTGGCCCCAGGACTTCTGCGGGGTCAGTGGGCCGAGGACGTGGTGGCGAGGACACTGGCCCTCTGGCCGCCCCGGGATGGGTCTGTGGGGGAGGAGTGGGCACAGCCCTGGGGTGCCTGGTGCCCCCACTCACCCGCCCCCTCCGGAGGCGCCCTCTGCACGTCACTCGGGGGCTGCACACAGCGCTGTCCCTGAGGCAGCACCCCCCCCCCCACTGGTCTGGAAAACCCAGCTGCACAGACCCCCGTCCGGGACCCGGAGCGGCCATCCGGCCCGCCTGGGGCTGGCTCTCCCAGAGCAGTGACATTTCCCGGACCGGCCGGCGGGTCTCCGTCGCAGCGAAACTCCTGGGTGCGGACGGAGGAGAGCAGTTGTTCCTTGGGCCACAGCTCAGAACTCAGTGTCCTCAGTGTCAGGCCCCTCCAGGGTCGCCTGCCCCTCCCCGGGGCTGCACGAGGTTGCGTATTCGGTCTGGGAACAGGAGGGGGGCATCTCCTTCAGCCTGACGGGGAAACGCCCCGGGGAGCGGCCGCGGGCGAGGCTCGGAGCCCAGGGTGATGAGGTGCAGAGCCTGGGGACGTGCCACGCAGAGGAGACCGGAAAGGCCAAGGGCGGGTGTCGGCCAGGGGCGGCGTGGGGAGCTCCCTGCTCGCATCCCTGCCCCCCCCCCACACATCACACTCCGGCAGCACCGCCACCACCCCTGGCTCTCGCAGACGCGACACCAAGGGCACCGGGAAGAAGCCGTGCCGGCGAGCACGTCCACTCGGAGCCAGAAAACCAGCGACGGGAACAGTCCCGGCAGACAGCCGCACGGCGGAGTGGGCGGAAGAGCCTGCACAGGCTGTCGCACGGGTGCTCCGGGACGGCGAGGTGCGTGCGGGGCGAGCGGCTCCGTGAAGAGAACAAGTACAGCCGCTCAGACGGGAAAGTCCGTCAGCCCCGGCTGCTGCGGCTCAGTGCACTGAGCACCAGCCTGCGGACCAAAGGGTCGCTGGTTTGATTCCCAGTCAGGGCACAGGCCTGGGTTGCGGGCCAGGTCCCCAGTAGGGGGCGTGCGAGAGGCAACCACACATGGATGTTTCTCTCTCTCTCTCTTTCTCCCTCCCTTCCCCTCTCTCTAAAAATAAATAAAGTCATTTTAAGAAAGATGAAAATAACTAGGAATAAGTCTAACCAAGGAGGCAACATGCTTGTACACAGAGAACTGTGACCCACCGTTGAGTTCGAAGACCTGCGTGGGAAGAGAGCCTTTGCCCGTGGCTGGGAAGCCTGCATCTGAGGGGTCAGCGCCCCCCCGAGTGCCCCTCGGATCCAGAGCCACCCCCGTCGAGGCCCCCACGGCCTCTGCTGGGGAAGCGCAGCGGTCAGCGCTCGCGTGTACAGACCGGACCGGCAAGGGGCCCGGAGAAGACGCAGCCACCTTGGGAGGGAGAACCAAGGGGCGGGGACTCGTGTTTCCCAGGCAGTGAGTTCGTGGGGCGGGGGGGGGGGCTCCTGGACCCGCAGAGGTACCCGCCTGTGCAGGGCCGCCCGTCGTGGCCGGACTGCCGCCGGAGAGAGTCTGAACAGGCCCTGCCAGCGCCGCCGATGGAGAGACCGCCGGGAGGTCCGGAGGCGACGCACCGGGTTCTCGGTGGGGCTCAGCATCCGGTGCCCAAGCACGAGCAGCCGGGGAGGGGCTGCAAGTCCTGGTGTGGGGGCTCGGGGGCCCCGAGCGGCCGCTCTACTTAGCACAGGACACGCAGCCCTGGGTGCAGGTCCGTGGGCAGAGGAACAGGGACACGGGGACCCGCGGGCACTGGTGCTTGGAGGCGCAGACGGGGGAGGAGGGGGTTATGGGGGCTCGGGGCCGGGGGCATGGGGACAGGGGGACACAGGGCCGGGGGCACAGGGGGGGGCAGGCCGGGACGGTGACGTGACTCGGGGCACACGGGGACACTGGGGACACGGGCACAGAGACGCAGGGACAGGAGTGCGGGGTCACGGAGACACAGGGGCGAGGACACAGGGGCGGGCCCACCACGGGGACAGGGACTCGCGGACATGGCACAGGGATGGAGACACAGGGGCAGGGACACAGGGATGTGGGGACACAGTGACACAGGGTCGAGGACACAGGGACAGGGAGGCGGGGACACGGGGGGCATGGGGACGCGGGGACGGAGACGCAGGGGCACAGGGAGGTGGGGGTACAGGGACAGGGGGGACAGGAGGACATGGGGACAGAGCCGCTGGGTCAGGGACTGTGGGGTGACCGCGGTCTGTCCCTGGGTGCCATGGGATGGCCACGCCCATGGGGTGGTGTGACATGGCGCACAGCCATTGTCACCACACTGGTTGCCTCAGTGACAGCCTGGGGACTGAGTGAGGGGCAGCCCAAGGGCCGGCTCCAGCAGCCAGACCCGCGGTCGGCCCAGCCTAATGGGTCCCCGGGTTTCGGCGCGGCAGCCAGGGCCAGCGCCAGGCAGGCTGGGCCTGGGCCGGGACCGGGGGCCACCCTGGCCAGGGGCAGCCTCGGGAGTGGAGCCGGGCTCCTTCCTCTGCAGCTGGGGCAGCGGGGTGGGGCATGGCTCTGTGGGCCTGGCCCCCCACCCAGGCCCTGGACGGCACCCTGGGGCAGGGGGCGGTGGCCTCTCTGTCCCCTGGGTTCTGGCACCACCTGGGGAGCCTGGCCCCCTGGAGAGCCAGTGAACAGACTGGCCTGGGGGGATGGGGACCCCCTCCCCTGGCTTCCGGCAGTTGCCAGCCACTGCCCGCCCCTGCCTGGGCCCCAGGACACTGCCCCACAGCCACACGGCCCCTGGCTGCCCCCTGGACAAGCTGCCTGGTTAGGCATGCTGCCCTCAGCACCCGACCCCCCTGACCCCACCTTCCGGGGGTTTCCTCCGCCCGGCCCCGCCCCCGGTGCCTGCCAGCAGGGGCCCCGGCTCGGGCATCTCCGGGAGGCTGTCAGCCTGGGACCGCTGGGCCGCAGGGCCGGGCACTTCTCGCCCAGGTGTGTGTTGGTGACCTGCCCCTCTGGCGGGTGACTGGAGTGAGGAGGACCAGCTTGGGTGCCCAGCGGGGAGGCGTGGGGCAGGCCGGGCCCTTAGTGGTGGCCATTGGAGGGCAGGTGGCTGGGCACACAGGTCCCCTGTCCCACTGCCAGGCCGTGGAGCCCTCCCTCTGCTTCATGTGTCTCCATGGCAACCACCTCCGTGGCGACAATGGCTGCCGGCAAGCTTGGGGATGGGGGGCGGGGGAGATGCGCGCATAGCTCCGCCCAGCCAGCCACGTGAGGGTGTCCCCGCCAGTCATGTGACTGCCGGCCCGCGGGCGGAGCAGACATGGGCTCTGCGTCCCCGCCGGCCCTGCCTTGGGCACTGGCCCTGCTGCTGGCGCTGGGGCTGCGCGGCCCGGAGGCCAGGGGTAAGTGGCGACCCGCGGCCCCTCCCCCCTCCTGGTGGCCTCATCTGCTGAGCGTTGTGCGCTCCAGCCCACAGAGCCCTGGACCCCGACTTCCGAGAAAGCTACTTCGAGCAGTTCCTGGACCATTTCAACTTCGAGAGGTTTGGCAACAAGACGTTCCCGCAGCGGTTCTTGGTGTCAGGTGAGGTCTGGTGGGGACCCCCGGGCCCGGGGGGCCTGCCGCGCGCCTCACCCCCACTCCTCCCCTCTGCACCCCGCAGAGAAGTTCTGGAAGAGGGGCGAGGGGCCCCTGTTCTTCTACACGGGCAACGAGGGGGACGTGTGGGCCTTCGCCAACAACTCGGGGTTCATCCTGGAGCTGGCGGCGCAGCAGGCGGCTCTGGTGGTCTTCGCGGAGCACGTGGGTACCGGCCGCGGCGGGGGGGGGGGGGCCGCTGGGGGCGCCGGGGCTCGGCGCAGGCGAGGCCACGGTCCCGGTGCCGCCCGCAGAGGTACTACGGGAAGTCGCTCCCGTTCGGCGAGCAGTCCACGCAGCGAGGCCACATGGAGCTGCTGACGGTGGAGCAGGCGCTGGCCGACTTCGCCAGGCTGCTGCAGGCGCTGCGGCGGGACCTCGGGGCCCAGGACGTCCCGGCCGTCGCCTTTGGCGGGAGGTGGGTCCTCGCCGTCTCCTCTCTCTTCCGGGGACGAGTGGGCACCCAGCCCCAGGGGCGACACTTGTGTGGGTCTCAGACATTTCAGGCACCGCTTGGGGTGTGGGGGGCATGGGGCTGAGGGGGAGAGGGGCAGTGCTGGGGCACAGCCCCCCACCCACCGGGGGGTGGAGAGGCTGCTGCCGGAGTCGCCCGTGGTGGGCGGGGTTTGGGAGGGAGCTGAGTCGCCCCTAGTGGGCGGGGCTTGGGAGGGAGGTCCGCAGCCTCGAACCCGCGCGTGCCCCCAACAGCTACGGGGGGATGCTCAGCGCTTACATGAGGATGAAGTACCCCCACCTAGTGGCGGGGGCGCTGGCGGCCAGCGCCCCTGTGGTGCTGGCGGCCGGCCTTGGGGACGCCCACCAGTTCTTCCGGGACGTCTCTGCGGTGAGTGAGGAGGGAGGGGGGCTCGGGGTCCAGCCGCAGCTGCAGCCGCAGCCGCAGCCGCAGCCTCAGCCGCAACACCGCTCCCTCCTCCAGGACTTTGAGGGCCAGGGCCCCAAGTGTGCCCAGGGCGTGCGCGACGCCTTCCGGCAGATCAAAGATCTGTTCCTCCAGGGAGGTGAGGCCCCGCCCCGCCCCTCGCACCCCGTCCCCCTCGCCGACCAGCAACCTCCAAAGGCCTTTCCTGCCCCCTCCCGGCAGCCTACGACGCGGTCAGCCGGGCCTTCGGCCTCTGCCAGCCACTCTCGGGCTGGAAGGACCTGGTCCAGCTCTTCGGGTTTGCCCGGAACGCGTTCACCGTGCTGGCCATGATGGACTACCCGTACCCCACGGACTTCCTGGGGCGCCTGCCCGCCAACCCCGTCCAGGCAAGGCGCCTGCACCCATGGACAGGGAAGGGCCCGGCCGCCCGGGGCGGTCAGTGCCGGCCAGCCTGAGGGCCGGGCTCCGCTCTGCCGCCTGGGACCAGGGAAGGGGAGCTGGGAGCGGCTGCAGGTCGCCAGGGGGGCCCCTGCTGAGGAGCTCTGCTGGCATTCCCCCCCCCCCCCCCGCCCGCTAGGTGGCCTGCGACCGGCTGCTGAATGAGAGCGGCAGGATCGAGGGGCTCCGAGCCCTGGCAGGTGCGTCTGCCCCTCTGCCTCGGGCTGGTGTGGAGACTGGGGGTCCTGTTGTGGGCTGAGGACGGGTGGGCTGTGGGGGGAGCCCAGGGGACCTCAGGGCCCAGGACGCCTCCACTGTCGCCTTGGGCAGGAAACGGCCGTCTCCTTCCTGGCCCGGCCTGGGGTTGCTGCTCCCCGGGGGCTGCAGGAGGCCCCGGCACAGGGGGCGGGAGGCACCAGTGCACACCCAGGGGTGCCCCTCCCTGCAGGGCTGGTGTACAACTCCTCCGGCGCACAGCCCTGCTACGACATCTACCTGCAGTACCGGGCGTGCGCGGACCCCACGGGCTGCGGCTTGGGCCCCGACGCCAGGGCCTGGGACTACCAGGTACCGGGGGCAGGACCACTGGGGACCACCAGGGATGGGGTGCTGGGGCCTGTGTGCCCGCCGGCCTGAGCCCCGCGCGGCCCGCAGGCCTGCACGGAGATGAACCTGGCCTTCTCCAGCAACAACGTGACGGACCTCTTCCCCGAGCTGCCCTTCACCGAGGAGCAGCGCCAGCAGTACTGCCTGCGCACGTGGGGCGTGTGGCCGCGGCGGGACTGGCTGCACACCAGCTTCGGGGGCGCCGGTGAGGCTCGGGGTGGGGGGGGCTCTGCCCGGGGCCGGCAGCACTGTGGCTCGCCCGGCTTGGGCCCTGCCCGGTCCCCGGCCACTTGCTCTGTCCTTTCAGACCTCAGAGCTGCCAGCAACATCATCTTCTCCAACGGTGACCTAGACCCCTGGGCCGGGGGCGGGGTGAGTCGGGGGTCTCCGCAGGCAGCAACCGTCCTTGCAGGGTCCCCGTGGGGGGTCTGTGTCTCCTTCCTCCCGCCTCTGCCCTCCTGGGTCTTTCCCTGACATGCCGGGCCCTGCCTGTGGCTCCTTGTCTGACGGGACCAGCCAAGGCCGCACAGCCACCTCGAGTCGCTGCGCTCCCTGCACCCTGGGGTGGGGACCCCCGGGGGTGGGGCACGTGTGGGCTGTGCCGCAGGCTGGGGGCTGCCTGCCCGGAGCTCGGCCCTCACACGTGCTGGCGTCTCCGGCCGACACAGATCCAGAGAAACCTGAGTGCTTCCATCCTGGCGGTCACCATCCGCGGGGGAGCCCACCACCTGGACCTCAGGTGCGGCCCTGTCCCAGCAGGGGCACTGCATGCGCGTGGCCTGGGCCCATGGCTGGACCTGGTGGGGGCCCGGGGAGCCCAGCCAGCGTGCCCACCAAGTGTCCCCACCCCTGCCTGCCCCACAGAGCATCCCACCCGGCAGACCCCGTGTCCGTCCTGGAAGCGCGCCAGCTGGAGGCCACGTACATCCGCCGGTGGGTCGAGGCAGCCAGGCGGGAGCGGTGGACACAGCACGGCATCTCGATGGCCGAGGGGCGTGGCCCCAGCTAGGACCGGAGGGCTCGGGGCATCCCCTTGAGCCCTGGCTCAGGGAGGGGGCCCTGGCAGGCCCCACAGGGGACAAGGGTGTGGACCTGTGAGCATGCTGCCCCTCCCCCATCAGCCGTCAGTCAATAAAATGGTCAACTTGGGGTTTGCTGTTTGGGGGGGGTGTGTGTGTGGCTTTCTCGTGGCCAGATAAACTGTGACACCAAACTCGAGCGATTCCCCACGTCCCTTCCCTCCCCTCCCCGGTGTCACTGGCACCCGGGCGTGGCTGCCCCTGCGGTTCTCCCCGCCACCCCTCCCTGAGCATCTCTGCGGCCCTGAGCATGGGGTGGGGGCTGCCGCAAGCCCCACCCCAGGGTGGACGAGGGGGCTGTCCAGCCCAGCCGCACACTGCGAGGCCCGAGGGAGCTCGGTGTGCCCTCCGACGGGGTGCCCTGCCGGGCAGGCGGCCAGCAGCCACAGGGCTGGGCCAGAGGCCCCGAGTGTGGGGACCGGCCCGGAGCACGTCTGAGTGCCCAGGCGGGGCGAGGTCGGGCCTTGGCCTCAGCACAGGCACACTGGGCCCTCGGAGGCCCTGGCTTCTCAGGTGGGTTTTCCTGGACAGGAGGTCACCTGGGCAGGGGACCCCAGGTCTGCCTTTTCTGCAGACTGCCCGGGTCAGTCCTAAGGGGCAGGTGCCGCAGGAGGGAAGGGAGAGGCCCGCAGAGGGGGCAGCAGCAAGGGCCAGGCCTCAGCGGACAGGGCGAGGTGGCCAGCCCACGGCCCCCAGCCCCCACCAAGTGCCGGGAAGCGGGCTCCCACACAGACACAGGACACCAGTCAGAGAGAATTGGCTTTATCCCGGCGGAAGGCCACTCCGCCGGGTAGTCTGGGAGCAGGGGCACTTGGCACCCGCCCTCTAGACCCTGAGGGATCCCTGAGTCCATCTCACACACGGCACAGCCAGCCAGAAGCCCCGGCCCAGCGGGGTCACAGACGCCTCCCAGGACCTTGGGTCGGCACAGGGTCACCCGCCAGGACCCCAAGGTGGAGCTGCACCCGTGTCCTCTCGGTTCCTGCCTCTGCACACAGCACAGGGGCCCAGGAGGTGACCAGAGGCCCAGGACCTCCAGGAGGCCTGGGACCCAGCCGACAGGACGGTCGAGCTATAGGAATGTAACTCTCAATCTGTAGTTTCTCCGGAAGGAGGGGGCACTGGGCGACTGGATCCCCCTGAACCCCAACACTGGGTTCTCTCTCCTAACGGCGTCCCCACGGAACCACAGACAAGGGGCCCACACTGGGGCAGAGCACCGGCCGCTTGCGGCCGCCCCAAGCACCTCCCAAAGCCAGAGACCTCTGCAGCCCAGCTGCCTCCTGGCCTGTCACCAGCCGGGCCCAGGGCACGTCCAGCCGGCTGGCAGGCACCACACGGCCCAGGTCCGAGAAGGGAGGACCTCCAGGGCCAGGGTCCTGCAGGCAGGCGCCCTGGTGCGCAGGCAGCGCCAGGCGCGGGGCGGCACCCACACAGCAGCCGCGCCCTAAGCGGGGGCCCAGATGGGCAGGGGGTGGGCCTCGGTGTTGAACACGTAGGCGTCCAGGCTGAGCAGGTCGGGGTCATCGGAGAAGAGCAGGTACAGGTACTTGAGCGTCTCTCCCAGGAAGAAGCTCTCCATCTTGTCCCTGGGCTGGGGGTTGCGGGGGTCCTGGACGTTGCTGATGGAGGAGTAGCCCCCAGAGGCGACCTGAGAGGACCCGGGGCCGTGGCATCACCACTCGGCACAATGCTGAGCGGGCCACCTGCCAGAGGCACCCCAGATCCCCCGCCTCACCACAGCACGCAGGGCCCCGAGCAGGGCCCGGGCCGGGTGGCAGTGAGGCCACAGGGCGACTGGAATCACTTGTGGTTGCCCCGGGTGACCAGCGGCGAGCGTGGCCTCCAGAGCCTGTGGCGGTCACCCGAGGAGCCTGGAACCCACTGCCGCACACACCAGGCAGCAGGCCCTGGGCCAAGGCTCCGACGGTGAGGGGGGCACCGGGGTCTGGCTGCGTCCTGGGGAGCAGGGGCCCCGTGGCCGCCTCGGGGGGCACAAAGCTGCCCAGGCCGTGCGGAGGGCCCGGGAGGGACCTGATCTGTGCGTGTGTGCACTGCAGGGACCCTCCCCAACGGGCTGGCCCCTCGAGACTGGGCAGGGGGCGGGACACCTGGTGGGAGGGCGGCGCAGCTCACCCGCGTGTAGGTGTTGAAGCTCTGGAGGATCTCCCAGCCCCAGTCCTGGTACTTGCGCTCCCCCGTGAGGCGGTGCAGGTAGAAGAGGCTCTCCACCGTCTCGGGGCGCAGCAGGTTGTGCCTGTCGGCCGGCTGGGGACATGGCGCCGCGTGAGGACCTCGTGCCCACCCTGGGGCCGGCCCCCGCCTGGCCCGGCCCCCACCCCGCCCGGCCCCCTCACCTTGACCTGCACGTCCTTCTGGCCCTCCTGTGCGTGCAGGTTGAAGTGCACGATCTCGGGGCTCAGCCCCGTCTCCATCTGCCTGTTCATCTGGTAGCAGGTGTCCATGAGCTCCCGGGCCAGGTCCATGTGGGCGGCGGGCAGGCCGTGGTGGGCTCCCAGGGCCAGTGTTCCTGGCAGGAAACACACCAGGTGGTCCTGAAACGGAAGGGTCTCCTCACCACCACAGAGCCAGCGGCCACACAGGGCCCATGGGCCCAGCGCTGCCCCGATGCTGTCCAGCCCCCGCACCCCAGGGGGACCCTGACACCCAGGCGCTGCACGGGGGTCCAACGGGCAGAGATTGAGCTGGTGGGACACCCGCATCGCAGGGAGCACGCCCGGCCCGGTCTCCGCCCCCTCCAACCACCAGGGGCCGCCAGCTGCAGCAGGCAGGGCCACCGTGGCGACCGCCCAGGCCCCCAGCCCATGTCCACCGGGTGCCCCGAACTCCTGGCCACGAGGTCCTTGGCCTCCCTGGTCCAGACCTGGAGCCCCAGGGTGAGGGACCCGGGCCGGGCCCGCCCCACCGCCTGGCCTGCGCTCACCATCTTGGCGCTGAAGCGGCCGTGGGCGAGCTCGCCCACAAAGGCGAGCTTGCTGGGCTCCGACCTGCGCAGGAGGTGCCTCTGGATCCCCGCGACCGCCTCCAGGTAGTCCTCCAGCAGCCTGGGGGCCGGCCGGCAGCGCCGTCAGCTCTGCCCGCGGGCGCCTCGGCCGGCCCGGGGGCGGGGGGCGCTGGGGCGGTCGGCCCGGAGGGCAGAGCTGTGTCCTCCGCCCTCCCCCCACAACAGGCCGTTCCTCTCACCCACCCCCCCCCAGAGGCCTCGGGGCTCTCTGACGGGGACCACCAGGCCCCTGCCCCGGCAGTCGGCTGAAGCCACACACCCATGTGGGTCATGTCACCCCTGGGCTGGGGGCGGTGGGCAGGCACCTCGGGGTCCCGGGCGAGGGTCTGGGCAGCTGGGTTTTCCAGACGGGGGGGGGGGGCTGCCTCATGGACAGAGCTGTGTGCAGCCCCCGAGTGATATGCAGAGGGCGGCCCAGGAGTCCCACTGCCTCCCGCCCAGGAGGGACGAGCGGAGCCGCACCCCACCCCACCCCCGCCCCCAGCCAGCCCAGACCCTGCCGGGCAGCGGGCCGTCCTCGCCCTCGGTGCTCGCTCGGGGCCCCCAGGGGAGCGGGGCGGGCGGCGGGGTGGCCTCACCGTGCGTCCCGCTTCCCGCCCTGGATCCACTGCTTGAGCAGGTACTCGTAGTAGCTGTCGGCCCGGGCGCCCAGCGTGAACACGCCCATGTGCGTGAAGAGGCCGCTGTGTGTGTTGATGAACATGGGCACCAGCCCGTCCTTCTTCCCCGACAGGGCGTGGACGCGCCGGGTCACCTCCTCCGCGGCCTCCTGGGCACAGGGGGGAGAGCGGGCGAGTGGCCCAACGTGAGGTTTCCTCCTGCCTCACCGCCACGGACACTGCTGCTGTGGGCAGTGAACGTGAGCCCGGGGTCCGGTCCGGGGGCCGCTGCGGCACCCGGGAGACCGCTGGGCGGGCCGAGCGCAGGGAGACCAGCAGGACACGGGCTACACCGCCAGCCTGCCGACACCCCAACCCCAGGCAGCTGTGACAGAGGCGGCCACAGACACACGGCCAGGTGGACCCGGGGCCACGAGAGCTCTGCCTGAGCAGCCACCAGCCCTGCCGGGGTCCAGAGGTCACGTGCTGGAGCGGGGCGTGGCCCGGGAGGAGGCTGGGCGGTGGTGAGGAGAGGAGCCGGCCCCAGAGAAGGAAGGGCAGGCGGCGGCCGCGAGGGAGGGACCGGCGCTGACGGGGCCGAGCCAGGAGCCCCACGGATGCGCGGCCTCCGCACCTGGAACTTCCGGACTCCCGTGAGGCGCGAGAGCTCCCGGAACTCCAGCTGGATGCTGGTCACCTCGGCCACCGTGCTGTCCGACGTCCACCAGGGCGGGTGGGCCACGCCGGTGCCGATGTTCACGTCCGAGTAGGGGATCTTGGAGGGCGTCTGGAAGGCGGGCATCAGCCGGTTCCCGAAGTCCTCCTGGCGCACACACGGCGGGGGTCACCGCTGTGGGCTGTCCCCAGGGGCTGGCTGCGTCTGCCTCGAGGGACAGGGACCCCTGGCCCCCCCCGCCCCGGGCCCGTTACAAGGCCCAGCCCCCACAGCGGCGCCGGGAGCTGGGAGCCGGGGGGGACGCCCCTCCGGCCGCAGCGGACGAGCCGTGCCGCATCGGGAATGACCCCCCCCCACCCCCCGCCCCCAGACCCGGGTCCCCGGGGCCAGGCGCTCACAGCCCTCTGCAGGAACAGCGGGTCCCCAGACAGGTGGTAGGCGCTCAGAAGCCCCCCCAGGATGCGGATGGTGCTCTCAAACAGGTTCACGTCCACGTCCTTCTGGAACTGCAGCCTCCGCGACACCCACCTCCTGGCCTCTCCGAACTCTGGGGCGGGGGGCGGGGGGGGTATATGCCCGTGGGTCCCGGCGCCCCACGGCTTCCGGCGGGGTGACATACTTTCTCCTCCCCGTCTCCCCGAGGGGGCAGAGGCCCGAACCCCCAATAATCTCACGTCTGAGCGTAAACAGGCCAGCGTGCGGCTGGGGAGCCATCCCTGGCCGTGGGCACGAGTGGCGGACAGTCCAAGGCCGCGGCACGAGGACCCAGTACTCGGGGACAGCCCCCTCCCAGGGGACGTCCCCTCAGAAGCAGCCGCCAGCGCCCGCCGCCGCCCGCCCCCCGCCCTGTGGCAGTGTGGGCCCAGGGGCAGACCCCTGGTGCCGGCGGCTGCGCCAGGCCGTGTGCCGCCTCCCCTCCCCCCGCCACAGGGCCCTCGCCCGCGTCCGGCAGGGCCTGCACAGCTGCCCGCAGCGTCCCCGAACGCCGGGACCGGAGGCCAGGGGCAAGTGCCCAGGACCAGCACGCCCCCTCCGTCACCCAGAGGAGGGCCGCCCGGGCGTGTGGACACGGCGGCGGGGGGGGACTGGCGGGCCCGGCCACCCGCGGGAGGGCACCAGGCACCTTTCTTCAGGCCCAGGATCCACAGGGTGTCCAGGGAGTCGATGAGCGTGAGGCCGAGGCCGAACCACTCGCTGAAGGACCTGGACACGGGCTTCAGCTCGTCGTGGCCCCAGGCGAACTTGCGGTAGCCGGCCCACGCGTGGCGGAAGGCGTCGATCACAGCCTTCTGGCGCTCGTTGGGGGCGGCTGGAGGGGGAAAGCAGGTCGGGGGGACCGGGGCCAGGTCAGAGAGGGCAGGGACGCTGGTGACCTGGGGGACACTGGCCAGGGCAGCGGTGGCGGGCACGAAGATCGGCGGGCACGAAGATCCGCGCCCAGCCCTGGAGGCCAGACCCTCAGAGCCGGACACGGCTGCCGAGGTGGCGAGGCCCTGGGGGTCTCACGTGGCAGCTTGGGCTCGTGTCCACCTGGCCCGGCCCTGTCCACGCCACCCTCTGGGGCACACCCTTGGGGCCACGGGGAGCACGTGGCAAGCAAAAGCGTTCGACACCGCAGCCAGGCACACGGTGGCACTGGCTGTGCTGGCAGCGCGGGTGTGGGAACATCCACCGTGACAGGTGCTGGCGACGGGGACCAGCCCGCTCATCCCTCACGAGCCCACGCCTGGCTGGTGTCCTCTGAGAGGAGAGCCGTGGGGCGGGCACAGCCTGTGCTGCCGCACCCACCACGCCCTTGGCGGGGTGCTCCCCACACAGGCAGGGCCACGGAGGAGCGTGTCCAGGAAGCCGTGGCACCGACTTCACACCGCGTGTCCTCTGCGGGGGTGGGGGCCTCCCCTCGTGACACCCACGCCGAGCCATCCCTTCTTCAGGCCACACAACCGCTCTGTGTCCCCGCAAGCCCAGCTGCCAGCCCCGGCTCTGGGCTCCCCCGTCCCCCCTCAGAGGAGTGCCAGCACCCAGGGGGCCCCTGACTCCTGGGGTCCGAGTGCACGCACCCACCCACCGCCTGAGGCCCGCAGGCCTGGGGGTGACACTGAGGGGAAGCCCTGGCTCCACACCCCAGGCCCCTCTTGGACCAGACACGGGCAGGAAGATGGGCCTCCCACACACGTACACGCCTGTGTACAGTGTCCAGGAACCACCTGCAGCCACCAGGCTTCTGAAGAGCATGCGACCCTGAGGACCTGGGCCCACCTGGGCGCTGAGGGACAGTCAGCCTTGGGGGGCGGCGCCCCGCGCCCCGCCCCTCACCCCACACGTTCAGGGGCGCGTCCACACGCCCCCTGTCTGTCGGGGAGCCCGGGGGGGGGCCCTGCAGGGCGCGGGTGGGGCCTTACCCACGTGCTTCAGAATCCGGGGGCCCCACGAGGAGGGCCTGCTGGGGGCCTCTGCCCTCCTGGACGGGAGCTCGGTGCCCTGCTCCGGCTCTATCACGGCCCCCCGCCAGCTGCGGGGAGAGGGGGCCGTCAGCCGTGCAGAGGCCGGGACTCGGGAGCCCGTGGGGGCCGCCCAGCTGGGCTCAGCCCCACTCCAGCCCGGACAACCAGGAGACAGGCCCCCCCACCCCGCCCTGGGGGGCGCCCTGAGGATGGGGCAGACTGCCTGCTTCCGAAGGAAGGTGGGCTCAGCCAGCTGCTGGTTCTCCTTGTCTTTCAGAGAAGAGACGCCCAGCGCGGCGGCCTCCCGTCACCTTGAGCTCAGACCCGCGTGTCCGGCTGCAGGTACCTGACGACCGTCCTGGGCGGGTTCTGCTGCTGGTGCGCCTCGTCCACCGCCCCCTCCCTCCTCCTGGAGCCGTCCTGCCTCCTGCCCTGCGCGTCTCTGTCGGGGGCTCTGATCTGCAGGTTGGGGGGGCCCCGCCGGGCGTGCCTCTGAGGCCTCTGGACAAAGACAAGCATCACTCATGAGGAGAATTTAGGTGCCTCGAGCTGCCCCTTCCTGCCCAGGCCCCGCTGAGTTTCAGCTCCCCAAACGAACCGAGCCCCTGCCTCGGGCAGCTCCCTGGAGCGGGCCCTGCCCCCGACCCCACCCAGAGCCAGGGGTTCCTCAGCCGGCAGGACTGCAGTCCAGTGCCCCGTCCTCCGGGGGCCGCCCTGACCACGCGCCCAGGCCCCTCGGTGGTGTCTGCTTTCGTCCTCACAGGACACAGGTGTGGGCCACCTGCCTGTTCCCGGGCTCCCAGCCGGCCCTCGCAGCGGCCCCAGGGGAGCAGGGACGGGCCTGTGTGGTTCACCACCTGACCCAGGGTCTGGTGCCCAGCAGCTGTGCAGCCGAGAACGAAAGGAGAGGGTGTTCCCCCTTCCTCCCCGGGGCAGCGTCCAACCTGCCCAGAGGAACGAGGCTGGCACACCAGACAGACGGCGGGAAAAGGCCCCCTTCCCGACTGGCTTGGACCCTGCGCACCGTCCCGATGGTCCTGGGACTAAGCCCGCTTACAGCCCCCCATGCAGCTCAGGGAAAGTACCTGAGGGGGCCGCACGGGGCCGTCCCCTGGGTCGGCGGCTGCCTTCTGAGGGGCTGGCAAGATGGGCGGGTTTGCTGGCCTCGCTCTCTGCTCTCTTGCCGACCTGCCACCCGGGGCTAAACAAGAGAACCCGTTTGACTCAGACGTGCACCTGTGCTGGGGCGCACTCGGGTGCTCTGTGGAAGGTGCCTGCGCAGGTGCTGTTTTTAACAAAGGACGCCCCGAGGCCCCGGGGAGTCACCCAAGCGCACCCGAGAACGTCCACAGGGAACCAAGTGTTCTCAAAGCACCTGGCCGCCTCTGCCCTCGCCGGCACCCCCGGCCCCAGAGGCTGCTCCTGTTTCCTCTGCAGAAGGTGCACAAGGCGGCCCACAGCGGCGTCTGCGCGCCTCCTCCAATTAGCGCGCTCCACGCCTGCGCCCGCTCCCTGCCTGGTTCCTCCCAGACACGGGGCAGCGTGCATTGCGAAATCCCCGGGACACGCCTGGAGTGATGGAGTGAGCGTTCGGCCCCGGGGCAGAGGCTGGATGCGGCCCCGCAGAGGACAGGCAGGGGGCGGGCAGGCAGGGAACGTCACGGTAACATCTGTGTTCTATCGAGGAGCTGAAGGCACACCGTGCCCCCTTCATGTGGCTCCCCTGCCCACTCCTTGCCCTTCGTGGCTCCGGGGGCTGGTTCAGGCGGAAAGCAAGGTCGCTTCTGTCTAGCCAACCCCCGGGGGTGTCTGAGGCACTCAGGAGCGGGTACCTTTCCACTGGTCAGCCACGCTGATGTAGGACAGGAGCCCACAGAGCATCAGAAACGCCAGGATGAAGAGAATCACGTTCCGCTGCAACCTCGACAGCTGCTTCCATTTCTGGGGCGGCGGGGTGGGGGGAGGGGGGGACACGGAAAGTGACACTTTTTACTGAAAATAAAATGGAATTCTCTTCCTCTGTGACAAACTCTGTGAGGTCAATGAGGGACTCGGGAGGTCCAATGTGCAGCTATATTGTTCCTGGACTGGGCGCAGTTCCCTCGCCAGCAGGGTGACAGGCTGGGGCCGGACTGCAGGTGACAGAATGCCCCGGGACAGGTCACAGGAGAATGGAAGCGGACGCAGGGTCCACTTCTGTCCTGCACACGGACGGCGGAGAAAGGCTCCGCAACGAGCGTTCGGGCTCAGCCCCCACCCCGGACCGGCACCTGCCCGGACGCGGTGTGCGGACGCCCCACGGCCTGAGGCCCCCGAACGCCCCCGAGGGCGTCAGAGGGGCTGAGCTCCTGTTCCCGGCGTCCGCACGGGGAAGAACTCATCCAGGGAACTTCAGGTGCCCGTCCGGGGCGGAGAGGACAAGACCGCACCGGGACCCGCTGGGGGTGCGGCGGCCCCG
The DNA here is from genome assembly GCF_004126475.2 of Phyllostomus discolor. Lineage (NCBI taxonomy): Eukaryota > Metazoa > Chordata > Mammalia > Chiroptera > Phyllostomidae > Phyllostomus > Phyllostomus discolor. The sequence goes on along the minus strand of NC_040905.2, from coordinate 214,300,353 downwards.
CCCGGCGCCCTCCCCGGCCCAAGCCGCAGAGCCTGGCCCGCGCGGACGGCGCCGCTGGGACCGGCGCCCCCTGCCCGGGACCGGCGCGGCGGGCGGAGACCCCGGGGCCTGCGGGACCGACCCTCACCCGCCAGCACGAGCGGCGCCGCTGGGCTTTGCTGCCGTCGTCGCCCTGGCCAAGGCTCAGCGTCACCGAGATGAAGTCCCGGTGCGGCGCCGGCGGCGCCGGCGGGTACATGACAGCGGGGGAGAGGGCCCGCGGGACCCCGCCCACAGGTGGCGTCAAGAGGCCGGGAGGTGAGAGGGACCGGAGGCTCGCTTCTTCGCACAACAGCGGGCAGCCATCTCAGCTCCGGCAACACCCCGCCCATCGCACTCACAGCCAATGCGCGTGCGCCGCGCCCTCTAAACTCTACTACGCGTGCGCCTGGCTTCGCAGCCCCTGCAACCCTGTTAACGTTTCACGGCACCGGCGTCTCCTCGCTTCTGCGCCTGCGCGGTGACCTCACAGCCGCGACACTAGCGCCTTCCAGCGCCTGCGCGCCAGGTGTGGGCGTGGCCTTGACTAGGAGCGGGTTTGGACTGGCCCTCGGGGGCGTGGTCCCTCGGCTTCCCGGTCATCTGCGTCCCCAGCCCGACTGCCGCAGGTCCTGTGGTCAGTGGGACCGGCCGCTCCTCCCTGTTGGAGCCAGGCCGCGGGGCGGGGTCCCGTGTAACCGCCACAGTGACCGTCCCCCATCCCGCGCTGGGTTTCCACCGATGAGACACGCCGGTCTTGGGGGCGTACGGCGGTTCTCCTCCTGGCAGAGCCGCCCGGTGCTGCCGGGGCCCGCTCGGCTCAGGACCTGTCTGGATGTCTGCGGGACTCCCCGCCGCGTGTGCCCCTGCTCCACGCCTGGCTCCTTTGCACCTGCGCCAGGGAGCTCCCTGTTCCCTTGCAGGGGCCATCTCTCAGGCCCCGGCGGGTCTCACCCCACACACAGCTCTGCGGGCTGCGGGGGGGGTTCTAACGCGGCCCTCGCTCGTCCCTCACTGCACAACCAGTTACCGAGGAAACGGTGGCATCTGCAGGATGCACACGCCCTTGGCGGGCCGGTCCTGGAGAACTAGTTCAAGCGGCAAGTTCTGTGCCTAAGCCCCAGATGCCTGACGCACTGAGTTGTTGCAGGTTCCCTAGACCCTGGGAGGTAGCTGGGCAGAGCAAGCAGGAGCGGCTTCCTGACCGACCATCCCGCCCAGAGCGGCTGCAGCTCGGCGTGCAGGCTCCAGCCCTTGACTGACACCACGTGGTGCTGGTCCTGTGACCGAAGGGAGGCCCGGCCGCCTGCCGCTAGGGAAGCCAACACGTGAAGGAAAGGGGTTTATTCAGTTGCGGGCCACCTGGAAGATGGGGGCCTCATGTCTCCAAGCTTGTCTCCCCCTCTGTGGAGAGAGGTTTTAAAAGGAGGAAGAGAGGAACAGAAGCCACAGGAGGAGGTTGACAAGTTCCCTACATGGCAGCGTGCCCAGTCCATCCCAACAAGGTGGGTGACGGCCCTGTGTGCGTCATCCTGGCTCCATGGATGACAGTCAGCAAATCTCAGGGGGCTGGGGCGCTTGAAGGTCAGTGTGTGTCTTTTGAAGTTAGTTCCTAGGGTTCTTACACGAATGTGCTGTTCAGCTACAAGCGGCGTGCCACAACCAGCATTTACAGACACGGTGTAAACGCACGTGGGAGTGGGCTAGTTCCCACTGCCGCTACCGGCCATGGCCCTCCAGCACTCTGCAGGCTGGGGGCCAATCACAGTACCCCGTGTTTATTGGCAGCCCCGCCCCCACCCCGTGCGTGAAAAAATCAGGCTTGGCGGTATTTCAGTGACTTCGGTAGCAGTTGTCTGGGGTTAGACGCGGGGCGGGGGGCTATAGAGGCAACGTGTGTGTGTCGATGGAACCATCTGGCCTCTGCAGTGCAGAGGGGACACAGGACGCGCACCTGTGGGAAGTGCCTGGGCACCTCCGGGTCCTGCTGTGGTGGCACCTGGTAACCACACATGCTACAAACAGTGCAGGAAACAGGGGAGCCTGGGACCTCGGTGCTGTTTGAAACTTTATATGAAGATACAATTATTCAAAAACAAGTCTTTAAAAGTTGAGCCGTTTCAATAGTTCGCCCAGCAAACTACGTAGAAAAGAGACTGCTCAGCGTTCCTGTTCCGGCAGTGAGGGGCGGGGGGGCGCTCTGGGCACGACCCTGGCTGGGGGCCTCCACCAGGTGGACCTGCCTCTGCCCTAGGCCCCCAACTTGCCTGGGGAGCAGCTGAGGAGAAGCCCCCAAGGCACATGGTTTGGTTTTGAGGTTTACAACAAGCTGGGAGACCTGGGCCTGGCCCCAACTCTGCCATCACACCCAGGCGGGGATCGTGGGTGCAGCCAGGGTCTGCTCCAAGCCCCTGGAGGGACCAGCGGCACCTGAACCCACCGTCCTGATGACACCTTTGCCCTGAGGAAACCAGGGGGTTCCCTGCGGGCAGTGGGGGGCAGTGGAGGGGAGGGGCAGGCGACCCGGTTTAGCAGCAGGCTGCACTGTACACCGCTCTTCACGTGAGCGGGAGGTAGACGCCCCTGTGCTACGTCCAGAAGGGGAGGTGGCGCTGGGGCCCGGGGCAGTAAAGCCAGGACAAGAGAACAAACAGGACCCGCTGGCTGCCCCCAACCTGGGCCAGGCTGCAGGGGGCAGGGAGGGGAGTGAGCACCAAGATCAGAGCCACCCGCAGGCTGGAGAAGGGGTGGCGCTCCCCATCTAAATTCCAGTCAGTGACGGAAGGAGGCCGGGGTGCTGGTCCCGCTCTGCCTGGGGGGAGCTCAGCAGCCTGAACCGGTCACAGACGGGGCGGAGGGGCTGAGGCCTGGGAGACAACGCAGAGAATGCAGCCGCAGTCCAGCCTCTCGTCGGTGCCGCCAGCCCTTGATGAGTCGGGCGGCTTCTCTGTCGGCCCCAGTGGGCGGGCTGCCAGGGCGAGGGGAGCAGTCCCTCTGTAAACCAGGAGTGACGGAGCGAGCCTGGGCTCTTCCTTCCGGGTCCCACGGTCCAGAGCGGCACAGCAGCCTGCTTTCCTACCCGGGGCCCCGGGCCAGGGCCACGTCCACACCCCTGCGGACCACGGGGGCCGGCGGGTCTGGGCGCCAGTCAGGGACCCAATGCCCTGACCCCACTCTCGTCCAGGATGACTGGGGACTGGAACTCCCGGCCTTGCAGGTACGCCTCCAGACCCTGGAAATGAGCCGAGTGTCTCTCTCTCGTCCCCAGGCTGGGGTCCCAACTCAGCCTGGAGCAGGACCGCCCCCCCCACCCCGGCCCTGGGGCCAGTTCAGGCCAGAGCTTCCCCAGGGGGCCAGCACCCCTCCCTCTGCAAGGCTCGCCCTCCCGCCGCTCCCAGGACCTCGGAGGGCCGCACCAGCCCCCACACATCTGGGGGTTCCTCCGCAACCGAAGGGCCCATTCACCCCACGGGTAAAGCGAGGCCGAGCTGCGACTTGCTACCCAAGCACCCACCTCTCCCCAGAGCGCCTTCCTCTGCTCGTGCAGCCTGACCCCGGGAAAACCCCACAGAAGCCCAGGCGGCCAGGGGGCTCTCACCTCTCCAGAGTAGGACACCAACGGCGAGATCTCGCACACGGCCGGAGGCTCTTCGCTGCTGGGCAGGCTGAGGGAAGGCCCTTGTCAGCCTCTGCGGGGGCGGGGGTGGGCCCCGGGGCCCGACCCCAGCACCACCCGTCTCGGGTGCTGGCCCTGTCCTGGCCCAGCAGGCTGACCGCCACACCCCCAGCTGCCCACACTCCTCTTCCCGGGAATCTCTCCCATGGGACCCCGGAACCCCCAGCCACCACCCTGCCCTGGCAGGCTCCCCTCCCAGAACCTGCACCACCAAAATGTAGGCGGGGGCTGCGAACACCGGAGACGTGGAAACCCAACGTTCTCCCTTTCCGGCCCTGAAAAGCAACCCCCTCCTCGCTGTTCTCTGAACGCCCTACCTGGTTTCAGAGCTTGTGCATGAGCCAGATGAGGCTGCAGTGCCCCCCGGCCCCCACCTTCCCTAGGACCCTGAACAAATCTTGAGGGGGCTGAGCCACAAGGCAGCGGCAGCGGCCACTGCATGGCCAAGCAGGGCACACGGCCACGTGCTTGGACGGTGGCACCCGGGGCCCGCACTCACCCGGGCAGCTCGGGGCGCCGGGCCCCGTGTGCATCCAGGAAGCGGGCCCCGGCCTGCAGGGCCCAGCGGTAGTGCTGGGCGAGCAGCGCCCGCCGGGCCGTGGTGGGGGTGTCCCGGTCGGCCGAGTCGGCGTTCTTCAGAGGGGAGAACTCCTCGTCCCGCAGCACCTCGAAGGCCACGAATTTCCTGGCGAGGACAACCGGCGACCTGCCACGCTGGACCTCAGGGTTCTGAGGCCCTGGCAGGTGGGCAGCAGGCCTGGGGGGGCCCCCAGGTGCCACCTGAGGTCCTCCCTCCTACGGCTGCCAGTCAAAACCGACCCCAAAGTGAGGCCCAGATGCCCCAGGAGGCCCTGCACCCCGACCTGGAAACGGCAGGCGGAGGACTCAGGAGGGGGGACCAGGTGGGCCCCGAAGTCCACAGCCCCTGCCCTTCCCTGCCCTCCCACCGTCAGCGGGGCCTCCTCCCCAAGTCCCCCACTGTGAAGGGGCACTCCCACGGTGTCCCCCAACCACAGCCTCCGCACCCCTGCCCACCTGGGCCGCAGAACCCCGCCCCCCTCTCCCCCAGAGCAGGAAGGGAGACGCGGAAAGAGTGACCACTGCCACTCACTCGGCAAACTGGAACACGTCGAAAACAAACTTCTCCATCTTTATCCCGTTTGGCGTCAGCGGCTTCACCAGATTCCCCTCGTCGTCCACGTACGGGACCTTCTTCACAGCCACGTGTGGCTTCAGCAAGGGCTCAAACTTCCTGGGAGAGGGGAGGGCAAGGGGAGGCAAGAGGCGGTTCAGACAGGGTCGCCCAGCTGGGCGGGGCAGGTGGCGGATGGGCCTGAAGGGCACCGGCTGGTAGGAGCTGAGCTGGGGCCGTGGGAGGCACAGGCACCTCATCCGTGCCCAGGGGCACGGGCAAAGGGGCGGAGGCGGTGCCGTGGGCCACGCCCCAGGACGTGCAGGCCGGCCTCACCCCTCAGCCTTCCAGCAGCTACCCAGCCCTCCGGCGCCTCTGGCTTCTTTCCACACCAAGAACCTTTCTCCACCCCAACCCACGCACAGCGCCTCCCCGGAGCCCCACCCCCCTCGGGCCAGCCGCCGGCCACCGCTCACCCGGTGACCTCCCGCAGGAAGCGCCGGGTGAAGAAGTGGTTGCAGATGTTCCCGGCGCGGTAGAGCAGGCCCCCGTCGGGCGCGCGCAGGCCGGCGGTCTCGGGGCTGATCTCGCTGTACTCCACCACCTGGGGGACTCCGTCCACCTGGCACACCACGCCCACAGGCTCCTCGGGGTAAGCCTTTTCCACCACCTGCGGCCACGACAGTGGGGCTGGCACGGCTGGGTCTGTCGGGGGCCCTGTGGGGCTGGAGGTGCGGCTGGGGCGGGGCAATGCAGTGAGGGCGGGGCTGGGAGGGGCAAGGCGGCTAGGGTGGGAGGGCTCGCCTTGGCGCCACAGTCCGCGCCTTGCAGCACGCAGAAGCCAACGAAGGCGGGGTCTGCCAGCCGCACCAGGATGTTGTCCACACAGTACACGTGCACAAACTCGACTCCTCGGCGCTCCATGTCCTCTAGAATCTGGTGGTCCGCCAGCGCGCAGTACAGGCCCCCGTTGCCGTCTGCGGAGAAGGGGTGCGCCTTGAGACGGCTGCAGCCTGGCCTCGCCTAGCTACTGGGGCGGGGGCGGTAGCGCTGGAGGTAGGAAGCCCTTCGCGGTTGCACCTTGAGCCGGAAGCGGCTCTCTCACTAGCCCAGTAGTCACGTGTTTACGCCACGTGACAGACAGAAATCAAGGCCCGGACGGCGGAGGCCGCTCTCCAACCCCACAACCTCCAGGAGGCACATTGCGGCCCGTCCCTGTGCTGGGCCAGGGGCGGGGCCTACCTGGGGCCATGGCAACCTTGTCTTTCCGCTCCAGGATGGCCTTCCCGTCGAAGGTCACAACAGGCAGCATGCGCTGCTCAAACAGGACCACGTTGTCGGGGTCCAGGTGAAAGAAGTCGTGCTGCTTGAAGAACTCGGCCGTGGGCCCCAGAGTGAACTCACTCGTCATGACGTACCTGCCGAGACAGGGAGACCCAGCCCGCCTTCAGGAGCTCCGACGGGGGCTGGCATCGGGGGCTCCGGTCTGGGTGGATGCCGGGCGCTGTGCTGGGGTTGGGGTTCAAATCCTGGTGTGGGGCAGGGCTGGGGCTACATGGGGGGACCGCTCCAGGGCCAGGGTCACGCAGAGGGGACACACCAGGGCACTGTGCAGCGGACTCCGTGGCGCTCACCGGCCAGCTGCTGCACCCGCCGAATCCGCTCGGCCTGCAGCTGGTACAGAGTCTTCCGGCTGGGCAGCCCCACCTGATACATGCCCTTGGGGTAGGCCACGCCCAGGCGCGTGCCCTGCCCACCCGCCAGCAGCAGCACGGCCACCTTGTTCAGGGCGATCTGGCGGAAACCTGGGGGCGAAGGGTGCCATGAGGAGACGCCAGGACCCGCCGCACTGCCACCCTTCACCTCTCGGGAAGGGAAGCTGGTGTCTGGGACAGAGACTCCTGACAGCCCCCGGACGGCCTAACCTGGCCCTGACCCTGCAGAGGTTTGGGTGGCGTCCTCCTGGGTTCATTCCCACCCTGGGCCCTTCAGAGGGAACACGGGGGGCAGGAGTGTGCTCAAGTGTGCAAGGGGTCCCCTGCTGCCAGCACGCCTGGGGGCTGGGCACTGGCCGGCCAAGTGGGCGCAGGCACACAGCACTCTCTCGGGCGGCTGCCAGCCTGCGAGCGTCTGGGGGCGCCCCACCACGGTCCGAGCTCGTGGGTGTGAGAAAGGAGACTGCACGTGGACCAAGCCAGAGCGGGAAAAGACTGAGGGTGGGAGGGAGTGGCGGCAGGAAAAAGGAGACAACTGTACATGAACAACAATTAAAAAGAACAAAGCACTGAAACAAACTAAACTCCAAGCACTGCATCTCCTCTCACTCTGCTCTACGGGCCAGGCCCCTTCCAGCGGCCAGGAGCGGCGGCTGCCGGGACACCCGCTCCGCCCCGCCCAGGCCTCCCGACCCCTCACCTTCTTCCTCCCAGAGTCGCCGTCTCTCCGAGTCGCTCCGGCTCACGCTGCCCACTCGCTCCGGGGGTAGGGGACGCAGGCGCGTGGCCAGGTCGGGCGGTGGGCCCGGGGGACGCGCACAGGCCGCGGCCGCGCGCTGGCAGTGCTCGCGCAGCGCCTCGGGCTCCAGCGACTCCAGCTCCGCCAGCAGTGCGGCGCGCGGCCCCGGCGCCAGCTCCGCGCAGAAGCGCAGGAGGTGCTCCTGGCCCACGCGCTGCAGCCGTGCGCGCACATCCTGCTCTGAAGCCATGTCGCCGTTGCCGCTGCTGTCGGCCCCCTAGGCACTCGTGACCCCTGCGCTCAGACCGGCATCACGGGACCAGACGGGCGGTGCTGGCCCTAGAGCCCCGCCCAGGCCCTGCCCCCAAGCTCCAACCTAACTGCGGCCTCAACTGCGCCCCACCCACAGCGCCGGATCTCTGGGGTCCCGCTCAATGCAGTGAGCGGAGGAGCCAGAGTCGGCGCCAGAAACGCCTGAGGCACGGGGGTTGGGGCACTTCGAGTTGGACAGCCCTTCTTCTCAGGTTCTGCAACTCCCCTTTCCCGGGAGCATGTGGACTGACTTCAGTTCAGAAACACCGCTTCTGCGCTGGATTGAGCGCCGGCCTGTAAACCAGATTGTCGCTGGTTCGATTCCTGCTCGGAGCACATGCCCGGTCCCGGTGGGGGGCGCACGAGAGGCAACCACACATTCATATTTCTCTCCCCCTCTTTCTCCCTCCCTTCCCCTCTCTTTCTCCGTCCCTTCTCCTCTCTAAAAATAAAAGTAAAATTACACAACACCCCCTCTGCCCACTGCCCTGGATTGGGGGGGGGGGGGCGCACCTGGAGGAAGGCTGGGGTCTGTCCTGCACGCAGCCACGTTTGCACGTACTGAGACGCCTGGCAGCAGGGACAGCAGCCCTGGAAGGGGCCAGACTCACAGCTGGGCTGGGCTGCAGGGCACGGACCGCGTCAGCAGCAGGGCTGGTTTTCTGGGTGTCCCCAGGCCCAAGAAAGCCGCCCTGCGCCCTTCACGCTCCGTCTCCTCCCCACTGCCGCTGTGACCCAAACCGTTCCGGGGCCGCCCCCGCCCTGCCTTGCTATTAAAACTACCAGGCTTTAAAATATTTTGCTGTTTATGAACTTCCTTGTGACAAATATGCAAGTGTTTTCGGTCATCTGGGGACAGAACTCCTTTTTAGAAACTAGTCTCATCGAGTCTAAAAGTTATACATGCCCATGGTTAAAACGAATTTATTTTTGGTTTTTAATATACTTTATTGATGATGTTGTTACAGTTGTCCCATCCCCCACCCCCTTATTCCCCTCTGCCTGCACCCCCCTCCCCCCGTAAGATGAATTTAAATGGTGGTTTTGGACTCAACAGGAAAAGGGCCCCGGGCCAGGCCTGCTCGGCCAGCCCCTGTTGAGACAGCTGTGTCTCCTGGCAAGCAGCTCCGGCCTGTGGTGCCCCTCCCACCACACTCGCCCTGCGGGGGTGAGGAGGCAGGCCCTCCCAGCTCCCTTGGAGGCCCCGCGAGCTCTGTGGACCTGGAAGGCCTTCTCTCCCGAGGCCGGTCCGAGGCTGCCTCAGGGCCCTCGCGCCTGCTGCGGCTCCTACCTGCACAACCACTCTTCCCCCAGAAAGTCCCGTGACTTCCGGCCAGGCTTCGTCAGGCCTCTGCTTCTGCCACCTCTTTGCAGAGACCCTCCCAGGTCACCCTCCCAGACTTCTGTTCCTTCCTGGCTTTCGGCACGCTCCCCTGCCTGAGCCCACCACCCCCCTTGGAAGTGAACCCCATGACAGATGGGCTTGTTGGCTCACTGCCCTGCCCATCCTGGTAGACTAGGGCCCGGCACACAGGAGGCAGGCAGTCCGTGTTTGCTGACTGGGTGAACGAGTGCTGGGTCCCAAGCCCGTGACTGGGCCACAGGGAGTGTTTGCTGAATGAATGAGTGAATGAATGAGTGGCTAGTCTGCTCCGATACTTTGTGGCAGTGGAGGAGCAGTTTGGGGCAGACGCTGGAGGTAGAGGGTGTGGGGGGGGGGCAGGGGGGAAGCAGCAGAGCGGCCTCCACGCCCCAGAACAGAGTCCATGGGAACTCTTCCTGCCCCTGCACTTTTGCCCTTGAAGGCAGGTGCCAGAACATGAACTTGGGACCTGTCTGGGTCAGGGTGACCCCCGCGCCCTGCCTCAAGGTGGCAGTGGGCCTGAAACCAGAAGGGTTTGGACCGTCAGGACCATGCAGCCAGAGGCACCAGAAGAACCAAGAGGGAAGGAGCGGACCCGCCTGGGCAGATGGGGGTGCAGACAGGCGGGCGTGCCAGTGAGGAAGCGGCGGGTGACCCCCTCCACCTCCTGGACCACCTGTCAAGGGCAGGCTTGTGCCAAGGAGACGCCTTCCCTCTGTCAGAGGACCTCACCCAAAGGGCTCCGGGGAGCAGGGCCCAGAGGCCACCGTGGGCCAATGGTTGTTGTCACAGAAGGAGAGACCAGAGCACCCTGGAATAGGCTCGGGGGCTGCGAGGCAGCTGCCGCTTTCACCCCACGCCCAGTGTCAGGCAGGGACAGAGGGGCCTGTCCCCCTGCCCACCTCCAGGAAGCTCCCGGCTGGCACGGCACGAATATAACCGTAACTGGGCTGGTGCCTCAAAAAGCGCCAGGTCCGCAGGGGACCCACCTGGCCAGGGGCTCTGAGGAGCCTCCCGGGTGACAGCAAGGCTGAAAGTGAGAGCTGGGGGCGTGCTGGGCCAGGTTGGAAGGAGGAAGTGATCGAAGTTCAGGGGCAGGACGGCCTGGGGCCGCACCTTAGCCCCACCCACGCCCTGAGCTGGCACTGGCTCCTTTCTGCTGCACCTTGCTCCAGGGCCTGGCCAGGGCCACAAGGAAGCTCAGGGGCCAAAAGCCAGCGGGGGCTGCCATCCTCACAGTGTCAGACTCCTCTGCACCCCGAGCTCGGGCTCACGGGGCCCAGCCTGGCCTGGGCACTGCGGGCCCCTGGCCTCCACACCCACGCTAACCGCCCCCCCAGCTGTCTTCGGCCCTCGCTGTGGCTTGGTGTCCCACACAAGGACGGTGGGTGTCTCCACTGTGACCTCCAGGATAAGGTTCCCCATGTGCCAGCCATCCACGGAGCACCCACCGAGGGCCAAGCCGATGCCAGGTCTGGGTGGCCCCACCCTGCTCCCAAAGAGCACAGGGGCTCATCGGGAGACAGCCACCCTAGCAAGCAGAAAGCAGCCCCAGGCTTTGAAGGTCAGGGTACAGGCACCTAGCCTGACTTTCAGGGTCGGGCCGGGTGTCTGAGTGGAGCTTTGAAGCATCAGCCCAGGGATCGGCTGGGAGCAAACAGGGAAGGGCATTCCTGGTAGAAAGGCCACCGCGCACAGAGGCCCGGAGGTGAGGGGGTGCCAGGTGTCCTGGGCAAGGGGGACTGCGTGGGGGGAGGGGAACCGCAGGGCAAAGAGCTTGGACGCCATCCTGAGACTTTGGCAGGTCCTGGCACTAACGGGGGAGCCACAGCAGGCCAGGCTGCAGGGGGCTTCCTAGGTCCCCCCAGTTGCTTACCACAAGGATCCCTGAGTTTGGTGGGTAACTCCAGGAGAGAAGAGGCAGGGCGCTCCCTGGCCAGCCTGGGACTGACACACAGGCACCAGGGCCTTGGGGCCCAAGGACACAGCGGCCCAGGTAGGCAGGCCACACAGGGAGAGCCTGAGGGAGGCCAGCTGGAGGGCCAAGGTGAGCCCAGTGCGGGAGGCCTGCCTGGAAGGGATGTCTGGTGACTCACCACCGATGTATCCCTGAGGATAAACAGCCTGTGGCTCTTTAGAAAGTGGCAGATGAGTGCTCAGTGGCAAGGTGCCCACGGCCCGGCCAGGGAATGCCCAGGAAGACCCTCGGGGGAGGCCCGGGGACCAGGGCAGGGCCTGGAGGGCAGGCAGGGGTGAAGGTGGGGATTCCGGTCAGATAGCCTCTGGGCAGCTCCCTGAGACGGGCTCCCGAGCTGGGCAGCAGGCTAGGCCTCCGGGGCCCACCCGGACCGATCAGACAGTGACTGTCTGGCTAGAAAGAAAGGGCCCAGGGGACACAGGGCCGCCTGGCCAGCCCGAGGAGGCCGAGAGAGCTCGGAGCGCAGGTGGAGGGGTGTCCAGCGGGAGGAAGCGGCTGGAGCAGAGGACCTTGGGAACTGAGGAGAGCTGGTCACCAGATGGGGATCTGGGGACACAGGAACAAGTGGCTTTGTCCCGCAACAGGCGGAGAAGGCCAGGCTGTCCCCAGGGACCGGGGGAGGGGCTGGCAGCAGCGGGGACAGAGAGGCCTCTGTGAGGGGAAGCGCCCAGCTGGCTGGAGCGCACAATCCTCTCGGGGCCCGCCTGGGGCAAGAGAAAGAGGCTCCAGAGTCGGTGGTGTCTGTGCTCGAGACCCTCAGCGAAGAGCGCCCAGGGGAGCTAGGGGGGGCAGCTGGGTCCCTGGGGGCGGGGTGTACTCCCCAGGCTTACCCCAAGAGGCCACCTGGGGACAGGTTTTGTATTGGACGCCAGGCCCCGCCCCTCGGAGAGGTAGGCCAGGCGGCCAATCCGAGAGCGGTATGAGCCGCGGCGAGAGGATCGGTGTGGTGGCGGCGGGAGCAGAAGGGGGTCCCCTGGGGTCCCCCTCCCTCACCCAATGAGGCCCGGGAGGGAGAAGGAGCGGGCGGGCGCCGCCCCTACCAGCTCTGGGCCTCCGCGCGCCCCCGGCTCCTACAGGCACCGAGGCGGGAGCGCCCTGGGAGCTGGCCCCTCGGCCGGAAAATCAAACCCGGCTGGCGGCCTCTCAGCCAATCAGGGAGAAGATGAGCCGGCCTTAGCCAATGGTCGCAGCGAATGCTAATGAGCACTGACGCCACGAGGAGGCCCATTCAAAAAGTAGCAGCTATTGTCGCTGCGGGGTGTGTGCGGCCGTCCTCCCCGCTGTCGAGCTGCGAGGGGACCGGCCCGGGCCCGGGCCCACGCGGGGACTCAGCCTGGGGCGGGCCCAGCAGGGAGCCCGGCTGGCGGGCCCATGGCCGGAGCCGCGATGGCCGAGCCGGGCCGCCCGCCGCCCGCCGCGCCCCCGGAGCCCAGCACAGAGGGGCTGCCGCGCGCCTTCCTGCAGAGCCTGCGCACCCTCTTTGATATCCTGGACGACCGGCGGCGCGGCTACGTGCACCTGCGCGAGATCGAGTCCCGATGGCAGGGCGCCGACGCGCGCGAGCTGCCCTGCGGCGTACTCGAGGGCTTGCGCCAGGTGGCCCCGGCCAGCGGCTACCTGACCTTCGAACGCTTCGTGGCCGGCCTGCGCACCTCGCTGCTGAGCGCCGACGGAGGCCCGCGAGGCCCGGCGCGCTCCTCGACCCGGGGAGGAGGACCAGCGCGCCCGGGGGGTCAGCCACCGCCGCCGCCTCCGCAGCGCCTAGTGTTCGCGCCCGCGGACGAGCCGCGGACGGTCCTGGAGAGGAAACCCTTGCCGCTGTGTGCGCGCCCCCCAGCGGCCGACTCCGGAGGCACCTCCCGGAGTCTAGAAAAGTTGTGCGGCCCCGCGGAGGCGGTGCCGGGCCTCGCGGAGCCGGAGCGGCCGCAGGGAGCGGCGCTGGAGCGGAGCCCGAGCGCGGACGCTGGTGAGTGCAGGGCAGCTCCCCTCGGAGCTCCCCACCCCGGCCCGCACCTGAGGCGGGAGTCAGAGAACTGCGGCCTGTGCATCGCCCACCGGGGGCGGGGGCGGGGGCGGGACGGGCTGCTCTTCCTGGGCTCCTGAGCCTGGAAGGGAAAGAGGCCTCGTACCTGTCCGTGTGCTTCCCCAACCACAGTGTGAGGCCGCAGGGGCCAAGGGGCTGGTGGGTGACTCCGCAAACCCCACCAGGAATTCTCTCTGCCCCACACCAGCGCTGGGCACTGGGGACACCCTCCGGGTGTGACTCCACCTCAAACGCCTGCTCTATACCTGGAGACACCTGGGCCGTGGCTTCATCCCTGGGCTGCAGGCTGGACACCCTGGGCGGAGGCGTTTCCTTCTAATGTGGACAAGAGGGTCTCCTAGGCCATGGAGGGGACCGTTTTGCCTTCTTGGGTCCTTCTCAGTCTGACCGCTAGGCCAAGGAGGTTGGGCCCACTGTCCCTACTGAGGTCCAGGCAGATGGGGGCTGCTTCTGCAGGAGGACCTGGCCTGGTTGGGGGGTGAGGGGCTTGGGGCTTGTGGGGCCGGGGAGGAACACGGGCCACAGTCCCTGGAGGTGTCCAGCCCCTGGGGCTGGACCTGGATCCTGGTGCGGTGGGCAGGGACAGAGATGGCTGAAGGCCCCGTGCCTGCCCTGGGAGCAGGACCTGCCGGATGGCGGCTTCGGCCTTTTCGGTGCCGCCTTCTGCTGGCCAGCCTCACCGGACCCCTGCCCCAGCCTCTTCCACCCTCCCCAGCCCCCATCTCTGTCTCCTGGTCGTCCAGCTGGACGTCTAGTGTGCTATTGCGGCGTAACCTGGAATCTGCCCGTGGACCTGGTAGTGCAGACCGGGTCCGGGCGTTCTGGGGTGTCCCTGCCTCTCCCAGCCTCCCTCTTCCTGTGCCTTCTCTGCCACGCAGCACTGCAGGCTGGGACGTGAGCTCTGGGCCTGTTCAGAGCCCGCCTGCCAGGGCTGGCTGGCAGCCCACATACCGCCTCGTGCCAGCCCCCTGGATGCGTCCCTGCCAGGCACCCCTGCACCCCTGCTTGCATCACCCACCCACTCCCATGGCCTTGGAAGATGAGCCTGGTGTGGTGGGTAGGGCGAGGGAGCCGGGGGGGGGGGGGGGGGCGGGCCCTGCGCACCTGCACCCCATGCTCCCCTCCCGGGAGGCCCTGCACACGCTCCCCGGCCTCCAAGGAGTGGGCTGGCCCTCCGGGAGGCTCTCACAGGCAACCCGGGCCTTCTGGCTGCAGGTGGACGTGTGAGCCTCAGAAGCTCCTGTGCCCTGCTTAATGCGCTGCGTGTGCACACAGGCGAGGACTAGCCGAGTTGCGACCCCCACCTGGAGCACGTCAGGTCCCTGCCACCCACACCCCCACCACCTGTTGCCTGTAGGAACCCACCCCTGAGGCCCAGTACCCCGCGAGGAGCGTCTTCCCCAGTACCTCGGCCTTTGAGACCAGAAGTGGGACTGGGGTTGCGGGGCCGAGCTGGGTAAGCCCCTGCCCTCAGGGAACTCACACCGCGCACATGTGTGTGCGTGTGTGTGCGTGTACGGACACGAAGCCACAGGCCCCAGGCAGGTGTGAGGGGAGCTGGTGGGAGTCAAGTGCAGCCCAGACCCCAGCCAGGCACAGAGGCGAGGTGCGGGCCTGCTGGGCCGCTGCCCGAGGCTGGACTGAGGTGGGAAGCGCCCAGAGAGGGCCCCAGAGGCCTGCAGGCCTGGGCTGAGCTGTGCTTCCCCAGGGGTGGCAGGGGGGGTGGCCCCGGAGGGCCCTGGGAGCCAGCTGTGGGGGTCCCCCTGGACTAGGCGGACGTGGAGGTGAGCCAGGCCCGCACATCTGCTGCAGGTGCCACGGCCTGCAGGGCCTGGGAGCTAGGCGTGGGGGACACGCGGCGGGCCCCCCGCGCCCGAGGTGAACGGCGGAGGCACACCATCACCCACGGAGTGGACTGTGACCTGGTGAGAGGGGTCCTGGGGCTCTGGGCTCTCTCTGTCTCACCCAGGGTTGGACTTGGCCCCCACACTTTGTCTCCTGGACCACCCCTCTGCCTGGGAGGGGGCAGCCCAGCCTGGGTTCTGGGGGTGACCTGCAACAGGAATGGGGGTCAGTTCTAAATACCTCTCCCCACCCCGTGGGCTCGAATCCACTCCAGGGACAGAATGGCCCGAGGCCAGGCCAGGAAGTCCTTCGGGGAGGCGGCAGCGTGGGTCCTGGGCTTGGCCCCTCCCTGGAAGTGCCCTGCCCCCGCCGCTGCCTGGCTCTCCCCTCTGCTCAGGGGCCCAGCTCACCGTGCTCCCTGGGCAGGCCTGTGTCCAGGGGCTGAGAAGGCTGGGCCCCCCAGGAGGGGGAACAGGGCTCTGCTCCCCGGTGCGGAGGTGTGTGCGGGCTCACGACAGGTGCGCCCGTGGGTAGGTGCGTGCAGGCCCACACGGGCGGTGTGCTCACGGGCATGCGTGCGTCCCCGTGTGCAGCTGAAGCAGATGGCGGAGCTGGAGCAGGAGAAGGAGGTGCTGCTGCAGGGGCTGCAGATGACGGCCCGGGGCCGCGCCTGGTGCCAGCAGCAGCTGCAGCGCGTGCAGGAGCGCCAGCGCCGCCTGGGCCAGAGCAGGGCCAGCGCCGTGAGTGACCCTGCCTGGGCCCCACCCCCGGCGACCACCCACCTATGCCCGGCACCCCGGCAGCTGTAGGACTGCCCCCCTCTTCAGGGCACAGCAGCTGTCTCTCCCCCCAGGGTGCTGGGACCCCCATGGAGAGGCCTCCCCCCGCCCAGCAGCAACACCCTCGGACTCTCGGCTCCAAGCAGTAACTTTGGGGGCAGGAGAGCCACCGGTGGGGACTCCCTCGAGGCTTGGCGGCTTTCCCCGGAATGGCCCTGCTCTCTGACGCCCCTCCCTGCTTCCTCCCAGGACCTTGGGGCCGAGGGGAGCCCCCGCCCGCTGGGAAGACTGCTGCCCAAGGTGCAGGAGGTGGCCCGGTGCCTGGGGGAGCTGCTGGCCGCAGCCTGTGCCGGCTCGGTGAGTGCCCCGACCGCCCGGCTCCCTGTCCCGTCCCGGAGGCCGAGCAGGAGCGGCCAGGCCCACCTGACTCTGCCCTCCCACAGGCCCCACCCCCCTCCTCCTCAGCGGCCCCGGGCCCCGCCTCACCCCCGGCGCCAGGCTGGCAGCAGCAGACCATCCTGATGCTGAAGGAGCAGAACCGGCTGCTCACCCAGGTGAGGTGCGGGAGGGGTGGGGGTGGGGCCGCAGCCTGGCCCGCCCTGACTGCCCCCCCCCCACCTGCTAGGAGGTGACGGACAAGAGCGAGCGGATCACACAGCTGGAGCAAGAGAAGTCCGCCCTCATCAAGCAGCTGTTCGAGGCCCGCGCCCTCAGCCAGCAGGACGCCGGGCCTCTGGACTCCACCTTCATCTAGTGGCCACCGGAATGGCCGTGGGCCTCAGCCTGGCGCGGGCCTGGGCAGGCACGGGCCGCGCGGACGTAGCCCTCCCTCCTCCGCAGGTGGGCCGCCCCCAGGATGCCCTTTGGTCCTGGCCTGGGGCTGCAGGGCTGGCCTGGGCAGGACTCCACTGTGCAGGCACATCTTGAGCTGCTGCTGCTGCTGCCACAGTTGCGGCAGTGGAGACGCGTCCTCACGTTTACCAGGTGTCAGGCCGCCCGGGGCCGAGGGGCTCGCGGCTGCTCTGCCCGTGTTTACAGCGGGCCTGTCTCCCCTCCCACCTGCGGTCTCCAGTAGAAGGCGCTGGTCCCGCTAGGCTGCACTTCTGCCAGCAGCCAGCAGAGGGCATCACCTTCATGCTGCTCTTGGGCCCTGGAGCGCCCACAAGGGAGTCTCAGGGGGATGGGATATTCAGGGACCTGTGGGGGGGCTGGGACCCCTGAGGGTGCAGCAGGTGACTGGGCCTGGGGGCCCAGGGGCATCTTCTCCCAACCTAGGGCACCAAGACTAGGGGTGAGAAAGGGGTGGGGTCTACCTGTGCCTGGCCCTAAGCCCCGTCCCCCCTCGCCCCTCCCTGGGACGGCTGGGGGTTCCTGGGGTGAGGCTGGAAGGGTGGCCTCGCTGACTCCGGACCCTAAACCAACCTGGGGGTTAGCCGTCGTCCCTCCCGGCCGAGGCTCAACCCAGACGTGCCCACGTGGCAGTCTGTGACTCGGGCTTGGCCCCCTGGGTCTGCCAGGCAACCGGGCCGGGCACCTTCAGGGGCCAACTGGCTCCCGTGTGGCCCTCACCGGGGCAGGGAGCCTGGGAATCCCAGGCATGCCCCAGGGTACCTGGTGGGCACCCCACCTGTCATAGCCTCCCTCCCCTCCAGCTCAGCCCCCAGATCTGGGCTGCGAGACAGCACTTTGCTCGGAAAAGGGGAGCTGCGGGACTCGGGGAGAGGCCGGGTCCCCCTGGGATGGGGGGAGAAGGACCAGGAGGCCGGGGTATCGACCCCAGCACCCAGGCGGTGCCCTGGTCAGACCAGTGCCAGCCAAGGAGGGGTCCTGGTCATCAGGTTGGGCCTGTGCCCTGAGCCAGCCCCGCGCCTGAGCCGCACTCACTGGGGGTCGCTCAGCTCCCAGACCTCCAAATGCAGCCCATGACGTCTGCAGAACTGGAGACCACCGTCCCTGCTCCTGGTCCTCCCGCGATCCTGTCGCTCGCAGACTCCAGTGGCATGGGCCCTGAGCCCCCACCCGAGTCTCCGGTAGCACACTGTAGCTGCACGACCCATGTCCCACATATGGGCTTTGTACACGCTGCTCCATCTGGAGGTCCAAGCAGCCGGGGCCCTTGGGAGACCGGAGACAGGACACAGGTCTGCCCAGGGCGACTGTCGTCAGGGACCTCCCACGTGAAGCTGACCCTTGTGCAAAGGAGACAGGGAGAGTGGCCTCCCTTGGCCCTGGTGTTCCATGCAGGGTGACATCCAGTTGCCTGCGTGGCCCTGGAGGCCTCAAGGGCAGGATCTGAGGGGGTCCCAGGTCGTTGGGGCCAGGCCACAGGCAGAGAGAGGCAAACAGCTCTGGAGAGCCCCTGGCCTGGCACGGTGAAGTTTGGGGTGGCAGGGAAATTAGGGCTCCCGTTCCCTGCAGGGCGCTGAGCTGCATTCCCCACTTCTAACTGGACCCCCAGAAACAACCAAAATGGCTGAGACACTGGGGGGGGGGCAGGTACAGGTAGCTCTGGGTGGGGACCTTTGCCCCCAAGCAATGCAAGTTCCGAGGAAAATGAGCATCTTTGGGTGGAAAGCAAACTTTCGCAAACACGAGGGAAGACTCCACCGGGAGGGGCAGCAGAAACCACGGACGAGCGTTTTCAGATGCTGGAGTTACCAGAATATAAAGTAACTTATACGTCTAAGGGAATAAAAGGTCTTCCGGAATGTTGACAAGCAAAAGTCTTTATGGTTTCTTACTCTACCCAATAAAGGGTTAAAAATCAAACGGGAGTTTTAGAAACCCAAATACGGAGTCGAGGGTAAAAATGTGAGCGGCCCGAGCTTCAGGGGAAGTTCTCGGGGCGACGGAGGAGAGACGCGCTGGAGTGGACGGCAGGTGCCCGGGGAGGGGGCTGTTTGCCTGGGGGGCAAGGAAGGGGGGCAAAATATGGGAATGAACATCTACGTTTTTCCAGAATTGCCTCAAAATGTCGGTCCACAGGTCCAGGCATGTGCCCTGACTGGGAATTGAACCGGCGACCTTCCGGTGTGCGGGCCAGCACTCAATCCACTGAGCCACACCAGCCAGGGTTCAAGGTTTTGTTTTTTTTAAATTGCTGGGGTGAATAAAAATTGCACATTTTCTCTTAGAAGATCCTAAAAAGATTCTGGTGGCGAAGCCCATGACCTGCACCGGAGCTGCCGTGACACCGGAGTCCGGGGAGTGGGTGACTGCCTCTGACACTGAGACGGTGTAGCCTTGACCCCAGAGAGCCATCCCCAGAGAAACAAGGTTTCAAGAAGGAAGGCAAAACAGAATTTCAAAAAAAATCTGAACCCTGGCCGGTGTGGCTCAGTGGATTGAGTGCTGACCTGCACGCCGGAAGGTCGCCGGTTCAATTCCCAGTCAGGCCACACGCCTGGGTCGTGGGCCAGGGCCCCAGTAGGGGCAGGGATAGAGTCAGGGCGCTGAAGGCTGCTCGGGGCTGAAGGACTCGCCGCCGAGGCAGCACACCCACCGGCTCTTGGCACAGCCCCTCGGTTTCTCGTCCCCGCGGGGCTGCTTGGGCGTCCTCACTGGGGTGTGACTGCCGGTTCCCTTGGAGCGCGTGACCGGGAAGGACCCCGTGTGCCTCTTCGGGTCTCCGGGTCACGGACGAGTCGCACCGTCACCGTCTTCTGTGCCTCACAAGCCTGTCCTTTCTCGAAGGATGTGCAGGGAATTAGGCTCTATCTTTCCGAGTAATCTGCGGGCGCACCTATTTCTTACCCCACCTGAGGGCATTTTTCCACTGCTGTCAGAAAAAGAGAGGAGGAACGCGGAACGCGGACTGGCTTCCCCTACGAGCCCCGCCCAGATGTGCCCCGGCCAGACATGCCCCGCCCAGGGGCCCGTCCGCGCCCCGCCCAGATGTGACCTGAGACCCCCAACCTTTGGAAGTCCCAGCCGACCAGCCAGAGCTGTGCACCTGTTTTCAAGTCAACGAAAACGTGTCGTTACATATGCAGGGGGGCCTGAGTGAGCGCTGGCTGTACACATCACAAAAACGGTCACGCTAACTCATGCGTGGGTGGCGGGGTAGCCCCGGGCCCGTGGGCAGGAAGCCGTGAGTGGGGTAAGCCCACAGGGGTTCGATCACAGGGGGGAAAGGACGTTACCCAGCCCTTATTAAGTGCATTAAAGTAGGTCGGAGACGCAGAGTTTAAAAAAAAAAACAAACTATTCACTGTCTATCTTCTGGGGGCGGAGGGCAGCGGATGAGGAGAGGAAGAAGTCAACCCTAAGAAGAAAAGGGAAAAACTCAGGAATCATGTAAGACTGTAGGAAAACAGTAGTGATCCCCACGAATGTGCATGGGTCACACACTCTGGTTCAGGTCGAAGTTGTCAGGCTGGGTTTTTAGAAATTCAGATAAAAACTTGAGCCCTGGCTGGTGTAGCTCAGTGGATTGAGCGCGGGCTGGGAACTAAAGTGCCCCAGGTTCGATTCCCAGTCAGGGCACATGCCTGGGTTGCAGGCCATAACCCCCAGCAACCACACATTGATGTTTCTCTCTCTCTCTCTCTCTTTCTCTCTCTCTCTCCCCTTCCCTTCCCTCCCTAAAAAATAAATAAATAAAATCTTTTAAACAATTTAAAAAAAGAACAGTCCCTCATTTAAAAAAAAAAACAACTTGTAAGAGACACACCCAAAGTAGAATAACACACACACACAGACAAACCCAAGTAGTTGTATAATATAAAACAAAGTAGATTTGTAAGGCCAGAAACACTACTAGTGATGAAGAGTAACCACCTAATAATAAAAAGCTTAATTTACCAGGAAAATATAACAGCCATCAACTACGAACACTGTCCCCAAATACACACCTCACACAGGTGTGTGGACCCCTCACCCAAGAGCAGGTGCAGATGGTGGAGAGGAAGTCCGACAGGTTAGCTGCTAGAAAAGTGCACACCAAGGGGGGGAGGGAGGGAGGGAGGAAGGAAGGGAGGAGGGAGGGAGGGAGGGAGGGAGGAAGGAAGGGAGGAGGGAGGGAGGGAGGGAGGGAGGGAGGAAGGAAGGGAGGAGGAGGGAGGGAGGGAGGGAGGGAGGGAGGAAGGAAGGGAGGAGGGAGGGAGGGAGGGAGGAAGGAAGGGAGGGAGGGAGGGAGGGAGGGAGGGAGGAAAATAAAGATGCACACTAAAAAAAGAAAAATGCAGGCTAAAACTGCAGCGGGATATTGCCACACCCCAATGAGACTGGCTACAGTAAAACTGTGATAACGCCCTGGCTGGTGTGGCTCCGTGGACTGAGCGCCAGCCTGCGGGCTGAAAGGTTGCCGGTTCGATTCCCGGTCAGGGCACGTGCCTGGGTTGCAGACCGGATCCTGGTTGGGGGGCCGCGTGAGAGGCAACTGATTGATGTATTTCTTGCACATCACTGTTTCTCTCCCTCTCTTTCTCCCTCCTTTCCCCTCTCTCAGAAGTGAATAAATAAATCCTTGAACGTAAGTACGTAAATAAATAATAAATAAATAAATAAGAGAATTGCAATAGTCTCTTTAAAAGAAAACAGGAGGCCACCCCAAGCCATGCGAAGCGGGTAAATTTCTCAAAACACAGGAAACTAAGTCAAGCTGGAGCAGAGCCCGCCCTCCGCGGACGCCACGCCCACGGGCGGTAAACCCCACCCACCGTGAGGAAACGCCAGGCCCCCAAGCCTGATGACAGGGACCCCGATCCTGCGAGAGTGTCTCAGAGGAGCGTTTAGAGCCCTGAATGCACCCCCCAGTGGGATGTTGCAACGATGGAAAAACCGAGTGTCATCCCGTTCCAGTAACAAAGGAAGTGAGCTGTCTGTCCCCCGCGGGGTGCCTTGGGGTTCGGAGGCGAGATTAGATCCTTTGCAAACGCCCCGTAACCCGCAGCCTGAGCGGGTTTGAAGCGAAACAGGTGCGGATGGAAGCCCCCGACTGCGCCCAGTGGCAGCTCACATGCGCTTGTCTGTCTCCAAGAAATCGTGGGGAGCTAAGAATTTGCAAAAAAAAAAAGCCCTCGGCCAACATCCCGGTGAATGGAGGGATGCTGAACGCATCCTCTCCTCCGACCCTGACGAAGAAAACAGTCGCGCCCATCGCGGGCATTGCTGCCCCACGTTTTACCGACAGCCTGTCAGAATTCCCGAGAGGCTAACGGGGTTCTGAGGACAAAATGAATGTGTAAGAGTCCGATGGATCTCTATAACCCGGCACACAAAAGCCCTGAGAAACTGTAATTTAAAACTGTCAAGCCCTGGCTGGCCTAGCTCAGTGGATTGAGCGCGGGCTGGGAACCAAAGTGTCCCAGGTTCGATTCCCAGTCAGGGTACATTCCTGGGTTGCAGGCCATAACCCCCAGCAACCGCACATTGATGTTTCTCTCTCTCTCTCTCTCCCTCTCTCCCTCTCTCTCTCCCCCTTCCTTCCCTCCCTAAAAATAAATAAATAAAATCTTAAAAAAAAAACACCTGTCAAGTAGTGTGTGTGTGTGTGTGTGTGTGTGTGTACCAAGCAGGTCACCTAAGGAAAGTGTGGGAGGACTTGAAGGAGAAAACTATTTAACACTTTCCTGAAAGGCCCACGAGACACAAATCTCGGCTTCAGAGCCAAGCCTCGGGGTCTGAAGGGCGTTGCCCTGCCCCGGCTGGCTGGTGAGTAGGCTCCACCTGCTCCCCGCTGCCGGCACAGCACAGCTATTCCAGGAATCTGGGCAGGTCGCTCCCAAATTTCCGTGGGAGGCTAAGGGCTCTGGGAAAATAAGTGGGGCGGGGGCCCTTCCCCTCACTCCCCCCCTCGAGAAGCAGGTTCCGGGGTGGTGAACAGCAGCCCCAGGTGTGACCTTGTAACCGGGGGAAAAAAAACCCGGCGTTCAGTTCGGGCTGCCTGTCACTACCAAACCCAGTAAGCAATGACAGCCACTGAATCTTTTACGGGCGTTTTACTCAGATGGCCGGAGGTCTGAGAAGACGGTGGGTTGATATCCTAACACACCATTTCCCTTCTCTTTCCTGGCCAGACCTTTTATAAGGGGGTGGGGGAGGGCAAACAAGGTGCAGGGAGGGCTTTGAGATTCAGGAAGGATTAGGGTGAGCGAAAACTGCAGCCTTCCTGTTCTCCCTTCCTGTTCTCTCAGGCAGTTAGCTGTTCCCAAGGGGGGGCGGTGGTCACACAAAAGGCCCAGATGCCTCCAACTTGTCCCCAGGCGGTCATCTCTAGCCAGGGCCCCAGGAGGTTGGCTGCTTTTCCCAGGAGCCAGGATGGGCCTTATCTGTAGTTTCTGAAACAAAAGCTTACCATACACATGACTTGCTACACCTACAGCTTTTTACCTTAAGCTAAAATTTTCCAAGTTTTGAGTCTCCTATCATTCCCCACGGTTAGTATTAAACTATCTCATTTCCATGAGATCAGAACGTAGCATTGGGCTGTCCGGTGTGGGGGTGGTTAGGAATATATCTAATTGCAGACCTACATGAGGAGGCACATTGTGTGCAACAACAAGCTGTGACACTGAAGAAAATGACAAGGATAAAAACAATAAATGCCTCTCAAAGACCAGGTATATTAGGCAGCCAGGAGGTTAGTTTAGACAAGTCAATGCCAAAGAATCCTCCTCCCTGTTTTATATTAGACATTGCATTATCTACTTGCTTTACTTTTTTTTTTTTTGAGTTGTGAACTATCAGTTAAAACAGCAGAGTCTTTTGAAATTTTTCACATCCACGATTGTGCCTTCCAAGAAGGCAGCCCAAAGCTGCACGATTATCCAGTACTTTCCTGACTTGTCTTGGTTCTCCACTGACGGCACTGATGGCTTGCAAGGTGGCATTCAAAGCTTTTGCCACAGCGCAGGCTAATCTGCTCATTTCTACATTAAATAAGTTACCATGGTTGACATTACAAATATAGTTAAGGGCCCATATTCAACAGGGCTAAAGGTGTAAGTCACTGATGCAATCAGATGTAAGGGAGACATCCCATCGAACCCGGGTCAAGTGGGGCTTCTGAGGCATAAACACCGTCGGTCTTCCCAGAGAGCACGGTCCCCCAGGGCTGTTTGCTGGAACACAGGAATAGACTGTCATCCCACATATCAGGAACCATCCCGTTGGCAGTTTAACAGAAACAAAACCATAAGATACATCACTGGTGGTGGTGCAATTCATCCTCACACCTGCTGAGAACACGAGACAGTTTTAGCACAGCTGACAAAGGTTGCACACTCTCTAGCTGGGGTACATAAGTGACCTTTCAGGAAAACATTTCCCTGTCCTTTATAGTTACCACGGGTCCCCAATTATAAATACCAGAGTAGGTCATTTTCTTCTCAATATCATCAAACACAGCATAGTTTCTAAGGCTTTCTAAAGGGGAACAGACACTTATAAGACATGAAGCGAAACTTTTTTCAAGTTCCTCCTGCAAAGCAAAAGTTAGAAATATTCAGAACAATTTTGCTAAATATACCCACATATTTTCATCTTGTTTGAATGGAATAAGTTGTCCACTTGAACAAGGGGTCAAACAGGAGGTAATGAAGAGAACAGAAGCCACTGTTTCCGAAAGATGACTTCCAGGTTTTCTCAAGGCCTCGCGACCCATTGTTCCTCGGGCGCTTTCTTTATCCTGGCGTGATCAGCCCCAGGTTTCGTTTCCCTCAGTTTCACCGTGGTGGGGGTGGTGAGGAGGATGTCCTGAGGTCCAGGTCACTGTCCTCCTAGCTGGGTTTTTGGAGACGCAGTCACGCAGATCTTGAGCAGCATCCTGCCTGCAGGCTCAGGTGACTGCGGCAAACCTGTGGGAGAAAAGTCTCTAACTCAGCAAGGTCGTTCATCACAGCTAAGGTCTGGTTTAAATGTTGCACATATTTCTTACCTTCAGACTTTTATCTATACACATATCTTTCACCCCAGTTGTGGCCTGACATGGCTACCTGTACACAATTTTATAGGGACTCAGCTGAATCCCACTTCGAGGAGCCACCCTTATCCTGAGCAGGGCAATAAGGAAAGCTCGATCCCAATGAAGATGAGCTTTTCTTGACACTTTGGCTATATTTTTCTTCAAGGTGTGGTTCATTTTCTCTACTTTCCCAGAAGCCTGGGGTCTCCATGCCGTGTGGAGTCTCCACTGAATTCCTAAGATTTTAGATTTTACTAACCTTCTGTGTGATTTCTGAAACAAAAGCAGGTCCGTTATTGCTCTGAATGCTGTCAGGGAGACCAAAACGAGGGATTATTTCCTTCAAGAATGCTTTGACTGCTTCTGAAGATTTCTCTGTTCTAGTGGGATAGGCTTCTACCCATCCCGAAAAGGTGTCCACAAAGGTTAACCAATATTTCCACCCTCGGAGCCTTGGCATCTGGGTAGAGTCTGATGCGTGGGTCACCGGCCAGCAGTGAGCACAGAACGCTGCAGATGGCTCATCGAAACTCGAGAAAAACATACACAGAGACAACCAGGTCCTGTGCGGAAATAGGAACAGTGGGGCCACTCCTCACGTGGGGAATGCCTTGGCCACCCTCTCTCCTGGAGGGCGCCATGGCCACCCTCCCTGGTGGGGAGAGCGCCCGCCGTTCCCCCTCCGGAGATGCTTTTTATTGGTTTCGTTTGTATAAGAATTCACGTAAAAGCTCATTACTCATTGCTAGGAAGTAAGGATCAAACAGTAGATAACAAGGAAGTCTGAGGGCCTATTTTGAGTCAGGGTCAAAGAGCTGTAAGACTTTGAGGAACAAATAACTTCCTCCTTGGACCCTTATCATTCAACTGAGAGCATTCCAAACAAAGCAGGTTTCACAGGAATTTACATGTTCTTTTAGGCCTGATCACCCGGGGAATCCGCCCTTTCCAGCACAGGGCTGCACCACCCTGTCATTGTTTCAGGCTTAGGTGGAGCAAGGGAAGTAAGGCAGCCAAGAGATAAGGAGATTTTCTCCCAGACAATGAGGACTCAGGCTATGTCAAAGCCGAGGAGCGAGGGTCCATCACCCCCTTTTGCCGTAGCCCCCAAAGTCCTTCTTTGGGGGGCCTCCCACATGATCGTGCCTGTCTTAGGTCATTCCCCCCTTGGGGAATCTTACCTGTCATTGGCTAACTGACCAAGCTTTGGGGTTCAGTTATGAATGAAGCAGCAGAAGCAGCGCTCCTGCCAGGGAGGTAAGCTCCTGTCTCCTTGCTGGTTTAGGGTCCAAGGCCACTCCCTCAGCCTTAGCCCTGCTGGGGGTTACAGCTTCTGATACCAGGCAAGGCAGTTCCCAACAAAGTCTATTTGCCAGTCTTCAAATGGGCACCGTCCTTGACATTGCTTTCCTTCTTTCTTTTGGTGGGGCTCTGTTTGGGGGTTGTTCTTCTGGCCTACAACACATCTAGCAGTTACTTTCCTTGTTTCTTTAGAAATTCCAGGACCTGTGAGCCACAGTTGACATAGGTGGTTGATGAGTCTTTTCCACAGTGCATGGCCTCGTGCAAATGCTTTATGAGTAGCTCTACTAAATGTTCAGGAAAACAGTATAGCTCCTTTCTTATTCTTTTTCTATCAGTTATCAGGACCTTCTTCATTCAAACCCCATCTCTTAACTTTTTCTAAGTCTGCAGTCAGATATTCAGGGTCAAATTTTGACAAGTCCAGAACAAGTACCAATGGCATCATAAATATTCCTTTAGCAGCCTCTTTTGCTGCCCGTCCAGCCAGATTGCTTTCTCTAGCCACTTCAGTTCCCTCTCTTTGATGCCCCGGGCAGTGCATGACTGCCACCTGTAGGGGTGCCTGGACAGCCTCTAATAACTTTAGAATTTCGGCTGCATGCTTAATTTCCTTTTTATTGGAGGTTAACAGTCTTTCGTTTTCTCAGATGGAACCATGTGCATGCAAAATCAAAAAGCCTACCTTGAGTTGATACACACATTCACTCTCTTCCCATGAGACAGTTCCAGTGCCCTTGTCAATGCAGCCAGTTTAGCCTTCTGGGCAGAGGTTCCTGGCAGCAAGGCCTTGGCCTCCACTATTCCTTGAAGAGTCACAACGGCATATCCAGCTTCTCTGCTTCCTTTGTTTATATAACTGCTTCCATCTGTACAGAGAGTCCAGTCTGCTTCTGCTACAGGATGGTCCTGTAAACCAATTCTGCTAGAATACACTTCATCAGTTATTTCAGTGCAGTCATGTATTAGTGCAGCCGAGTCGGGGTCTGGGAGAAAAAGGCAGGAATTACTTTACTTACAGTTTTGAGGGAGACGTTGGGACTGTCGAGAAGAAAGAGCTTGGTACCTGCCCGTTCCTTCAGCAGTCAGCCACATATTCCCCTCTTGCTCCAGCAGGCTCAACACTTGCTGTGACACATAACTGGCATAGGCTGCCCCAAGGCAAACTTTTTCAGCTTCCTCCAAGAGCTCGCAGGTGGCTGCCACTCTCAAGCAGGCTGGCCACCCCTGGACAAGTGTGATTTAATTTCCTTGACAATTATGCGATGGATTGCAAATGCCACTAAGCATTTGGGTGAGGAATTCTAGGCAACGCCCTGTTTCTCACACACATACCGTTGGAAGGGCTCCAGGAGGCTTGAAAGCCCCAAGGCTGGTGCTGAAGCCAGGTGCACTTTCAGGGACTCAGAAGCCTGAGTGCACTCCTTTGTCCACTTTAGGACAAAGAACAGGGCGATATTCTGGTCCCTTCAGAACCTCACACAGTGGATTAGCAGTGGGCCCAAAGCTTGGAGTTCAAATGCAGCAGTCCCTTGCCATCCTCAGGAATCTCCTTAACTGTTTCCTGGTGTTGGGAGGAGTCCTCTGTGGATTTCTGTTGCACGACCTGCACTTACTCAGACTTTCTGCTCAGGGATGCCTTTCCCATTCCCTCAAGGAGGCATCTCTTATAACACTCTTAAGAGAGAAAGGCCATCCCCTTAAGGGTCCCAGTTGGGCTCAGCGATAGGTACTGCCCTGGGAAGGCCCAGAGCCCCATCTGGCTTTTCTTGGCATAACCTCCGAGCCTCTCCATTTGCCTTATCCAACACGAGCCTCTGCTCATCCCCCTTACTGAAGCAAAGAATTCAATAGGGCTTCTATGTCTGGCCAATTGAGATGATAAATGGCAAAAACTGGCGCGATCAAATCAGTCATTTTAGCAGGGTTATGTCCATAAGAAGGGTTTGAGCTTTTCCAGTTTCACAGGTCCACTGTAGGAAACAGAGTATGTGCCAGACAACATCTAGCAGACTGGCCTTCTGACCTTACTCGCACTGAAAAGTCTCCAAAAAGGATAGTGCCCTGCCCCGGTGGGGGCTTTTCCTCCACCGAATCTGGTTTCTTGACCGATTCAAGATAGCGATGCCAGTTCAGGCGCACTTTTCCCATTTCACTCCCAGGAGTGGATGCCCTGGGGCTGCAGGAACTCTGACCAGCCTGCAGCTGGCCTTAATACCTAGATCTTCTTGGCCCCTCTGCTCTGACCTTCTGTCTTTCATATGTAAATTCTCTTTTCTCTGAGCTATTAACTCACTTTCCTCTCTTTTTTCCTTTTTAACTCTGCATGCATCTTTATCACGTAAACTCAAAAACTTCTAGGTAAGGCAATTTGTCCTACTTCCCTGATTTTGACAAAACAACTTTTGTTACAGTATAATACAGTAATTTAAAGACCCATTCAGTGACCAGCACTCTCCTGGGTCTAAATTATACAGGACACAAACAGAACAGTACTACAACAAAACAACATACGCTTTCGATACACGCTCATAAGTTGTCAAATTACAACTGGCCCAAAGGGCCGTTTCGCGGAATGGAGGCTTTCCCCCCATTCTACCAGTCGGAACTCCGCGGGGCTCCCAACGGAAGTCCTCTCAGACCAGACAGATGTCCTTGCGGACCAGACGGTACCCAAACAGAACAGATGACCTAAGTTGTGACCCGGGATTTCAACCTGAACCAGAAAGCGCAACGATTCGATCCAGTGTGATGCGCGAGGAGAGGTGCTGGGAGCAAGGGGTGAGAATCCCCAAGTGAAATCACTTGGCAGCTGCTTGGGATTCTCTGACTCCAAGCCCCCAAGGGCCCCTCAGTCCAGGCAGCCAATGGGACTCCCCGCAAACACCCAAACTTACCAGGGAGTCCCAAAGTCTGTCCCCGAACGGACTCGCCAAAATATGTAACCGGAAAAGACACCGGCGTTTGGGCTGCCTGTCACTACCAAATCCAATAAGCAATGACAGCGATTGAATCTTTTATAGGCCCTTTATTCAGATGGCCGGCGATCTGAGAAGATGGTGGGTTGATATCCTAACACACCATCTTCCCTTCTCTTTCCTGGCCAGACCTTTTATAAGGGGGTGGGGAGGACAAACAAGGTGGGATGAGGGCTTTGAGATTCAGGGAGGATTAGGTGATCGAAACTGCAGCCTTCCTGTTCTCCCTTCCTGTTCTCTCAGGCAGTTAGCTGTTCCCAAGGGGGGGCGGTGGTCACACAAAAGGCCCGGATGCTTCCAACTTGTCCCCAGGCGGTCATCTCTAGCCAGGGCCCCAGGAGGTTGGCTGCTTTTCCCAGGAGCCAGGATGGGCCTTATCTGTAGTTTCTGAAACAAAAGCTTACCATACACATGACTTGCTACACCTACAGCTTTTTACCTTAAGCTAAAATTTTCCAAGTTTTGAGTCCCCTGTCAACCTCAGGGCCCACGCGTGCCGTGTGTCCCGGTGCTGGGACAAGCCATTCCCCAGGTGGGAAGGCAGGAATTGGACACCCCCTGCCCATGCCGCAGAAAGCAAGCCCCAGGCCAGGCGGACCAAAGGGTGGCCATCAGCAAGGCCAGGCTCGTTGAGGGAGGAAACGAAGGGGCAGGGAGGGGGTCCGTGGGGACCGCACAGCCAGAGCGTCGGTGTCGGGGTGCCACTGACCCGTGAACAATGCAGGGCCCGGGCGCTGCACCCCCACACAGCCACAAACTCACATAGAACTCCAGCTCCCCCAAAATGTGACCATTGAGAGCCAACTGTTGACTCGGAGTCTTCTGAAAACAGAAACAGTCAACTAACGTGAACTTCGTATGTCATACATAAAACACACCGTACTCTCATAAGAAAGTAATCTACCCTGGCTGGCGTAGCTCAGTGGATTGAGTGCAGGCTGCGAACCAAAGCATCACAGGTTCGATTCCCAGTCAGGGCACGTGCCTGGGTTGCAGGCCACGGCCCCCAGCTGCCGGAGTCCAGCTCCAGCAGGTCCAGGGGTTCCCCGTGGGGGGATGGCGTCAGCGAAGGAAAGACACGAGAGGTGCGGTTTCAAGCTCAGCGGCCAGGCATCTCTGCTGGGCTCTTGAGTTCTTTATTTTTATACAGTTGGGTGTGTACACGTGGCATATGTAAAAGCAATAAAAAAAAATGAGGTTTTTTTAAGTCATATTTGCTTTATCCTTATTCTGCAGAAAGCAGGAAGCAGCTCTTTATTGTATATTATTGTGCAAGTTTTTAGCTCCTAATCTTTGCAACTAAACAGTAACACATTTTACCTCACTATATAGCACCTCAATTCCTTAAAGCTCACCTTAAGTTTGATCTATATATTCTAAAGCTGCAAGCTGGGCACGTAGCTGGGCACAGGGCTGTCTAGGCTCACTGGCAAAGGCCATGCGAAGGCCTTCATGGTCAATGTGGTTAGTATCTGCCTCTGACTTCTCACTCCAGCGCCAGAACCCTGTCATCCTGTGCGAGTAACAATCTTTGTTTGGCTCAGTCTATTTGGCTGCCTGCCATCTACCTTGGTGTTGATGCATTTTTATTATTTGTTTCCATCTTTGATGTCTGACTTTTTTAGACAATAAACACCATGGGGGTCCCGATCGCTTAAGCATTCATAGAAAAGGAGTGTATAATAATCTTTCCAATACCCGTTCCTTGAACTCTCTAACCCACTTAGGAGGACACTCTGGTGGGGAGTCACTCTCCAGTGAGCTGTCATTTTCTTGCTTACTTTCAAAGAACTGTATTTCTCCTGTGGAATTGCCATTTGTCCCAGTCCCATGGTAGATCACATAGACCCTAGGCACGGGCAGTAATACCGTGATTAAGCAGAGGAGCGCCAGGCACTTCCCCCCGCCGTGCCTGCTGTGCGGACGTGCGGCTCCCTCTGTGACTGTATCAGGCGGCAGGGCTGGGCTGGCTCTCAGCATCTCCCCCTTTTTTGTTTTTTAAATGCAGTTTTTGAAGCTCTACTTGCGTAGCTGTTTTGTTATTTGAGTCTGCTTAGGAGTCTGATGATGACTGGAAAAAGATAAACGGCAATAAGGACCACAAGAATGATAATGGCGAGGTTTCTAATAAAAGGGATAAAGTTTTGCTGAGCTATGTAAGATTTAAATTGTTCTACAAAGGAGGAGGCTATTTGGGCAGCAGGTATTACATCATGAGGAGAGGAACTGATATCTTTAATTTTTTGTTGCAAGGTGTGCAAATCAAACCCGAAGTCACTGTGGTTCCACAGTCCTGTAAGATGGTGTTGAATTCGTTCCCCAGAAATTTCAGGGCTGTTATAAGACAAAGGGGTAACACAAATCCATTTAAAATCTGCATGGCATTTCACAGTGAGCCGGACCTTGAGGGAAAGTAACTGACTACCAATATGTAATACTGCTCCCTCTAAGGCATTAACTTTCACTTCTAAGTTTCTATCTGTGCGTTCTTGTGCTGCTAAAGCTAAAGTTATATTATGAGTTAATTGATCCACATGTTGAGCAGTTTGCACTTAGTACTTGTTGTACTAAGGCTGCAGTAGAAGCAGTTATAGATCCTATAATGGCTATTAGAGTGGTTATTCCTAAAATTAGAGCAGCTACAAAACGCTTAGGTCTTTCTAGTGCATTTTTAGCTAACTCTAATGCTTGCAAGCCAGGGTCATCATACCAGGGAATATCTAGCTTAACCAGGAGCATCACATAAGGGGGTTGCTGAACAATCACAAATGTCTTTACATTATTATTTGGTGTGAGGCAATTAGTTAGGCGACTTTCAGTACAGGATATAGCGTAACTTGTAGAAGTAGCTTGTATAGTCAGATTACCAGTTCCTCCAGGATATAAAATAGCATAAGGAGTCTGTACACATGCTTGAGCTGTAAGCAGTCTAGGAGGTAGATAGGGGTGGCGTAACAACAGAGGGGAGGTAGCAGCTAGCAATTGGCACAGTTTAAATTGGGGATAATAGGTTCCATTGACTACATAGGTAAGGATTGGTGCTACCCAGCCGTGAGAGTGCCAGCGACTAACAGTCTGTGGCGTGGGGACAAAGTCATCAGACCAGTTAAAGCGAACATTAGCTGCGTGCAAATAGTTTCTATAATTCTGGGTAGGGTTATTAACAGACCAATCTGAAATAGACTCCTTCGTTCCATGCATTCCCCACACTACACTTTGTGGGGCTGCACGATAATTCCACAAAGGGTATCCAGTATGAGGGTCCCCTCGATTCCAATTGTGACCTGATGCCATTGGAGGACCACATGGGACTGCTCCAGGGGGGTGCTTTTGGGGGCCTAACTTAAACCCAAATCCTGGACCTCCTGGTGTCATCATAGTGATGGACCACAGATCCCGAGTATTGGGAGTAGATTTAGGGACATCAGTTAATTGGGTTCAAATTGCGGCATTCACGCACCCGGTTAGATTATTTTTTGGGTTAAAATTTATGCATGTTGGGGGAGTACCTGTTTTACCTTGAAAGGTAAAATTAAAGTTAGTACATGGGGTTATAAAAGAACTGGCACTCCCACCCAATAGAGCAGTATCATTCACAAACACAGGGATATTTTCATGCCTCCAAGGTACAGGGCGCGACAATGGAGGCTCTGGCAAATATGCCAAAAAAGTATTACCTTGTGAGGAATCTGCACAAACAAACGGTACCTGCCACACAAGAACAGCAAGCATAGCCACAAAAATTGTGGCTGGGTCCTTAGTGGCTCCTTGTCCTTGGACAATGTTTTCTGCTTCCTCTGTTAAGGCCTTAAGTTGGCCCCAAGTAGGGGGTCTTCCCTCGGGGGTGGCTCTTGCAAGTCGTTGGTGTCAGCTGGGGTAACGGTGTAGCTCGGGGTCATGGATGTGCAAGCGCTGAAGTGGAGGAACAAGGCCCTCTGACTGTAGGATTTGTACGTTGGGTGGTCGTGGGCAAGGATCCTCTTCCTGTGATGGTGGAGGGATCTGCAGGGGTGTTGGCGGAATCTCCTCTGTTGTCACTGCTTCCAGATTGATTGGGTGGAGAAGGTTGATTGGCAGATGGAGAGGTGGAGGAGGGGGCAACCCCGCCATGTGGCCAGATAAGTCGCTCAGGAATCCAAACAGGAGAGTCTGAATCCTGCTGAAAGACACAAGCACATCCTCCTCCCCATGTTAGGACTACGTCTGGTCCTTTCCATTCCCCGTAAGGAGGTCCTTCCGTTTTACCAGGGGTTTAGGTGTCTTGTAATCAGGATTCCAGTGCTTATACAGAGGGTTTTGTCTTTTTCATCTACATTTAAAATGTTTATTGTAAAGAGAGCAAGTTGTAGGATTTGGTGAGGAGAGCAATACTTAAACTCTCCATCTTGTAATTTTTCTACTTGGTTTTTAAGCGTTTGATGAGCTCTTTCTACAATTCCTTGGCCCTGAGGATTATAAGGAATCCCTGTGCTGTGAGCGATTTGAAAAAAGGCACAAAATTTTTTGAAAGCCGTGGATGTGTAGGCAGGAGCATTATCCATCTTTATTGACTCCGGGAGTCTTAAATATGAAAAGGCTAGAAGTAAATGCTGACTTGCATCCTTAAATGCCTCCCCCGTGTGTGCAGAAGCAATAATAGCATGAGAGTAGGTGTCAGTACAAACATGCACATAAGAAAGTTTGCCAAAAGATGGCATATGAGTAACATCCATCTGCCAGAGGTCATTGGGTCTAAGTCCTCTAGGGTTAACTCCAGCAACAACAGCAGGAAAACGAGCAGGGCAATGGCTACAGCTACACACGATAGCACGAGCAGCCTCCCTAGGAATGTGGAACTGGTACCGTGGAGCAGAGCGTTTTAGTGGTGCAGCTCATGGGAGCGTCGAGCGTTTTCAGCTGCAGTAAACACACAAGATCGAGTTAGTGCATTTCCGACTCCCCTCGTGGAGAGGTCCCGGAATGGATGTATGCGCTCGTACGTACCCTGTAAAGCCAGGCTGCGGTCTCTGCTGTAGTAATAGCTGCAGCTTCTGTGGCAAAGGGAAAACGGCCAACTTGTTTTCCGGCGACGTGGCCGTCTCACGTGCGGGAAGAACCGCGCTGGGTACTGAGCGTCAGAGTGCAGGTTAAAGGGCAAGTGTTTTAAGTCTTGAAACGCAGTAAGCACTGCTACAATTTCTGTTCTCTGTGCGGAAGTTTCAGAAGTTTGAGTAGTTATGGGCGTATTATCAATAATGGTCTCCGCGGTCCCGTTAGAAGAGCCATCGGTAAAAACGAGAGCCGCGGGAGGAGAAAGGGGGTGTTCGAGGTGACTTTTGGAAACAGAACAGGATGCTCCGTTAAGAAGCGCAACAACAGATTAGGGGGGAGATGAAGTTTAACTCGCCCCGGAAACGCGGTCAAGGCTGCCTGCCCCTCATCATTGTTCTGCAGCAAGGCCGACAACTGTTCATCTGTGTAAGGGATGATAATTTCAGCCGCCTCTTTGCCAAACAATTCTTGGCTTCTTTTTTGGCCTTTTGTAATTAGCTGGGCAACCGGGGAGGGATAGGCCATCACTATTTTCCTGCTGGACGCCGGCAAGTGAATCCACTCCAAAGGCCCCTCCTGCCATAAGCAACCCGTAGGAGTATGGGGAGTAGATAAGATCACAAATTGCCAAGGGCAATCATAATCAATTCTAGTTAACTGTTGAGCATTAATTGCCTGCTCTACTCTCTTCAAAGCAAGCTTAGCTTCAGGAGTAAGAAGGTGAGGGGACTTAGGATTGGAATCTCCCCTTAGTATGTCAAACGGGTTTTAGTTCTGCCGTGGTCAATATGAGGTAAGGTTGGACCCAAGTTATATCTCCTAACAATTTTTGATAATCATTAAGAGTGACAAGGTATTCTGAGCTGTAAGGGTTGGTGAGTCACAGTGCTGGTCAACACCATTTGACCATTTCCTACCATTTGAGGCAGGAAATAGGTGGTTGTGTTTGAATTTCTTCAGGGGCTATTTTTGGTCCATACTGTTGTCAAACTATCACCGTTTCTGTTAAAATATTTTGTAGAGTTGCTCGGTCAGCATGGGCTAACAAAATGTCATCCATATGATGAATTAGATATAAATCTGGGTAGTTTTGTTAGGACTAAGTACAGGGAAAGTCTAACCATTATCATTATGGTAAGTGGCTGCAGCCTCCTCTAAATCCACCTCATCTTCGGGGGACAACTGGCCTCCTTGGTCTAAGTTACTTTTCCCCTCATTCTCGTTTTTTTTGCATTATTTTGGTTAGACTCATTATCTACTCTTTCATCTGCATCTTCCTCTTCGACGGTAAACAAACTTGGGTTAGAATCAGTTGAAGCGACTAAGGGAGTTTTTTCACGTGGTTCGCTATCCAGGTCGGGCAAAGTCCCTAACTTTCTAGTAAGAACTTTTTTCTCATGTTGTAGGTCTAATGCATCTCTTCCTAAAGTCCACAGGGCTAGAGCATGGACTGGCACTCCCGCTGGCCCCTGATGTTCATAATATAGCTTTAATTCCTCTCCTACTTTGCCCCAGATCTTTTGATTGACGGTACCTTCTCCTGGGAACCAGGAGCAACATTCTTGCACAAAACCCAAAAAGGTTTGGATTTTATGTGTAGGAACTTTCATTTCTTTTTTACTCAGTGTATGCTGAGTAATTTCTACACAGAGCCGTTTCTCTTCTGACTCAGCATGGCCCATAACTTCTCAAATAGTTCTGTAATCCTTTCCACCTTCTTACCTTGCTTACTCTCTTCTACAAGGGGGTCTGCAGTACCCTACGGTGGAGTCCTATCCATCCCGTTATTCTCGAGGGGGGCTTACCAAAGGGTCCCTGTTCAGGCGCCACTCTGCCGGAGTCCAGCTCCAGCAGGTCCAGGGATCCCCGTGGATGGACGGCGTCGGCGAAGGAAAGACACAAGAGGTGCGGTTTCAAGCTCAGCGGCCAGGCATCTCTGCTGGGCTCTTGAGTTTTTTATTTTTATACAGTTGGGTGTGTACACGTGGCATATGTAAAAGCAATAAAAAATTGAGGTTTTTAAGTCATATTTGCTTTATCCTTATTCTGCAGAAAGCAGGAAGCAGCTCTCTATTGTATATTATTGTGCAAGTTTTTAGCTCCTAATCTTTGCAACTAAACAGTAACACATTTTACCTCACTATATAGCACCTCAATTCCTTAAAGCTCACCTTAAGTTTGATCTATATATTCTAAAGCTGCAAGCTGGGCACGTAGCTGGGCACAGGGCTGTCTAGGCTCACTGGCAAAGGCCATGCGAAGGCCTTCGTGGTCAGTGTGGTAGTTCCTGTCTCTCACTTCTCACTCCAGCGCCAGAACCCTGTCATCCTGTGCGAGTAACAATCTTTGTTTTGCTCAGTCTATTTGGCTGCCTGCCATCTACCTTGGTGTTGATGCATTTTTATTATTTGTTTCCATCTTTGATGTCTGACTTTTTTAGGCAATAAACACCATGGGGGTCCCGATCGCTTAAGCATTCATAGAAAAGGAGTGTATAATAATCTTTCCAATACCCGTTCCTTGAACTCTCTAACCCACTTAGGAGGACACTCTGGTGGGGAGTCACTCTCCAGTGAGCTGTCATTTTCTTGCTTACTTTCAAAGAACTGTATTTCTCCTGTGGAACTGCCATTTGTCCCAGTCCCATGGTAGATCACATAGACCCTAGGCACGGGCAGTAATACCGTGATTAAGCAGAGGAGCGCCAGGCACTTTCCCCCGCCGTGCCTGCTGTGCGGACGTGCTGCTCCCTCCGTGACTGTGTCAGACGGCAGGGCTGGGCTGGCTCTCGGCCCCCAGCAACCGCACATTGATGTTTCTCTCTCTCTCTGTTTCTCCCTCCCTTCCCTCTCTAAGAAAAAAAAAGAAAAGAAAAGAAAAGAAAGAAAGTTATCTAGAGAAAAGATGGTGTGATTTAGAAAATCATAAGGATGATTGTGGCTGGTGTGGCTCAGTGGATCGAGGGCCAGCCTGCAAACCACAAGGTCACGGTTTCAAGTCCCACTCAGGGCGCATGCCTGTTGCCTGCCGCGCCCCCAGTCGGGATTGCACAATAGGCTACAACGTATCTCTCTCTCACATCAATTGTTTCTCTTCCTCTCTGCTCCCTCCCCTGCTCTCTAAAAATAAATAAATGAAATCTTCAGTGGGCCCATGACAGCAGGGAGGCACGCCCTCTCCGAGGTCAGCACGGACCAGCTGCACCGGCCGCAGTGACCCAGCCGGGGCCTGAGCAGCGGGCACATCCAGGGGGTCAGTGGAACACAGCCCGGAGGCTCGGGGAAGCCACACCGTGCTGTGGACGGACGCACCGCAAGGGGAAGACAGGCGGGCAGGCGGGGGACAGGCACCCCCACCTGGTCGGGGTGGAGGCGGCCTCTGACCTGCTGCCGCACTGTCCCCGTCCCCTGCTCTGCTGGGGGGCGGGGACATCTGGCCAGCAGCACGGGGTCCCCTCCTGGGAGGGGGCCTCTGACAAGCCTGTCCCCTGAGGACAGCTGGTGGGGGGCCCCGGTGTCCACAGCACAGCAGCCATGAGCACCCCGCTTTCTGTGATGGCCAGAGCTGGTCCAGTGGCCACACAGGCCCAAGAGCCCTCACCTGCTAAGGTGTTTCAGCCACCGGACACTGAGGTTTCCCACGGGGAGACTGGGGCAGAGGTGGCCGAGGCCTCGGTGACCGCCCCCGCCCTGCGTGGGAGGTCTGGCTCCTGGCCTGGGCTCCAGGACCCCTCTCCCGAGGGCCCGCCCACGCCTCGCTCTGGCACATCCAGCCTGGAGCCGGGCCGCACCCCGCTGCCGCACATCTGGAGCCTCGCCCCTGCTGAGGCTCCGCAGGCCCCGGGCGCCGGGTCCCTGGGCCGCTGCCGGGGCTGGCCTCGCACTCGCACCCCCCACCCCACCCCACCCCACCCCACCCCACCCACCCCCTTCCAGGGCCCTAGCTCCCGAAGGGCTTGTCCGCGCGCCAAGAAGGGGCGTTCCTGTGCTGGTTCCCGGGGACAGAACTCACTCCCGGCCTCCGCCCCAGCCCGGCTGTTCCCTGCTCCCGCCCCCTTCCCTCCTGTCCCCGGGCTCAGCCGGGCGCTGGGCCATGCACCCGGCTCCCCGAAGGCAGGGTCCAAACCCCATCCTCTCAGGCCGGTGGGAGGGGGGCTCCATCCCAGGGCAGCTCAGGACATCGGGGAGCCCTGCTTGGGCCCGGGGAGGGGAGGAAGGGGCCCTGGGGGACCAGGTCTCCCCCACGCCTGCCTTTCATGCCCTTTTATGGGCGGCTGGGGCTGCTCTGAGCTGCCTTTGTCTCTCCCTTTTCAGCCTCCAGCCCAGCCTCTCTCCCCCTCCAGGCTTTCTGGGTGGAAGAAAGGGCCCAGGGGGAGGGGGCTGGAGGGCTGCCGGGAAGCCGGGGCCTGGAGCCCTCGAGGGCCCCACCCAGACACGCTCTGCTGGGGCCCAGCCTGGCGGGGCTGTTCCGAGGCTGAGCCAACTCCCGGGGTCCCCACCCTTCCCGTTGGGGTCCTGAGGTCCTGAACTGAAAGAAAGGCTCTGTTGCTGGGCCTGTGACCCCGGACCCTCAGCCCGGGCAGCCGTCCCAGTGCAGCAGCCCCTGCCGGTTCCAATGACCAGGGTGTGGCCCAGCCCCTGCCCCCGTCACACACCACCCTTCTGGCCCCCGCCTCCCCCGCCACTGGCACTCTGGTGGTCTTGCCACACGGCTTCTGTTTGGCCGGGTTCTTGGTGCTGGAACCCCCACTCTGCCCAGGGCATGAAGGGGGACGGCCACTGGCCCAGCTGTGACCAGGCTGTGGGGGGCGTCCGAGCACAGGGGCCAGACACTGTGTGTGGGAGGGAGGACAGAGCCGGTTCTGGGGCGGGCCGAGCTGCAGCCTGTGCCGGCCATCATCCGGGGACACGCACGCTGTCCAGCCTGGCCGGGGGCCGACTCCCTCATCCCCAGCACAAGGCCTCCCGTGAGGGCTGAGGACTCCCCTCCGGGTCCCTCCTCCAGAAGCCTCTGGCAGCCCCCCTCCAGGCTTCTGGACCCCACCCTCCAAGCACAGGGGGCAGCAGAGGTGGCTCAGCACCAGGGGGCCACTTGTTTCTGGACTTGGAGTGGCGAGCCATCCTGCACTTCTCTGCCTGCATCCTTGTAACTGGAAAAGACACCGGCATTTGTGCCGCCTGTCACTACCAAACCCAATAAGCAATGACAGTGACTGAATTTTTTTTTTTTTAATTTTTGTTTATTTATTTTTAGAGAGGGAAGGGAGGGAGATAGAGAGACAGAGAGAAACATCAATGTGCGGTTGCTGGCGGTCATGGCCTGCAACCCAGGCATGTGCCCTGACTGGGAATCGAACCTGTGACACTTTGGTTCACAGCCCGAGCTCAATCCACTGAGCTACGCCAGCCAGGGCTTGATTGAATCTTTTATGGGCGCTTTATTCAGATGGCCGGAGATCTGAGAAGATGGCGGGTTCATTCCCTAACAAACCATCTTCCCATTCTTTCCTGGCCAGACCTCCTGTAAGGGGGTTGGGGGAGACAAACAGATGGCAGTGAAAGTCCTTGAAGCACTCCTATCCTGGGCAATGAGCTGTCTCCCAGTGGGAGGGGCAGTCGCCTGCTCCTTCCCGATATGGAGGTCTCCAGGCGGTAATCTCCAGCCAGCACCCCAGGAGGTCAGCCGATTTTTCTCAGGCGCCAGATGGGCCTTATCTGTAGTTTCTGAAGCAAAAAGCTTAACATACACATTACTCGCTAGATTTATGGCTATTTACGTTGAGCTAAAATTTCCCAAGTCTTAAGCCCCCTACCACCCTCACCTGTCGCCTTGGTGCTGGGACCCGCGAGACACAGGCCCGCTGGGCTGCTCAGGTCTGCACTTTCAGCACCCACAGGGCAAGCCCCGCCTGGGTCAGCTCGGGGTGCCTGGGACCTGACCCAGGGAAGGAAGGACCGCGAGCCACCTGCCTCGGAGCCAGCCAACCCGCCCCCATGACACGCCTCTTGCCCAAAGCCACAGGGACCGGGCGTTCTCCGGGTCCTGCCCACGTGGAGCCGCAGGTGTCCACAGGCAGACAGGCCAGTGCAGGCCGGCCCTTGGGGTCGCTGGGCAGGTCAGAGGGTAGGAGTTTCCGGGTGAGGGGTCCTGGACAGGCGGGAGGGCAGGCAACAACCTCAGGACGCGGGGGCTGCGACCAGGGCGCTGGGAAGGTAGGGTGACTCACCTGCGCTTGCCAGAGCGCGCCCTGGGAGGGCGGTGGGCGTGTCGGCACTCAGTGGGCGTGGCCAGCCGTGGCAGCTGCGGGTCTTCGCCCCGCCCAGGGCGCCTACCCCCTGGCGCCCGGACCTCGGCCTCCCAGCTCCCCGCCGCCCCTCGGTCTCCGTCGGGTCCGTCCACCGCCCGCCCATGGCCCAGAAGGTGCTGTGGCTGCTGCCGCCGTTGCTGCTCGCCGCCGCGGGCGTCTGCGGCATCCTGCTGCTGTGCGTCGGTACCCAAGATGTGCGGGAGCCGCCCGCCCTCAAGGTGCCTGCGGCGCGCGGAGCACCGGAGGGGCGCGGGCGGGGAGGCTCGGTGCCCGCGCAGGGCCCCGCGGCTCCCGCGTGGCAGCCCACGGCCCCCGCCCGCGCTCCGCTCCCGACCAGAGGGCTAGCGGCCCGGCCCGGTGCGCTCCTCTCCCGGCCCGGGTCCGCCAGACTGCGGCGGCGCTTCCGGGGAGCCTCGGCGCTGGAGGCTGAAGCCCCGGCTCGCAGAACCTCCGCGGCGCCTATCGCGGGCGCGGCCGGGGAGCTGTCTCTCTGCTCCCCGGATGTGCCCCAGGCCCCGGCTGGGACCGGGCAGCCCACGGGGCGCCCTGGTTTGGGAGTCAGCCCAGACGGAGTGCGAAGGTCCCTGAGCGCAGGCGACCCTCCTCACCTCCCCGCGGTCCCGACGGTGGCGGCTGCCTTTGAGGGGGGCCTGGCGGGGGGGGGGGGGGGGGGCGGTCAGACCGGGCAGGCCTTGAAAGTGTTGGGGTGAGCTAGGCCAGGCCAGGCCCAGCCTCCAGGAGTCCAGCTGGCTCCCTTAACCCCTTCGTGGTCTCGGGGGTGGGGAAGGCTTGGGGTGCGCGCATGTGTGAGTGAGGAGCAGGCCCAGCAGCCCAGGATGGGCCTCGGCCGGGCGGGTCTCCGCCGACGAGGATCACCACCCCGTGGGGTCGGGGTGGGTGCACGGGTCGTTCTGAGACTGGCTGGAGCTCCCTGGGTGGGGGGCAGTGACTGGAGCGCCCCCTTCCGGGTCCAGGAGGGTGTGTTCCCCGGCCCTGCTCTGCCTGCTGGAATCCAGGCCCTTGCGGGGAGCAGATTCCGGGACGTGGTGGATGCCAGCCGGGTGCTTCTGTCCCACCTGCCCGAGGGGCCCCGCCGGCATGGCCCCCTCAGCCCTGCAGGCCCGGCCCTCAGGGGCTCTGGCTCAGAGGCCCCCGGCGGGGTGTCTTCAGGCGGGGCTGGCAGGAAGGAGCCCCCCCCCCCCCAGCCTCCCCGGGCCCTGGCTTCCACATCCTCAGGTTGGGCCTCGGTCCGAGAGACCAGGGCGTGAGGAAGGAAGAGCTGGCCCGGACTGTTCTTCCTGCAGCTGGGCCTCCCTCCCAGAGCCTGCGGCCCTCCTGTCCCTCAGAGAGGAAGAGGGCCCTGGCCCCACTCTCCCCCGTCCCATCCTCGTCCCTGGCCTTCTCTGAGCCTCAGGACATCCAAGCTGGATGGAGGGCGGGGTGGGGTGGAAAGCAGGAGTGGGGCTAGAGGGCATGCCCTTCAGGCCCCCGCCCTGACCCCCCACACCCCTGCTCTCAGTACGGCATCGTCCTGGACGCCGGCTCCTCCCACACGGCCATGTTCATCTACAAGTGGCCGGCGGACAAAGAGAACGGCACGGGCATTGTGCACCAGCACACTTCCTGCGAAGTGAATGGTGAGGGTCCCCCAGCCCCGGGTGCGCCCCGGCCTGGGTGCTCGCTCGCCGCGCGGCCTCACAGGCCCCATCTGGCCTTAGCCTCTGTCGACGGCCCCTCTGCTCCTGCTGCTCAGGGCCCGCCCCACACAGGGGCTGCAGGAGGCCCCGAGACGCAGGGAGGGCCCTGGGCCTCCTGGGAGCTGCAGGCGCTTCCACCCCACAAAGGAAGTGGGTAGGGGTCAGAAGGTCCGGGCCGTGCCTGGCCCGGGACCAGCCTTTACTTCCCAGACGGAGCAAAAGGGGCTCCGAGCAGCTGGTGGGCACCCCCGAAGGCCTCGTGGGAGGCCAGGCCTAGTGGCAGTGCCCTGGGCTCTGTCCTGGCACCCGTGCACACACCCACTGCTCCGGCGGCAGCCTCGGAGACTCTGGGTGGTGCACAGGACGGCCCCTTTGCCCGCGGGCGTCTCTGAAGGCTTCAGCCGGAAAGGGGTGCTCAAGCTGCCACCCTGTTTGGGAGCCCAAGGCCCCCAGCCTTGTTGGCCCGTGGCCCATCCCGGGGCTGACCACCCGGCTCGGGCCCCTCTCACGGCCTCCCTCTAGACGGCATCTCCAGCTATGCGGACAACCCTGCTGGGGCTGGTCAGAGCCTTGTTAAATGCCTGGAACAGGCGGCCCAAGAGGTGCCCGAGGAGAGACACGCGGGCACACCCCTCTACCTGGGAGCCACAGCGGGCATGCGTCTGCTCAAGTGAGTGTGCCCGACCCCTGACCTTCCTGGCCCTGGGCCCCCCACAGCAGCCCCGGCACGGGGTGGGCCCCGCATGCCCTCAGCCGCAGCAGCCCTCAGCCAGGCCCCTCTTGGCTGGCGGGGGGCCACCAGGTACCTCGGCATCGGGGCCACAGTCCCCTGCCCCCAGAAAGATGCCTCTCAGTGACTTCCCCGTCTCCCAGCCTGACCAGACCCGAGGCCTCGGCTAAGGTGCTGGAGGCCGTGACACAGACGCTGACCAAGCGCCCCTTCGACTTCCGCGGTGCCCACATCCTCTCTGGCCAGGATGAGGGGGTGTTTGGCTGGGTGACTGCCAACTACCTGCTGGAGAACTTCATCAAGGTGGGCCAGCCAGCCAGCCCGATGAGCCGGGCGGTGTGGGCACCCGGTCACTGGCTGACCCCAGCCTTTGCTCCTCACAGTACAGCTGGGCAGGCCAGTGGTACCCAACAAAGAAGGGGACGCTGGGGGCCATGGACCTGGGAGGTGCCTCCACACAGATCACCTTCGAGACGGCCAGCCCGATCGAGGACCGGGCTAACGAGGTCCAGCTGCGGCTCTTTGGCCGGCAGTACCGCGTCTACACCCACAGCTTCCTCTGCTACGGCCTCAACCAGGTCCTCCAGAAGCTGCTGGCCGGCGTACTCCAGGTGCCTGCCTGCCCTGCCTGCCCACCACCGGCACCACAGTGCCATGCGGGGGCGGGGGGAAGAGTGGGGGAGGGACCGGGGGCAGAGGGCAGAGCCCGGAGGGCAGCGGGCAGCGGTGCCCAGGACGGCTTCTCCAGGCAGCGGGAGCCAGTGAGCTGTGACTGGCTGGGAGGACAGGAGGGGCGGGGCCCTGCGCGGGTGAAGGCTCAGTGGCCAGGGGTGGACCTGGCGCCCGCCGGCTGAGGGGTGAGGAGGGCCAGGGCTGCCTGGCCGAGGGTCGCGCCTGAGCTCTGTAGTGATGTCACCGAGTACGCTTCGGGGGAGACCATCGGGCTGGTCCTCTGAGGAGGCCCTCCGAGGGCCCTGGGGGGGCAGGGCCTGA
Organism: Phyllostomus discolor; assembly: GCF_004126475.2. NCBI lineage: Eukaryota > Metazoa > Chordata > Mammalia > Chiroptera > Phyllostomidae > Phyllostomus > Phyllostomus discolor. The sequence continues at coordinate 214,256,809 of NC_040905.2, read as the reverse complement.
GGTGGGGGGTGGGGGTGGTGTGACCCACACCCTCATCGTCCCCCAGAATTCCCACGGCACCCACCCCTGCTGGCCTCAAGGCTACTCGAGGGAAGTGGAGCTCCAACAGGTGTACGGGACCCCGTGCACCGCAGCCCTGAGGCCCCCGTCCTTCGACCCCAGCAGAAAGGTCACCTTGGAGGGCGCCGGCGACCCTGACCTCTGCCGCAGCCTCGTGGAGCAGCTCTTCGACTTCTCGTCCTGCCCCTTCTCTCGATGCTCCTTCAACAGCGTCTTCCAGCCGCCCATGGCTGGGGACTTCATGGTGAGTCCGGGGGGGGGGGGGGGGGGAGGCGACACACTGCCACGCCCGGGGCCGGGGGTCAGTGTGGCCGCACCCCCCCGGCAGGCCTTCTCGGGGTTCTTCCACACCGTGGACTTCCTGAGATCGGTAATGCGGCTGCCCGTGACCACCCCGGAGGAGCTGGAGACCGCCGTGGCCGCCGTCTGCCGGCAGACGTGGAGCCAGGTGAGGCCTGCGCCCCTCCTCCAGGGCCTGGGGCGGGGAGGGGGCTCAGCCAGCCGCCCAGCTTCCCAGGCACTCATTGCCTGAAAAATGGGGGGGCCGGCTTGGCCTCTCAGAGGGCCCTGTGTGGTCAAGGACACGCCGCTGGTCGGACCCGGACAGTGGCAGGGCAGCAGCGGGGCTGCCGAAGCCGCCTGAGGCTTCCGCCTCCAACCACGACCTGGGGGCCAGCAGAACAGTGGGCAGGCAGTGGGTGTGGCTGTGGGAGCCGGGCCGCCGGCCGGGGTGGGGGGCGCAGGCGTAGGCCTCGAGCGAGACTTAGCAGGCGCGACAGGCAGGCCTCAGGTCAGGAGCGGGAGTTGAAGGCAGCCTCCAGGATTCTGGCTCCTGCTCCTAGCCAGACACAGGTGCCAAGTAGAGGCTGGGGGGGTCGGGGGGGGGGTGGGGAGGTCAGGGCCGGTGAGGCGTAAGCTGCCCACCAGGGACTCTGGAAGAATTACACTTAGTGTCCGTGAGCTCGGTGCAGGGGCGGGTCCCTGTCCTCTCTGTGTGTGGTGGCAGACAGACTGGGGGTCGGAGGCGAGGGAGGGGGGGTCAGAGGCAAGCCCAGGGTCTGGGCTGGGGCTCAAGCCTGGAGCTCCCTCTGTGCCCCCGACGGCATGCTGAGGTTGCAGCAGCCCGCAGCTCTCTGGTGGCTGCCCCTGCTGTCCCCTCCTTGTCCACCTCCCACGCATGGGGCTCCCCGCCACCCCAAAGTCACACTTTTCTTCCTCGAGGAAGGGCTTGCCTGGTCGTGGTCCTTCTGCCTCTTTCTACCCAACATTCCCCGTGTGTGTGTGCGCGCGTGTGTGTGCGCGTGGGCGTGCACTGGTGGTATACACGTGGCTGGCCACCTGCCTGGTGGGGCCCAGACCTCCTGGGAGCCCAGGGCCCAACACTGTCCCACCTGCGTCTCAGCTGAAGGCTTGGGCGCCTTCGCTGTCGCGGGGGGAAGAGGACCGCCTGTCCAGATACTGCGCCGGGGCCACGTTCGTGCAGCAGCTCCTGAGCAGGGGCTACCGCTTTGACGAGCCCGCCTTCAGCCGCGTGACCTTCGAGAAGAAGGTGGGGAGCAGCGGGAGGGCGGGGCCTCCGGGGTGGAGGCGGGGCCTCCGGGGCTGCGTAAAGGCTGAGTCCGCGCTCGTCACCCGCAGGTCGGGGACACTGAGGTCGGCTGGGCGCTCGGCTACATGCTGAACCTGACCAACATGATCCCCGCCGAGCGGCCGGGGCTGCGCAAGGGCATCAACTGCATCCCCTGGGTGATCCTCTTCGTGCTCTTCGGCGCCTTGCTCCTGGCGGCGCTGGTCCTGCTGGTGCTCCGAGCGCGTTCCGCCGAGTCGCCGAGCGCCATCTAGCGACCGGCTGGGGGCAGCTGCCCCAGCTCCGTGTCCCCCGATCCCTCACCCGACCGCCCTCCACACCTCTGCCCCCAACGCGGCCCGGAAACCGAGACGGAGACGCTAGCACCCGCTCCCACGGGGGGCCGGGAGCGCGAAGGGAACCGAACCTAGCCCCTTGAGCCTGCCCAGCCTTGTCTCCGTCTCGAGGCCTCGTGCCCCTTCTCCTGCAGGGGTGGGTGAGCAGACACCCCATACCCCTCAGCCTGTTACTACAGGGTGGGTCTCCAGGAAGTGGAGCCTTTATCCTGATAATCGGGGTCCTCCGAGACACCCCCCTCCACTCGGATCTGTATTAGGGGGAAGAGTCAGAGCCCACAGGCTAGGGCCGGCCCAGTGCCTGCTTGTAAAACTTTGTAATAAAACGTTTTTTCCTAAAGCGGTGGACAGGCGGCTGCTGCTGCCCGCCTGCCCCTCCTGCCTCCTCTCTGCGTCCAGCCCTGGGGCAGTGCTGACCGCGTGGTCCCTGCGCCACCCTGGTGGCCTGGCGTGGCTGCTGGGTGGCCGGCGGGGGAGTCTTCTCTGGCCGTGAGAGCTCCTGCAGCACCCCCAGCCCCGCGTCAGGGGCCTAGGCCGGGCAGGAGGCCGGGCCCTTGCGGAGGGCGGGCCCGGGGTGCGGGTGCGGGTGCGGGTGCCGGAGAGGGTGGGTCGTGAGCAAGGCAGACGCCTGGGGTCGCTCGGCGCTGGAAGAGCCGGGTGGAGGGCGCCCAGGCGGTGCCGTGCAGGGACGCTGAGCCTAGGGCCAGGAGGGACGCGGGCTCCATCTCTGGGAGGGAGGAGCCGAGAGCCTGGCTCCAGAGCCGAGCTTGGCCAGCGCGCGGGGAGACAGAGCGCTCCCCTCCCGCTTGGGTGCTTTTCCACGCCCGGGGGAGGCACCAGCCCGCCCCCGCCTGCGGCCCCTCCCCTCAGCCTGGCGTTCTCCCGCCAGGGCCGGTGTGCGAGCGCGTGGTCTTCGCTGCACGTCCCGCCTGCGCCGACCTTTCTGGGACCTGAGCTCAGACCCCTTTTCTGCCCGGTCAGCGCCCGGTGGGGCATCGCTGTTTTGCTCCCCACCCCCCCGCGCCGCGCCGCTTGAGCCGGTGTGTGAGCCAGTCGACAAACGTGAGAGCAGCCAGCCCCACCGTCTGAGTTCCGAGGGCAAAGGCCCGAGAGGGCGCGCCCTCGGGGTTGGGGGTTCCTCCTGGTTCAGCGGCTTGAGCCGGAGGGAGGGTTCCCGGTGAGATGGGGTGAGTGTGCTCCCAGGAGGCCACCAGCGGAGTGCAAGCGAGGGCGCCACACCTGCTTCGTCGTCCCGGGGCCCCAGGGCACTGAGAGCCGCCTGTCACCTGGGGACCGCGGACAGCTCCCAGCTGAGTCTCATCCGCAGCTCCGGGCCACTCTTGCCCCCTGGCGGCTTCGCTTGAGAGCAGCCGCCCCGGTTCCAACCCCGTGGCCGCCGCCGGCCCAGTTCCGCGTGTGTGTTTGCTGGTAGCCCTGTCTCTGAGTGCCCGCTGCGCCTTCGGGCACGCCTGTGCGTCCTGTGCGCCTGGCGTCCCCGTGTTCCCCGGGGCTGCGCCTCCAGACCCGGCCAGGTCTCCCGTTCCGGCGGGTAGGGCGGGAGGTGGCAGCCCCACGGGGACGGGGGGCGGGGGGGAGCGGGAGAAGCGCATCCGGGGAAGCCCCCCCACCCCGCCAGTCTCTACCCGGGTTTTCGGAGAACAGAGAAGATCCTCGGGTGCAGAGGCCGCGGAGGTTGAGGCACCCAGAAACCCGGAGAATCGGGGGTCGGTCAGAGCGCGAGAGGGGGGAGGGGCTGGAGCTGGAGGCGCGGTCCCGCCCCCGCAGGTGGAGCGCGCAGGCGCACTCCCAGCGCGCTGCCTTGTCGCCGCGCCCGCATCCCGGATCCTTTGCCGCAGCGTCAACGCCGCCTCCACCTCCTCTTTTCCTCCTCCTCCTCCTCCTGCTCCTCCTCGGCCTCCACCTCCTCTTCCTCATCCGCCGCTTCAGCCGACGCGGCGCCGGGAGCCCGCGCCCAGCCCCGGGCCTCGCGGTGCCATGCTGCCCCGGCGGCGGCGCTGAAGGATGGCGACGCCCGTCCCTCCGCCTTCCCCGCGGCACCTGCGGCTGTTGCGGCTGCTGCTCTCCGGCCTAGTCCTCGGAGTCGCCCTGCGCGGTGCCGCTGCTGGCCGCCCGGGTGAGCGACAGCGCTCGGCGCAGGTCGCAGGGCGCCCCGGGGCCGGGTGCGCCGGGCGGGGGTCGTGCTGCGCGGCGCCGCCGTCATTCTCGGCGCCGCCGCCTTCGCCTGGGCCCGCAGGCCGCTCAGGCCAGGCCCGCTGACAGCCGCGCGGGCCCTGCCTCGTGCGGGATGGGGGCAACGGGCCCGCAGGGCCCTGAAGGGCGCCGCTGGTTAGGGCTTCTCCGGGGTTCCTGGTGGCGAGCCCGAAGTTCACGCGCTTCTTGGCTTTGTCTCTGAGTCCGTGAGCCTGTCTGTGTCTCGGGAGGGCTCTGCGCGTGGGCCTGCCGCCGGCGGCCTGTCTGTGTGCGTTTCCCTGGTGCTGCGCCGGGCGGGCCTGGCCCCGGGTGCCTTGCTGCCCCTGTCTGTCCTGGCTCGGGGTACCAGTGCTCATCTGCCCGTCCCCATGCTTCGGGCGGTGTGGAACGCGTCCCTCGCTGGGCTGCCATAGTGGCGGTCTGAAGGTTCCTAGGGTGTGTAACAGCTTGTCTCAGCCTTGGGGTCCGGTTTTTTGTCTTCAGCGGAGACAGGAGCAGCTTGCAGTCTCAGGCTCCTTCCTGCACCCTTTGCCATGGAGACCCTGCTGCGGCCATCCCACCTTCTGTGGTAGGGGTCGAGGGGCGCCTCCCCGGGTGGACTCCACGGAGCCCTGAGGTCCTGGGAGACCCTCCCTGCCTCCCAGATGGGCACCAAGGTTCCAGGCAGCGATGGTCCGCGGGGACCTGGAGCCCCAGGGGGCTGAGCTGGGACACTGTGCCCACACATTCACTCCGTTTTCCTGGCAGCCCCACAGGGAGGTGCTGTTTTCAGCCCATTTTACAGATGAGCAAGCGGAGGCACCGGGAAGTTAAGTGACTGGTGTGCTGGAATGCTCAGCTGGGCAACATGGTTGTCTGTGTGTGGCCTCGGGGCCAGGGCAAGGCAGGCTACCTCCTGGGCACAGCCCCTCCAGGTGGGAGGCTGGCGTGACCGGGGGAGGGGGCCCAAGGGCCAGAGCTTGGTGGGCCAGGGATGGCACAGGCCGCCCACTGACAGCCGGGCTCCAGGAGCCCGAGGGTGGGGCCTCCCGAGGAGATGGGCTGCAGCCGTAGTGCTGAGCCCCCGGGGTGGGCAGGTGCCATGCTCCCCCAGATGTGGGGTGGGGTGCCAGCCACTCTTCCGCTGCCATTGTTCCTGGAACCTCCTGCTGCACCCTGAGGCTGGAGTGGGGACCTTTCCGGCGGCCTCCAGAGCAGCCGCCGCCTCTCCCTGGGCTGGGGGGCTGGCAGTGGGGGCCCCGGAAACCAGGGCCTGCAGCCAGCGCTGGGCCTCAGGCCCCTGCCCTTGGTTGGTGCGCTCTGGGTCCTCAGCGCCAGGGGCAGGGAGCGCCCAGCTACCCAGGCGCCCAGCTGCTGGGTGCGGTCCGGACAGACCTGCTGGCTCAGGCTTAATATTTAACAAGCCCAAACCCCGGGCCCCGCTCCCTGACACTGGCGCCCGCCGGCCCCGGCCGTGCAGGACAGAGGCCGCTGGAGCCCCTGGAGTGGACGCCTCTGGCCGACCGCTGCCCGTGTCCAGCCAGCACAAAAACCGAGCCAGGCCTGCCAGGGTCTGGGGAAGGGCGGGCGGGGCTGGGCATCCCCTGATCCCCCGGGCCGCCCTGGACCTCGGCGACCCCCCTGCAGTGTGAGAGCCTTGGCTGAGAGGAGTCTTGGTCCTCCAGAGACGCCGACACCCGTGCCTCCCCCAGCAGGGCTGACGGTCCTGGGGGCTGTCCCCCGGCCCTGCGGCTCTGCCGTCCAGCGCCCCGTCCCAGTGCTCAGGGCATTCCTCGGCTTGGGGCCATGCGTCCTCTGTGCCAGAGGGGAAACTGAGGCAGAGGGGACCCTGCCCTCTGTCCCCCAGCATCGGGATGGGATCCATTGGCCATGTGTATAGGACTCTGGTCTGGGCCCTGGACCAGGACCTGGGCCTGGCCGGAGCCCCAGGCATGCCCGTGTCCGACTCCAGTGAGGCTGGCCGACTCCATCCCAGGCATCCCCAGCCCAGCAGCCCCTGTGCCCCGGGGACAAGCCGGAGGCGGGACAGGAGGGGAGCGCTGCCACCCAGGCCGGGTGCTGGCTCTGCCCTGGCCCTGGCTGCGCTCTTGAGGGCTGGAGGAGGGCATGACTGGGCAGGAGGGCGCCCCTGAGGGCGGGGGAGGGGAGGCCAGCATCCTTTGCTGCCCTGGAGCCAGAGAGAGGCCTGAGCCCTGCCCCGGGGCCCCCAGTGTGGGCAGGCCCCCGCGCCGGGAGCCCAGGCCAGAGGCGGGAAGCGGTGGGCGGCCCCGCCTGGCTCCGGGGAGCTCGGTGCGGCGCCGTGCGGACAGTGAGGGGCAGTTTCCGCGCAGAGGGCTGGCGCAGGCTGGGAGACGGACTCTGGGGAGCGGGTGGGGCGGGCAGCTCTGATAAGTGTTAGCACTGTTTGTCTTCCTGCTGCTGGTCCCCGGCCACGGGGAGGAAGGGCCTGCCCGGAACAATGGCCGGAGCCGGGTCCGGCCAACTCCGTGGGGTGGGGGAGGGGTGCCTGGGACAGTGCTGCCTCTGTGCAGGCTGGGACCTCAGCCCGCCTCCGCTTTCCTTCCCAGACGCAGCCGCCTGCCCCGGGAGCCTGGACTGTGCCCTGCAGAGGCGGGCACGGTGCCCCCCGGGCGCCCACGTCTGTGGGCCCTGCCTTCAGCCCTTCCGGGAGGACCAGCGGGGGCTCTGTGTGCCCAGGGCTCGCCCGCCTCCGGGTACTGCAGCACAGCACCCCTCCCCCCCGACCTTGACCACCACCCTCAGCCTCAGCACCACCCAGGCCCCCTGAGCTCCGTGGGGTGCCGGGCGCTCTCCCGCCACCCTCCAGGTGGCCTCCTGGTCCTTTCCAGATGGCACCGGCCCAGAGCCAGTGGTGGGCTGAGGCGGGGATGTCCGACGTGACATCCTGGGGGGCTCTGGGAGAGGCAGGGTCCCCCAAGTTCTGCCCCATCCCCCAGTCGCCCACTTCCCCTGCCGGCCCCACCGGTGCTCACTGCTTCCCTCCCTGCACGCTGGGGTGCCCGCCCACCACCCCGAGCCCAGACTGGGGGAGGCCAGCAGAGGCTGAGTGACTTGGGGTGCGACTCCGGGCGGTGGTGACACCAAGGGCCCCGGGGGGTGCCCAGGAGTCTGGGCCCGTGGGAGGGGCTTCCCCGGAGGGGAGGGGCCTGTTCCTGGCGGTGGTGGGGCAGGGGCCGGGAGGGCTAGGGGAGCCCTGGTGTGCCGCTGGGCGGGGCGTCTGCTCGGAGCCTTGGTCTGGCCTGCAGAGCCCACCACGGGGAGGAGGGGGCCGTCACCCCCTTCACCAGTGTCACCCAGAGGGCTGCCCTCCTGCTGGAGATGGGGGCACAGAAAGGGGCCTCTCCCCACTCTTCAGGGGGCCACCGCCCTTCTGGGTGATGGGGTGCAGGGTTAGGGGGTCCCAGTGCTCCGCCCACCCCTTTGTGAGGAGCAAGGGGGCAAGGGGCACCCTGCGCTTCTTCCTGCTTGTGCCCTAGCACCCCCACCTCTTGATCCACCCCCACTTTTCCTGGGAATGCTGCTGCTCCCCCGCCCAGTTGGTCACTGTGGCAACACAGGATGGCCGGGGCCTGCAGGCTAGTTAGTACCTGGTCCTCAGGCCACTGGTGCCTGGGGGGAGCCTGGAGAGAGAAGCCGGGAAGTGTGGGCCTGGGGGCTGGCTCCAGGATGGGTCCCTCTGGAGGCCACCTGCGGGGGTGTTGTCAGGCAGTGGCTGGGGCTCCCCCCACCCCCGCCCCGCCTGATGGCCCCCCCTTGTCCCCAGAGGAGAGTCCACCCCAGCCCAGGCTGGAAGATGAGATTGACCTCCTGGCCCAGGAGCTAGCCCGGCAGGAGGCAGGGCGCTGGAAGCTCACGGCCTTACCCCAGCCTGAGGCGCCCCACCGGCTCCTGGAGGCTGGTGAGTCCCCTACCCCATCTCCCCACCCCGCCCGGCTCCGCGGCGCTAATTCGCCTCCTCTCTGCAGCCGCCGCCACCCCGGGGCTCTCCGGCCGGGGCCAGGGCCCCGACCTGGGCCTCCCCTCCACTCCGGGAGCCCCTGCGCCCACGACCCACACCTCCCTGGGTTCTCCTGTGCCGTCCTGGGCCTGTGCTGCACATGTTCCCCTCCGCCCTGAACCCCCGGGACGGACGCGGTGGACCGGCTTCCGCCCTCGGTAGGTCCGGCGCGCGGGCGGGGCGCAGGGTCCCTCCGGAGGCGGTACCGCCCTCACCCGGCCCGCCCCGCCCGCCCGCAGTGCTCCTCGTGGCGTTGCTCCGTGGCCGGCGCAGCGGCCTCGCGGTGGCCCTGCCTCTCTGCTGGTGCAGGTGAGCTGGGCGGCCGGGCGGGGGGCGGGCAGGCGGCGGCCCTGCGGGTCTCAGCCTCGCCTCTGCCCCCGCAGGCTGCAGCGGGACATCCGCCTGACCAGAAGGCCGACTACGCCGCCCCACAGGCGCCGGGCTCCCCCGCGACGCCCAAGATCTCGGTGCGTGCTCCCGCCCCGCCCGGCTCCCGGCTCCCGGCCCCGGGCCCTCCTCCGCGGCTTGACCCGCCCCCCTCCTCCGCAGCCCGGGGACCAGCGGCTGCGCACAGCGCGGAGGTGTTCCACTACCAGCACCAGCGGCAGCAGATGCGGTGCTGGAGCGGTGAGATGCCCCGCGCGGAACCGCCCCCCCCCCCCCGCCCCTGCCCCGACCCCCTTCCCAGGCCCCGCTGCCCCCGTCCCGCGCGCCCGCGGAGTGGCCGAGCGCCCGCTTCCCATCTTGGGCCCTGCACATGGAAGGTGTGGGCGGACCCGGCCATCCCGCCCCCACCAGGCATAAAGAGCCGCCCAAGGAGCTGGACTCGGCCTCCTCGGACGAGGAGAACGAAGATGGTGACTTCACGGTGTACGAGTGCCCGGGCCTGGCCCCGGTGAGTGCGGGTGTGGGGGTGGGGGCGGCGGCAGGCTCCTCGGGGGCCTTTCCTCCAGCCCCGCCGCCCCCACCCGCTCCCCCCGAGCCCGCCTGACGCCCCACCTTTGCAGACCGGCGAGATGGAGGTGCGGAACCCGCTGTTCGACCACTCCTCGCTGTCCGCGCCCCTGCCGCCCCCGCCGCAGTGACAGGAAGGTCGAGGCCCCCTCTCTCGGGGACCAGTGGGTCCGCGGGCGGGGGGCCAAGGACCCGCGTTTCCCAATAAAGAAACCGCGTCTGACATCTGGCTGTGTGTGTGTGTGTGTGTGGCCGGCCGGGGTGCCGGCCGGAACCCCCCGGGGGGCAGGGCACCTTCTGTTTCCTGGATCTGCTCTCCAGGGTCTGCGCCCCCAAGGGGGGCGGGGGGACCCCGCAGACCGACCGCGCAGGGACGGGAATGCTGCCGGCAGGCCCGTTCAAGTGCATCTCAGACCTGGGCCCGGGGGCTGGAGACCCAGACCCAGCCCCAGCGTTGGGGGCCTCGGCTTGGGGCGGGGGGCGTGGAGCGGGGCCCTGTGGCTTGCAGCCCCGCCACTGAGAGGGGGGCACCTCTGCACCCTGCTGGGAAGCGGGGCTTCAGCTGACCTCGGACTCAGAGGGTCACCCCCGCCCCCCTCGGCTTCCAGGCCTCACCCCCAACACTTCTGCCCCAAATGGGAAGGGGGCACGGTGCCATCCCCCGAAGTACCCTGTCCCGTGTAGGAGGAGGAGGGCGGGGAGCGGGTGCCCACAGACACCTGGCAGCTGGTTGCCCACCTGGGCCGGGAGGCGGGAGGAACAGGATGCAGGCCTTGCCTGTGGCTTCGCCCCAGCCTCCAGCCTGGGCCCCTGCGGCCGACACGGTGTGGGGCGTGGGGGGTGCAGGTGCGGGGGCTGGGGACCATGTGGGGTGGGGGCAGGCGATGAGGACCAGGGCGTGTCCACCGTCACGTCCCCTGCACCTTTAGGGGAGACAGCTACAGAGAAAACGGGGTGCAGAGGTGAAGGCCGCTGGGTCTGGTCCCGGCCAGCCTGTCTCGCCCAGCTGGGGCCGGGGGTCCCTCCAGAGCTCTGGGCCCAGGCCCTGGGGTCCTGAGACTCGCCTCCACACCCCTGCTGCCCTGACTGGGGTGGAGAGTGGCCACCCAGCGTGTCCTGTCTTTCTCCCTCCTCGGGGGTTTGCAACCCCCCCCCCAGCCTCCCTGCCGCCCACTCCCCAGGGCCCTCGAAAAGGGGGTGCCTCTTCCAGTTCGAGGGAGCCGTGTGCCTGGGCCCGAGAAGGGCAGGCAGGGGCTGGGCCCTCCAGGAAGGGGGGTCCCCCAGCACCCTGCTGCCCACCCGGCTTCCAGGGCTTCCGCCGGCCTCGGGCTCCACCGGACAGAGCCAGCCCCGCTTTGTCCAGACTCCTCCAGCCCCCACCACGGGCCCCCGGGGTGGGCCAGGTTTAGGGCTCGGGGAGGCTGTGGCTCCACGGGGCTCTGGGGCCCCAGTTCCACGCAGGTGAGGGTTCTGAATCCCCCGGCCGCAGACCTGCCCCTGACCCCTGCTGTGCGGCGTGGGGGGGCAGGGCCTTGGGTCTGAGTGTGGAGCAGAGGGGTGCGGCACCGGCAGCTGCTGGAGGAGCCCCCGGCAGGTCCTGGCGCTCCTCCCGGAGGGGGACGCGGCCGGGCTCCGAGCCCGGGTGGCGAGGACAGGGTGTCGGAGAGGAGGGGCTGGCGCCTGCAGGGCACCCCTGGGCTCAGGCGGTGCCACTCAAGGCAGAGGGAACGCACCTGCCCCGCCTGCGGACACTGGCCCCCGGCACCACCCTGGCGGTGTCCCCTCGGCTGCACCCTGCCCTGGCGCACCCACCTTCCCTGAGGGGCAGCCTGAACGACGCTCCGCCCACCCCCCTCTGGTTGGGAATAAGTTGCACTCGGGCTCCCCCTGCCGCCTTCACTCCCAGGACCCAGGTGGCTCTGGAGCCCGGCCACCAGGGGGCCTCGGGCGCCTGGCTGCTCGCTGCCCTGTGCAGGCCCACTCTGGGAGCGCGCAGGTGGGCAGCGAGGCCCTGGGGCCCCGGCCCCCTCCGAGGCCCCCCTTGGTCGGGGGCTGGGCAGCTTATCGTCTGTGGGGGGCGGTGGCCAGGAGGCTAGTTGCCTGCCCTCTGGAGACGTGCCCCCGCATCCCGCCGGCTCCGGCACCCATTAGGCAGTCAGCCCCGTGGCCGGCCAGGGGCTCAGCCGCAGAGCGACGGTGGGTGCTCGGGTCCGAGCCGCTCACGGGCTGGGAGCCGGGTGCCCTCTGCATCCCGGCGAGGCGCGGGCCCGGGGAGGAGCCGGCAGGACGAGGCCCCCACTTCCCCTCTGACTCAGCTCTCTCTCACCTTCTCCTCTCTCCTCTGAGAGCCTCGTGCTCTGACCCATTTCTGGGCCAGACCTCAGAGCCCCGTTTCCCAGCCAGCGGGTTCCCACCGCGGGGCCCCAAGGCGGGAGCCCAGGGGCAGGCCGCGTCAGGGGAGCGGCGGAGCCCGTGCGGAGGTCGTGGGCTCTTTCGAATCCACCCAGGAAGGCAGCAGGCTGGGGTGTGGCGGGGCCCGCGGCAAGGGTCCCGGCTGGCCTGGCCGCGCAAACAGGAAGGGCAGAGCGCTGGCAGCCAGAAGCCAGGGCGCTCGCAGGCTGTGACAGGATCAGCTCCTTCCTGTGTGCCCGCCACCCTCGCAGTGCCCGCCACCACAGGGAGGTGCAGTGGGCTGATGCAAGGCCTGGGGCAGGGCGTGGCTCCCCTGGGGTCCCCTGCCAGGGCACGGATGCCAGGCGGCACCAAAGGCTTGGTGCCCCTGCGGTCATCGCCCCAAACACCAGGGCGGCTGGGAAGGCAGGGCCGGTGGCGGCCACGCGCCCTCTGCAGCCGCCGGTGCTGGCCAGCAGGGAGCCAGGCCCGTGGGCACCAGCACCCAGGGTTGGCTGCTGGGTTTCCAGGAGGTCCCACAGCCCACCCTCCCCTCTTCCGAGGTTGCGCAAGGTGCCGCCGCAGCTCCGAGGCTCTGCCGGGGGCGGGGGGCCTCTGAGGGGCCAAACTGCCCCCTTCTGGAGCCGCCCGTGTCCCCCCCGTGGGTCCGCCACCAGCTCCTGGTTCCTCCCTGAGAGCAGTTGGGGGGGGGTGCAGACGGCAGGAGAGGGGGCGGGCGCAGGCCCCCCAGGAAGCATGGGGCGGCTGTCCCAGGGACAGTTGCTGGTTGCTCTTCTTTTTGCAACATCTGGCCCCGGTCCCCAAGATCCTGCCCGGCCTGAGGCCTCCAGAACGCGAGGCCGGGGCCCCCCCGACGGGCCGGCCCTCCCGCGCCCAGGACAAGACCAGAGTCCGGGTGAGGTGGACACAGCTGACGGGCACCACCCAGGCAGAGGGTGAGGAGCCGCAGGGGCTGGGGGACGTCCGACCACGCCGGCCGGCCGTGGCTCCGGCTCGGAGGAACCAGAGCAAAAGGGGAAGGAACTGGACGGCCAGGTTGGGACCCAGGCGGGCTGGGGGTGGGGGAGGAGCAGGGCCCTGGACGCGAGCCTTCCTCTTCCTGGCACAGGCGCCAGCCCCTGCCCCCCGTGTCAGGGACACAGGGCCGCTTCCCTTTCCAGCCTGGAAAGCCCCCTCCGGCCCCCACCCTCATCCTGAGCTGGGGGCCAGGAGGACGGGGGCTGGAGCCCCCAGGGGAAGTGCTCCCACCCCCCAGACCTGCTGGCTGAGGCTCTGTCCCTCCCACCCGGGACCCTGGGCCTGCCCCCAGCCTGGGGCTTCTTCTCAGACGTGTCCCAGAGCGGGAGAGAAAGGCCCCGCAGGGCGCACAGGGGCCAGGCCCAGCCTGACCACTGCCCACGGCGGGCACGTCCAGGGCCCTGGCTGGACAGACGCCCCTGCGGCCTCAGGACGGACTCCCCTCTCTGGGGATCTGAATCCTGGCACCAGATGTTCTAGAAGGGCAGGGGCGGGTGGGGCGGCCCCAGGAGGAGCAACGGCAGGGAGCTGACTGAGCGCAGCGGGCTAGCGGGGCGGCGGGCCCGGGCCGGGCAGAGCCCAGCAGGTCGCGAGCGGGGGAAGCGGGCGACACCGCAGCCGCAGGGGCGGCGCTGGCAGGGGCTCGGTGCGGTCGCCGAGGGAAGCGTGCCTGCCTCGCCCGGGGGCGGGGGGGGCCCAGGCCTGGGTGCAGGGCAGGGACCGGGACCTCAGTTTCTGGGGAGCCCTTCAAGGGTGGGGTCCCCTTCCCCGAGGCTGAGCGGCACCCCTGCACCGGCCCCCTGTGCCCACCCAGAGACCAGCAGCGTTGGGGCGCACGGAGTTGGGTCCAGCGCGGCACCCCTCCTGTAACCGCCCCTTCCAGCAGCCCAAGGACGGGGGGAGGGGGTGGGCAGGGTGAGGCCGGTGGTTCATGCCAAAGGTCACCTTCGGGGCGGGGTGGGGCAGGGCGGGGGCGAGTGGGAGGCACCCCGGTTTCCTTCATCCAGGGCAGATGAAAGGAGCTCACTTCCAGGTGCAGCCGAGTGCAGCACACAGCTGTGATTTCAGGGCTCTGCCTGGCGGCGGCCGTGATTTGAGGGCCCTGGGTTTCCTGGGTGACTGCTTCTGGGAGCCGTGGACGAACCATGCCGGTGAGGGTCTGGTCCTCAGCGGGGTGGGGGGGGCTGGGGCTGGGAGACGGGCCGTGGGCGGCTCGGGGACACAGCCTCTCTTCCTCCTGCGTCCCGCACAGGGTGTGCCTCTGCCCAGAGGCGTCGGGCCGTGGGGGGCCTGGCCCGGGGCGGCCCTGCTCACCGCCCTCTGGATCCTGTGGCTGCTCCGGTGGGCCCCCGGGGGGGTCCCGGCACCGCAGCGCACTCTCACCATCCTGATCTGGCACTGGCCCTTTGCCAGCCGGCCCCCCGAGCTGCCCCGCAACACCTGCGCCAGCTACGGCGTGCCTCACTGCTGCCTGAGCACCAACCGCAGCCTGCTGCCCAGCGCCGACGCTGTGGTCTTCCACCACCGGGAGCTGCAGACCCGGCGGGCCCGCCTGCCCCTGCTGAGCGGCCCGCGCGGGCAGCCCTGGGTGTGGGCGTCCATGGAGTCGCCCAGCCACACGCACGGCCTCGGCCATCTCCGCGGCATCTTCAACTGGGTGCTGAGCTACCGGCGCGACTCGGACATCTTCGTGCCCTACGGCCGCCTGGAGCCCCGCCAGGGGCCCGCGCCCCCGCTGCCGGCCAAGAACGGGGTGGCCGCCTGGGTGGTCAGCAACTTCCAGGCGCGGCAGCAGCGCGTGCAGCTGTACCGGCAGCTGGCGCCCCACCTGCCGGTGGACGTGTTCGGCCGAGCCAGCCGGCGGCCGCTGTGCACCACCTGCCTGCTGCCCACCGTGGCCCGGTACCTCTTCTACCTGGCCTTCGAGAACTCGCAGCACCCGGACTACATCACCGAGAAGTTCTGGCACAACGCGCTGGCGGCCGGCGCCGTGCCCGTGGTGCTGGGGCCCCCGAGGGCCACTTACGAGGCCTTCGCACCGGCTGACGCCTTCGTGCACGTGGAGGACTTCGCCTCGGCCCGGGAGCTGGCCGCCTTCCTCCTGGGCATGAACGGCAGCCAGTACCGGCGCTACTTCGCCTGGCGCGACCAGCTGCGCGTGCGGCTCTTCGACGACTGGCGGGAGCGCTTCTGTGCCGTCTGCACCCACTACCCCCACCTGCCTCGCGACCAGGTCTACCAGGACCTCCAGGGCTGGTTCCAAGGCTGGCTGCAGGCCTGAGCTCCAGCGGGCACAGGGGGCAAGGGAGGACGGCTGGGGGCGGGCGGCGTGGGTGGGCAGCTGGGTGTTCAGGTCAAACCACTGGGCATCGGCCCCACAGGCAGCCGCCAGGAGTCAGAGGCCAGGGTGCAAGGGTGAGGGAAGAGTGGGCCGGTCCGGGCAGGCTGCCTGGAGGAGGAGGCTGATGGGCATTAGAGCGGGCATTTGGGGCAGAGGCGAGAACAGCGAGGGAGTTAACGGGGGTGTTTGTACTGGAGGCGGATCAGAGGAGAGGTTGCTAAGGCCCTCCTTCCCTACTCGGTCAGATCTGGGGCAGATCAAGGCTGCCATGCCTGGACCCGGGGATGTGGGGGTGTGAGGCTGAGACAGGCTGGAGGCAGAGCCTGGGGCCCTGGGAACCTGCCACCCTGTGGGTTTTGGGGGGGTGGGGAAACCTGCCTCCCCAAGCCCCCTCGGTACCCGAGGCCCCCGGCCCAGGGTGCACTGCTGCACTGCCCACTCGAACCAGCTCCGGGCAGGCCTGGGCAAGGTGCGAGCGAACCCGGCCGGGCGGTTCTGGGCTCTTTGCGGTCCACTCAGCAAGGGGCCATCGGTCAATAAAGAAACAAAGGCCAAGAGTGCCACGTGTGAGGTCTGGGAGGCACGGGGCCCCATGCAGCTCCCCACACAGCTGCCCCCTGGCCGGCCGGCAGCCCTCCTCGACCCGACCCTCCCCAAGACCCGACTGCTTTGCCTTACGGTCTCTGCCCTCCCTCTGCCTGAGATGCCCTGCCCCGTGTGGCTCCGCCCCCTCCCCTCCCCCGACTTCCTTCAGTGCCCCGCCAAATGGCCCCCAGTCGGGGAGCCTTCCCTGACCCCCAAAAGACCAAGTGGTTGGACAGCAGGGGTGAAGCCAGGAACCTGCTTGGGGGCGAAGGCGCCCCATCTGGGAGGCCCCGGGGTTTCACTCTCAGGCGGGGGCTGAGGCTCCCTCGGCCAGGTGGCTGGGGGCCGCGTGGCAGGGAGGGCCCCCGAGGCAGGTGGCCGAGGGAGAAGAGAGAGTGGTGGCGAGATTCTGGGGGCGCTGGCAGGGGCCCCAGGGGGCCGAGCCTCTGTGACAGGGCTCGGGACGCGTCCCTGCCCTAGGTGTGTGTGTGGGGGGGGGTTGGAACAGTGGGTGGAGGAGGCAGGAAGCTGCCCTCCTTCTTGGCGGGGGCTTGTGGGAAAGCCTTGCCAGAGACTTCCGGCCCTGACCTCCCCCCACGTGCTGACCAGGGAGAAGGAAGTGTCCTCAGCCACACGGTGGGGTGGGTGGGGGGCTGCGCTGCCCACCTGCCCCGGCTGCGCCTCCTCCCACTTCGGAGGAGGAGGAGGTGGGAGGGGTGGGGAGCTTCAGCCCGCGAGGTCTGCCGGTCAGTGTCGGGTGCGGCCTCCATCTGCACCCCAGACACTGGCCATCACGTGACCCACCGCTCCCACTCACAAGTGGGGAAACTGAGGCAGGGGAGGAGGCATCAGAGCCACGCACCCGGCCTCCTGTGGTGCAGGGGCCCGCCTGCCCCCTGCTGGCCACCTCGGGAATTGACCCTGCAACCTTCCTGGCCACGCTGGCAGGGCTGCAAGCAAGGACTCTCTCGTCCAGTAGGTACCACCCCACCCCCGCGGCGTCCACTCGCCCTCGGACACGGGGACAAAAGCGAGCTGCTCACAGAGGGGCAGCCCAGTCCCCCCAGGGGCCCCGCCTGCCCCGCCGCACAGGGCGGTTCTGGGGCCAGCGGGTCCCTTCTCTTCTTCCTGGCGGAACCCGGCCAGGCTCCCCTGCCCCGAGTCACCATGTGGCTCACTCCCCGGGGGACACGGGAAACTCGCAGGGGCAGAAAGCTCCCCTGCAGCCCCACCCCCGCTGTGGGGGCAGCTCTGGAAGCTCCAGGCTGGGTGGACGTTGACTCTTGGAAGTCTGGAGGGCAGGGGACCCCCTTCCCAGGTGGCACCGGCATCCAGGGCGCCAGGTGGCCTCCCCTCCCCAAGTGAGCCGGCAGGGACCGGGACCGGCTCTTAGATGTCCAGCCCAAGTGCCTGCCACCACTACTGCGAGGAAGGCGGCGGAGGTGCTGACCTGGCGGGGGCTGAACCTCCCCCCGCGGCCGCTCAGAGCGCCCGCGGGGGCCAGTAACCACCTTGGGGTGCCCCTGCGGGAGGACCCAGCGAGAACGGGCTCGCGCGAGGGCCTGGCCGCGCTGGGAGAAGAGCATCCTAGAAAGAAGGGGTGAGCCGGAGGTCTGGGTTTACGTGTGGGCGCTCGGGCCGTCATCTCAACGCCTGGCGAGATGAGGGAGACCGGGAAGGCCCCCGTGGCAGGACAGCGCCCCAGGAGCTGCCCGGGTGGGGAGGCGGGTCCGGTGCAGGAGGTACCGGGCCGGGGGTGGGGCAGCGCCTCAGCGCGGCGCCTTTAAGTGGGGGTGACGCGGACGGGAGGCTGGCGCGAGTGGCTGTCGCCGCGCCGCCGGGGCGGAGCCAGCGCGAACCGGTCCCGGGCGCTGAGACCCCGCCCCCGCGCGGGCGATGCCGAGCTGCGAGGCGGGCGGCCGGGCCGGCGGGGCGCGCAGAGGAGCTGGCCGCGGCGCGGAGGCGGTCGGGGCGCGGCCCCGCCATGGGCTTCCTGCACCAGCTGCAGCTGCTGCTCTGGAAGAACGTGACGCTGAAACGCCGGAGCCCGGTGAGCGACCCCGCGCCGCGGGCCTGCCGGCAGCCGAGGCCGCGCGCACCGGGGCCAGTGGCGCGCTCCCCGCGCGCACGTGCGGCAAGCCGGGAGCGCGCAGACCCCAGGCTGGAGCGGGGGATGGCGCCAGAGGGACGCCGGGCCACAATCCCTTTCCAGTCAGGCCCCGTGCGCCCCTGCCTGAGCTCTGGCCTCCAGGGAGGGGGATCTGCCGTGCCCAGCCCGCCGCCCGCGCCCGCTGACATTCGCGGTGCTCGGCTGAGTCACGAGCGCCCTCCGCAGCGCGCTATCTAGGGCCAGCCTCGGGGGTGGGGGCACAGGCGGCCCGGGGACCCCGGGGTCACAGGAGGCCCTGGTCCCCAGGACAGAGGGCTGGCCTGGGGTACTTGATCCAGGCTCCGCAGTCCCTGGGCCCGGCCCCTGCAGGGACCCTGCCCCTTCCCCGCCAGCACTGCTCCTCTGCCCTTGGGCAGGCCCGCCCTCTGCCCCTCCCCCCATGTCCACGGGCCGGACTGTGACTGCTTTCTCACCACTGGGAACGTCCTTGCTGTGCCAGCCTCGGCTGCCCGAGTCCCTGCACCCTTTTGTCCTTTGGGGCCGCCCTCCCTGAGGTTGCTCACTCTGTGACCCACCCCCCCAGCCAGCCCCCTCTGGGGGCCAAGGTCTGCTGTGGGGTCGCTGTCTCAGAGCTCAGGGCACAGCTGCTGTCAGAGGCAGAAGCCTCGTGCAAGGAGCAGGGCCGGGGCGGGGTGGATGTCGTCACGCCGGCCCTCAGGACCCGGCCCCGGGAAGGGCAGCAGCCCGCATCCAAGAGGCCTGGGCAGCTTGGGTTTCCGCGTGGGGATTTTCCAGGATGGGTCCAGAGCAGGCCAGGGTCCCGAGTGGGAGCCTGAGGAGGAGGCACCCGGCTGCCCACCCAGGCCCAGGAGGCGCCCGTCCCATCTGGCCCTGGGGGCCTCTGGGCTCCCGCCTGGGTCTCCTAGACGGGCCCCGGAGTGCACAGTGAGAAACCCGGTGCTGCGGCCAGGGCAGGGTGGCCGGCATCACCATAGCCTGGCAGGGTTCCCCTGGGCACCTGGCCCTGGCGGGCAGCCAGGGCCGGGTACACTGGCTGCCTAGGGCGCCCGGAGCCGGCTGGCGCTAGGTCAGGCCTGCAGCCCTGGGGCCGCTTCTGATGCAGCTCCCCCCCCCTCGGGCTTTGGGCCACGGGGGACAGCAGAGTAGGTCTCAGGAGAAGAACGGGGAATGGGGTGTGGGCACGTGTGAGTGTTAGCCCCTGTCCCCCCACCCCCGGTCTTGCAGGAAGGGCCCCCCAGGAGCTGGGGCAGAGGCTGGAATGATGGCCCCTGTGTCCACAGGGACCCCAAGGCTCAGGGAGCGGTGGCTGGCAGGGTGGCAGGGCACCGGGCAAGCTGGTGGGAGGTGCCCGTGGTCCTACACCCAGGAGTGGCCCTGACCTGCTAGGCTGGCCACCCCCCAGAACCTTCCCCTGCCCCTGCCCCACCGTGGCTGCAGGCGCCGGGTGGGCCACGTGGAGGTCCCAGGCCTGCCGCTGCTGGTGGGGTCCCCGCCGGCTGGTGCTCTGGGGCCAGGGCTGGCGGGTTCAGGGCGCGGCCCTGCCGGACCCTCCCTGCCCAGGAGGGTCTTGGGCTGCAGTGTCGGATGCCAGTACCTGGCCAGCAGGGGTTGTGCCCCACGGGCCGGCTGCCTCGCCGGCGTGCACTCCCTGGGCAAGGCCGGGTCTGCAGGGCAGGGGCCAAGGGCCCCCAGGCCTTGCCTGCTTCCTCCTCCCAAGCTCTGGGCCTCGGTTTCTCCGCTTGTGGGTGTGGCCTGCCCCTGCCCAGTGGGACATGGGCCTAGCCTGGTGCCACTGGCAGCGTCTGGCAGGGGGACTGGATGACTGTCCCCAAGTCACTGGGGTGGGAGGCGGCAACTCCATCCTGAGGTCTCATCTGTTCTGCCCTTGACCCAGCAGGAGAGGGCTTAGGGCCAGGGTGGGCACCCAGGCCCCAGGGACAGCATGGGGGCACTGGGCTGGTTTCAAGGACAGGGCTTGCCCCCCCTTGCAGGGGACACCCAGGTGGGGCCGGACCAGTGCTGCCTGCCTGTAACCAGATGCCCCTCTGGCCACCCGCCCTCCGCCTGCCCAGCAGGCCTCTCCTCCGGCAGCTCCTGTGCAGCCGTTGCTATGGTGATGAGGAGGCGGAGGCCTGTTGCTGCAGTTACTTGGTGGAGGTGCCCGGTGGCAGGGCGGGTGTGGGTGGGGCCGGCAGGTCGTGACCCGGGCTTCCTGAGTGGCCGCTTGCACACAGCCACCCTCACTGGCGTGTGGCGTGCGCCTGTCGCCGGCCCTGTGGGTGCCCACGATGCCTCCTCCGCCAGCCCGGGGCTGGGTCCTGGCTCGGGGAGCGGGTGGAGGCTGGCACAGGCTGGGGCGGGCGTTCCAGACCACAGAGCACCATTGTCAGTCAAAGTCAAAGTGCAGCGCACACAGCAGCAGCTGCCCCACCCGGGGCTGGGGCTCCCCCCGCCCGCCCCCCCGGGCCCGACAGAGCTTGCTGGGAAGGGCCTCTGGAGTCTGCGTTCGGTCTGGGGGTGGGAAGGGCAGGGCAGGGGCTCCCCCTAGAGCAGCTGGCCAAGGCCTCCCCCTTGCCCTCCCCCAACCCCCCCACCCTCTGGGCTGAGAGCGGGGGTGGCGCCGTGGAGCCCTTCCCACGTCCAGGTGGCACGGAGACCTGGGGCCCTGGCAGCTCTTCCCCACTCAGAGCAGGTCCCAGCAGGGCTCCGCCTGGTGCCCCGTCTGGGGCGGCCATCCTTGGGGCCATCCTAGGAACGGTACTCAGTGGCCGGGCCGGGCTGGGCTGCTGCACCCAGCCCAGCAGCCTGGGGTGAGGGCCAGGGGCCGGGACCAGGGCAGGGGCTCACAGACCCCTGCGCATGTCTTCCAAGGAGCCCAGGTGCCTGGGCTAGACCCTGCAGGTGGGGGAGAAGAGGAGCCAGGCACCTGCAGGGGTCAGAGTGGCCTGCCAGTGTGCTGGCTGGCCCTGCCAGCCCTCAGTGTGGCCGGCAGAACAAGAGCCGGGTGGGACAGAGGCCCGTGTCTCCCTGGGGCCAGACAGCCGCGCCCCTCTGGCCCTTTGAAAGGCCCTCTAAGGAAGGGGTGACCTCCTGGGGCCCCCGGAGGAGCACGTGGGGGCGGGGCGGGTCCTCGGGGAGGGCGTCCGCCCGCAGAGAGAGGGTGGCGCGGGCCTCCCCTGGCGCGCCCTGGGCAGGCGGCCTCACTCCACCCGCCCTTTCTAGTGGGTCTTGGCCTTCGAGATCTTCATCCCCCTGGTCCTCTTCTTCATCCTGCTGGGGCTTCGGCAGAAGAAGCCCACCATCTCTGTGAAGGAAGGTGAGGGTCCGGGGGCCCAGGGCACGGTTGGGGGGTGGGGCAGGAGGCCCTCCGGCACCATGCACGCCTGTCCTGTGTGCACGTGACCACACGTGTGCGTCCGGATCCCACAGCCCGCCAGCCCATGCAGTCTGCGAGCCTGTCCCGGAGGGGCCCCCGGCCACGCCTCCTGGCCGGACTGGAGGGTGCGGCCGGCCGTGGTGACCGCCAGCGCCGGGTCCTCACTGTTCTCCTCTGTTCTGTTCCGCCCACCCCCCTGCATGGTCTCTTGTCCTCCTCGCCGCCTGCATGCAGTCTGTAAGTGAGCGGCCGCCGCCTCCTTGCTGGCCCAGGCGCAGCTGCAGGAGGGTCCTGGGGGGCCTCCTGGTGCGGCTTAAGCACTCCCCGCCTCGACCCCTGCTTGCATTAACAGCCCTTCCCTGCCCTACCCACTGTCAGGGACGGCCGGCTCCAGGGAGGGGACGGAGGTGCTGGCAGTGAGGGGCTGGGCCACCCGGGCCTCCAGGGCTCCAGGCTCAGCTCCCAGGGTGCCCCCTCTCCCGGGGGCTGCTGGCCCTGCCTGGCAGCGCTGGGGCCCCTGGGCCGGCCTGGGCTGACGCTCCCTCGTGAGAGCCTTGCGGGCACCCGCGTTCACTTTGCTAACCAGCTGGCCAGAGGGGTCAGAGGTCGCTGCCCAGCGGGAGGGCCCACAGACCCCCCTGGGCTCGCAGGGCCATGCCACCCCTGGAGGGCGGGGGGAGGGCGGCAGGGTGTCCTGGCTTTGGCTGGCTGGCGGAAGAGGGAGGCTCCGGGAATTGTGGGGCAGGGGTGGCGAGTCGCCTTTCGACCTCTGACCCGCCGGGGTCCTTCGCACCGGAGCTCCCGGGCCTCTGTTCCCCAGTCTGCCGCCTGAAGCTGCTTTTCCCTCCCGACTTCCTATAAACTTCTCTTCTCGGCCTCTGTTTTCCTCCTGCTCTCTGCCTTCCGCCCCTGTCCGCGGCTCTCTCGCCCGCCCCGCCCCCGCCAGCCTTCTACACCGCGGCACCCCTCACCTCCGCCGGGATCCTGCCCGTCATGCAGTCGCTGTGCCCCGACGGCCAGCGGGACGAGCTCGGCTTCCTGCAGTACGCCAACTCCACGTGAGCGAGCGCCGCCCCCCGCCCCCAGCCGCCGCCCGCCGCCCGCCGCCTCCCCTCCCCCCACCCCTGGCCGGCGGCCGGCGGCTGACCTCCCGTGGCGCCCCCCCCCCGCCCCCGCAGGGTCACCCAGCTGCTGGACCGCCTGGACCGCGTGGTGCAGGAGGGCAACCTGTTCGACCCAGAGCGGCCCAGCCTGGGCTCGGAGCTGGAGGCCCTGCGCCAGCACCTGGAGGCCCTCAGCTCGGGCCCCGACACCTGGGACCGCCGCGCGGACAGGCCTGCAGGTGTGTCCCGGGAGGGCCGCGCGGCGCCTGTGCGCGCGCGCGCATGCGCGGCGGGGAGCCCAGGCCCAGGCTCTGGGTTTGAGCCCTAGCGCGGTGGCGCCCTGCCACAGGCCGGGGCTGCGCCTCGGGCCCTCCATCCGGACCCGCGACTTTCTCCCGGTGCCCCGCGGGAAGTTTTGAAACGTGCCACAGCTGACAGCTCGGTCTGGGGTACTGCCCTCTTTTCCCTTAGATGGTCAAATAAAAAAGTGACAGCAAGCCCTGCTCGGGCAGCGCGTTGGCTACAGCGCCGTCCTGATGCACCCGGGGTGCGGGTCTGAGCCCCAGCCAGGGGCTCCCACAGGGAGCCACCCATGGGTGCGCCAGTGAGTGGGACAACACGTCAGGGTTTCCCTGCTCTCTCTCTCATCAGCCAATAAATTTTTTTTTAAATGACAACAGCCAACACAACAATAACCGTCTGGTATGAATGAGTCAAAATTATACCAATTTTTTTAACTGTGAGATCAACGAAAAACGTATTTTTTGGTGTGCCTCAGAATCTCAGTCCTTAGCAAACAGGTGCCGTGAGGTGACAAAGGCTGAAAATCGCCGGTCCCTGCCCCCCAGTGGCTCTGAGTCCCCCGAGCACTTGGGTGGGCCTGCCGAGCTGCCCCCCACGGTGGCCGGGCTGTGGGGCCGGGGGCTCGGCTCCAAGCCCCTTCAGAGCCGGCCCTCAGCCCCAACCCTCTGCCTGTCCAGCCTCCTCCTTCTCTCTGGATTCGGTGGCCAGGGACCCAAGGGAGCTGTGGCGTTTCCTGACACAGAACCTGTCGCTGCCTAACAGCACGGCCCAGGCCCTGCTGGCTGCCCAGGTGGACGTGCCCGAGGTGAGGCGGGGGCGGCACCGGCGCCGGGCTCTCCGCTCTCCGGGGCGGCTGGCTTGCAGACCTGGCCGCCCCGTCCGCCCTCCCCTGGTTGCAGGGCCCGGGTGAGGGGCGTGCGGGGCTCTGAGCCATGCCCCCTCCCACCGCAGGTCTATCACCTGCTCTTCGGCCCCTCGCCTACCCTGGACATGGAGTCAGGCCTCCCCAGGGGTCAGCAACCCTGGGGCCCCCCACGTACCAGTTCCCTCTTTCGGTTGGAGGTGAGGGGGCCTGGTAGTGGGAAGGGGGGCTGCCCCCGTCTCTGGGTGGGTGTTTCTGCCTGGCAGGTATGGAAAGGGGCAGCTTCTGGGGGTGAGGGAGGGCCCTGAGAGTCCGTGGCTAGGATGGGGGGGCGGGATAGTGGTGGTGTGTATGGACCCCACCCCGGACCTGGTGCAGTGGGTGGGGCAGTGAGGTCTGAGACCATCTTGGGCTGGGACCCGGGTGCCCTTGGCTGGGGGGCTCCTTCCCAACGGCTTCCCTGCACCCGCCCCCAGGAGCTGCTGATGGCCCCCACCCTCCTAGAGCAGCTCACGTGCGCACCGGGCCCCGGGGCGCTGGGCCGCATCCTCTCGGTGCCCCGGGGGCAGCTGCCAGCCCTGCGGGGCTACCGGGATGCGGTCTGCGGCGGGCAGGCCACCGCCCGCGCCCGGCGCTTTTCTGGGCTGGCGGCGGAGCTCCAGAACCAGCTGGACGTGGCCAAGATCGCCCAGCAGGTGAGGAGGCGCTGCCTGCCAGCTGGCCCGAGGTCTGATGTCCAGGCCGGAGGCGGTGCTGGAGCTCCCGGGGGCCTGTGGCTGTGCAGGGGGAGCAGGGGGTGGGGGTGGGCGCCTGTGGCTGGGCACCCTGCACCCTCCAACGATGCCACGGCTCACACCCCCGCCCCACCCTGCCCCCTCGCTCCAGTCTGT